>NW_019392816.1:0-91481 GCF_000648675.2 Cimex lectularius
GGGGGGACAAGGTCGTAGGGAAGTCGCCGGCTTCTGTTTACATATTAAGGATTAACGAGAGGCTAAGACAAGTAGGTATGATTGTTTACATTGTAAATAGAAAATTAAAAAAAAACAATTGAGACACACTCGCATAAGCGCGTGATCGTCTGACGCCAGCCCCTTCCACGTCACGAACATTTCAGTAAAAAAAAATTTGTTGTCTCCAAAAAATTGGCCGATTTTGATGAAATTCGGTATTTAGGTGCGACAAGGTGAGGGACGGATTGGGCAAAAATCCTGGATCGATAGCCCACTGGGAAGGGAGGTTTTACCACGAAAAACTGTCCGGATGACGTCATCAGAAAAGAAAAAGGAATAGTTTCACCATCCAAAATGGCCGATCGAGGTATGGCAGTATCGTATAAAACTAACCGGCGGTCGCACTATTTAATTGACTGTAGAGTATAAAACAAAATGGAGGTCGAAGATATTGATTGGCTCTAACAAATTAGGGAGGAGGTTATAGAGGGTTTTGTCAGAAGTGGAAAATTGCGGACGTGTTATTTGATTGGCTGTAACGTGATGACGTCATCGAAATGGCCGGTCATGCTATTTGATTGGCTATGGAGTATGAAAATAAAATGGCCGACAAGGAACAATGCCGACTGTTAGGAGAGGTTATAGATGGTTAAGAAGGGTTATAGATTGTTATGATAAGGGTGGGGGGTGGCCGATGGTGGCCAAGAGGTGTGGGGATTGGGTGGGAGAAGGAGAGGGGAGATGGTTAGGGGTGGTGAGGGATGGTAAGGAATGGTTAAGTTAGGGGTGGGAAACAGAGGGGGCGTGGCCAAAAAGGAAGGGGGAAGGAGTGGGGGTAAAGAGGGCGGGCCAAGGAGGAGTGGGGATGGAGTGGGGGAAGGGGAGGGGGTAAAGGGGGCGTGGCCTAATTGGTGGTGGGGTTTGGCGAGCTCTGATTGGTCTAAAAAAGTGTCCCAGCTCCCCCAATTTCCCTCTACTTACGTAACATGGGTAATGCACCTTGGTACGTACGGAATATGGACCCACCTAGGAAACTTTCAATATATCTCATGCGAAAATAAAAATATTTGCCGTCAAACAACAGTTCCTCCTAAACCAGCACGAGAATGTGGACGCGACACAACTTCTACATAATTGAAACATGTTCAAAAGGTTAAAAAGAACGAAGTCATATGAACTAATGTAGTTATAAATTGTGTGAATGGTGAATTGTACATCTTACTGGAGCATTGGGTTTAAGAATGTAAACTTTTATTTTTGTTTCGTCTTCTTTTGTTGATTCGTCTAATAAGATTATTTTTAATAAATAAATTTAAAAAAACCCTTATTAAAGGAGAAGGGAGTCGATTGAGCCATTCTTATGGCTTCGAAACGTACAAGCAGCAAGGGTGCAGTGCTTAAGGAACCCGAAACCCTCACTTCCTAGTATCCTCACGATCTTATCCAATAATGCCCTAAACTACAGGTACATCATTACAGACCCTACGAGAAAATTTCCTTATTGTTTAAACTCGCTTGAAAGAATGCATATTTATATATATTTTTTTGAAGAAGTAGGATCGTTGATCCGGTGAAACATTAAATATCGTTGATCTCAGAAAATTTTAGGGTATGGTGGTTTCCTGATACTAACAAAACAGGAATCATTAGACCTGGTTTGGAACATGTAGATCTGGGATTAGAAGCAAAAGCCAAAAATGCGCAGCCTTACAGACATAAGTACGAATCAGTTGAGATATTCCATTTTTGGGCATGTAAAGATATGACACGAATCATCAGTAGGTGTTAATTTATGCATGCCTGCTCTCGTTTTGGGACTAAAATTTAGTGAAATATCAAGTTGTAATCCATGAGTTGCCTATAAATCGCTATACTTTTTTCAAGAGATAAAGAATGGCTTTGGAAATAGCAACGATTACATCGGTTGTCCATTCCAATAGCAAAGTTCTCCGATTTGTCTGCGCTCGGTGGCCTAGCAAATATAGTCACATTGTCTACAAATACAATTAAGTCGTCCGCAGATTAGCCATCTGCTTAAATAAAGAGCATGAACGGACACACCACAGCGCTAGATAACTCAAGCCCTTTGAAACACGTCCGATTTCATGTCTTTGTCTTCAAAGGCCGCTAGTAGAAATATAGCATCTGTAATAAATGTCTCGTAAGATCCTTACAATATTCGATAATTTTATATCGCATGTCTTCGATTTATTGTGTATATCAATAAACTGAACGATTGGTTACGTTTTGTGGCACATCATAATTTTCTATTTTTCGCTCTCTTTTAACCGTTCGTAACTATTAAACCAAAAGATTCGAAAATGTAATTAATATTATTTAATTAATTCTACTTTAAAATGTTTTAATTAGTTTCTGTAGATGGTTGCAAGACATTGATCAGAATGAAATTGGTTTGTGACTTGCAAATGTATTAGTATGTAACAATTTGTTGTTTACATTAATGTTGTAATTAACATTCAGTATTAGTTAATGCTATTCCGAATATATAGGTTTTATGAAAATAATCTCATATTTTATGCCGGCCTCTTTAAAACAATGGTGATTTTTTATTTTTCCCATGAACGTCCTTCATGGACGATGTTATCGGCACAAATCCCACTTATCTATGATTTTAATTAAAAGCTGAGTATTTGTTGGTGTATGCTAGTTGTTCATTCCGTTGGTAGAGAGTTGATTGTCTCATAACGGTTACGGGGGTTAGGAAAACGGAAGAATAAGTACATTTTCAGAACTGGGAAGTTACGTAATTACGGGCGCTGCGTACAGTTTTGCTACGAGATGAGAACTTTTGAACGATTCCAATTTAGTTAGGGAGGACGATAAGTATGATCTATTGGCGAATGAAACAAGATGACTATCTTAGAATTTAACCATGATGGAGAAAAGGCTACCGCATCCCACGGGGGAATTAAAATAAAACTTCCCTTTTACACAGCGATCCAACAGCTGAATAAACCGATAATACTTAAATCAACGATCACCCTGATGGCAATTTAACACTTTAAAAGGAAGAAAAATTCTTATTTTTCGTTGACACGCAAACTGAACGAACTTACATATTGATATGAAAGCTAGTCAATAACCCTAAGATGTTGGGCTTAGAACATAAACTCATTTTAAGATACGCAGAAACTGACCATAGCAGAAATAAAATATCTTAAAATTAAACAGTTTTTAATTATTGTTAGTATTTATTTCCTTATTGCACTAATGAATTTTAATTTAAAGGATATCTATTTTTTTTTTTTTTTTTTTTAATTTGAGGTCGTAAAACATTCTGCAGCATTTTTTGATGGTATTAAATGAAACTTTCTGATATTAGCAGACAATATATTGTAACCGGGTAAGTCGAGGCCCGGAGTTGGTGTGGGTGTTGTGTTGGCTCGCTCGCTTTGAACTTTGGTCGGGACTGGAGCGGGCGAAATGAAGCAAGATCAGCACGAGCAGGATTCCACGAGTCGCCCTACGAGCTTGACCTAACATTTTCATCTCCCCATCCGGGAGATACATCCTATCGTCTGATTTCTCATCATCGGATACCGTCTCGTTTGTGGCACGGAGAAGACGGAATAGTGAATGCTCACTTAAGACATTTTAATGTTAAAGGCCTAAATTTTATGTATATAGTTTCAGTTTCGTTGGGATAAGTATCTAAATTTGATTTTTTATGTGTAAATATATGTAGTTAACCATTATAATTTCATTGATTTATTTGTTTTCTTTATTTTCTTTATTGTACAAATAGTCACGTTCATCGCGAACCCGCACGTCTCACGTGGAGCTATCTCCTGGTCCCAAAATTTTGTTCCCCCCCCCCTTGATAGTTAAAAGACTATCTGGCCCCCGTTCATAATTTTCCAAAAATTTGCTTTTCGTCTGGAAGAACCAGATCGGGGGTTACAATATAACTCATTTTGTTCCACCACCTGTCGCTATTTTGTATACACATGCCATTTTGTAATTTTCACCTCCCAGAACTTCTCAGGGTTTTGAGCTGTTAAGTCCTGACAGAAAATATAGTTACTTGTTTTTTTAGGATCTCCTATGCTTGCTTAGTTTAGGATTGGTATTATTTTTTGGAATGAGCTTTCTTTCTTTTAAATTAAATTAAATTTAAATCGCCTAGAGAGCGCAAATTCCATTGATAATTGTAAACGTTTTAGTGGGAAAAGTTGTAGACTAAACCCAAAATGTCCCTATGGCTATTTAATGCTGTTGTAAGACCCATGAGAGCCTACAAATCGATGGTTTTTTAGTCAAAGGCATTACAGCTAAGGGCGATTAAGTTCCTCAGTACTGTTCAGACACGCTAGTACGGACAATGAGAACAACCCCAATACTGCCATGTAATTACTTCTGAATATACCACCACTATGGACAGGCTCCAATAAATTAATTGTTATGCCTATTGGCATAACAAGGAGCAACTAAACTTTCGTGGGGAGCTTCACGAAGGCAGGGTTCTGTGGATGCCAGTTGATGTCATGCCCCCAAAATTCATATTTGTCAAAAAAATTCAAATTAATTTGACACTGAAATGCAGGCTGTATTACTGATGGCTGCCAAACCTAATATGGGTCAGGAGCTGGTATTTACAGAAATAAACCTACGACTACAATTCGTAGGGGCAATATGCCACTGTCTTTCAAGCCGAAACTGTTGCTATTGAACGCTGTGCCAAGGTGATTAATAGGCTAGGTATCGTTAACAGAAAAATAACCATCTGCTCAGACAGTATGGTGGCTCTGAGGGCAATTACTACATCGGGGGTGAGGTCTAGAGTCGTTTGAAAATGCTTTCGGGCCCTGTCAAACATTGAGGAAAACAACAAACTTATCACTGTCTGAGTACCACGGGTATCAGTTAAGAAGTTATTTAAGAGTTAGGTACTACCCTGTGTAAAAAAAATTACAGATGAGAATGCTTATTCGATTTATATGCTTAAAATAAGGGAGGGCTACACTTAAAAATTTGGCCCTAGCTATTTTTGATAAAAAGGGGTATGACGTTTTAGGCTCCCTGCATATAAGCACCTGTTTTATTGTGAGAATATTAATTTATCTCTTTGTAAAAGAACAATAAATTAAAAAGTAAGTAAAGTACAATAAAAGTAAAGTATATTGTAATAATATTCCATTTGGTAAATTATTTCTATTGTAGAATGTATGACTCTTTCACTAGTCCAAAGATCAAATAATAAAAAATGTATTGTCTGTATATGTATAATATAAACTTTGTTATTATCTTAAGATGAGAATTAGCCTTAATTTTTATGAAGAACGCAATTTTTTATGTGAAAAACAATTATTTAATACTTTTTAATTTATGAGATATTAATGTATTTTTTGCGTGAGCCGAAGTAATTTGTATCAGAGATACCTTCAAGAAAGATAAGTCAATATTTACGATTAAATGTTTTGACCGAATGTATCCGTAAGATAAAAGTGAATTTCAATATTTGAACTATCACCCACATCATTTGATGCTGGGTGATGGACTGCGAGTAGGTGAAATCATGCTGAACAGGCACTTAGAAGCTTATTGGGTCCGGCTTCACTCGCAAGTTTGTTGAACGACTCACCGCGTTTCGGCATTGCGCCAATAACCGACAACTGAAATAACTGACCAATGAACATCATGACTACGTCCCCTACCGCAAACTGCCTAGCGGCAACCGACGGACAACAAGACATATTAGACCTACTCGGTCAAAGTGGTATTCAGTTCCTCACTGAAGATGGAACATTGCCGAAACGCGTTTGAGTAGTTCAACAAAACCCGCGAGTGAAGACTGACCAAATAATTGACTCAGGGCTGGTTCAACACAATATAAAATTTCAATTAATTATTCTTTTCATCTAAAGTCTTGATTGAAATTAGAAAAATTATTTGCACGAGCTGGATTCGAACCCACGACCTTCGGCTCAATACGTTCCTGCTCATTATTATGTCAATTATGTCCGCTTAACATATACGGAGCAATATAAAATGTTTAGTCTTAACTACAGTGCGGTTTCCTTCTCGAAGTGAAATAAGTGCTGAATTCCTGTAAAATGTCTGTAAGCTTCATATTTATTCGTATAATACAATAAAAAGAAAGTTGTCTAATAAAATTGGCAATAATTGTGCTTTTTTAAAATGAAATACTGGGCAACTTTTTTGTAAATAATTTCAATTTTCTACTGATTAGCTTGGTTAATCCACCTTTTACCTTTTTAAAAGGACTCTATATGACTTATGGTAATGTAAGTTTCTCAAGTAGTTTTCGACTATTTCTATCAGGGCCTATACGAATCGCTTTTCGGTTAAATTTTTATTTTTATTTCTGCCAAGTCGGACCCTCATTTCTTTTTGTGCTCAATTCGTTATCTTTCTGACACCCGCAGAGAGGATGATTGGGGTCCACAGTCACATCGTTTCAGGCAATGCCAAATATGACCAGACCTCTTCCCAGAAACATCGATTCCTATTAGCTCCTTGTTTATTCTAACATTTAATGGATCGAGGGAGTCTTTCTTTCCAGTTTATGTAGTACAACAAATCCTTTTATTTCTTTCGGGGATTCTCAGCTCAGAGTTTATGGCTGTCAGTTCCGTCATGTATGTCTTAGTCGAAGAACCTCAATCGCTATCCCGTAAACGCGTCTTTCCCCAATCTGTATAAAAGGCTCATGGCTTTTCTAAGGAAGGCTTTCAAAACGTTCTTGTTTTATTGGAAAGTAAATTATTCTGGGTTCCTTACGTTCTCCTATATCGTTTGGAATTGATTGACGACTTGCATTGCAAGTAATTCAAAAATTCAATGGACGAGAACCATGATGATTTATGGCATTTTAAAAACGTGTACAATATCAACCTGGAACACTAAAATATAGGGAAAGTGCAATTAATTTCGGAACCAAGAAGGTAAACTTTCTTTACCGTTGACTTGCAATTTTAAATTAATACCACATTAAAAATCGCTCATTTTAATAGTTTGGTGGTGTTTTTAAGGTAATGCTGAGGACTAATTTTTGTATTTCTGTACGAAAGACGTTCCTACTATGCCGTCACGAAAACTCTGAATTGAATAGTGATCTTAGAATTGCGACACTCCGGAAACTAGGTGGATAACTAAAAAGCGTGAAAATTTAAGGCCTCATGAATAAATTTACAATTTAAGACTAAAAAAAATTAAAAAAGAAAGATCTATTGATCATTATTAACGAAATCAGTACGGTAGGAGCAGAATTACTGTCCCATATTGATACCAGACTAAAGCAAATAACGGTTGGTCATGATATGAACTTTGGTGGTACTTATTTAATAGTGATTGGCGATTTACGACAATTGCCGCCCGTCTGATCCATGATCCGATTTACAAACAATTGAAAAAATACCAGGGCCTACTTTATGGGTAAAACTCATTATTACGAATTAAATCAAATCATGCGCCAAACATATGCCATATTTTCTTCGATAGAGATGAAAATTGGCAGTGGTGAAGAATTGGAAGAGAATGAATTACACTTAATTAAATCGGTTTATGACTAAAGATGAAATTGTTCATGAATATGAAGGAATCGCTCGCTAAACAACAACCTTACATACATAGAGTTACAAATATCGATGGTTAATATACAAGAGGAATTAGGTTGGCTTGCATTCAATTATCGAATGGTAGTCGTTGAAAAATTTCATCAATAACTACTACCCTATGTAAAAAAAAATTACAGATGATAATTCTTAGGCTTGACAAGTCTGGCAGATTGTGGTGGTAACGATATTTTCCCTCTACCTTCCAATCTGGGAAGTCTTGAGGACGCTGGTGCACTCGCTTCGTCTTTCTATTAAACCAAAGGTCAGTGACAGAGGAAAGGTCGTCTAATATACTTCTGCCTCTGTATGCTCTTATTCGAAGGAAGCCGTGAAAGAAAATCCTGCAGAGAGTGCACCGTGCCCCTGCGGTACTTTATGTTTTGAAATTATGGCCTTGCATTTCTGGCGCCCATCTCGCAAGACGGCCTGAATGGTTTTTGAGGTTGCTGAGCCACCTCAAACTAGCGCGATCGGTAATTACTGTAAAATGATAACCTTCGATGTATGGACTGAACTTGCGGATGGCCTAAAGGACCGCTAAGAACTCTTTTTCGTTAACGCATAGTTTCAGAATGGTTAAGGGTTCTACTTGCATACGCGATCACTCGTTCTTGCCCATCATAATCTTGCGTAAGCACTGCACCTAGACCAGTCGCGCTTGGATCGGTCTGCAAAGTGAAAGCCTTTTGAAATCGGCTCTAGGTAGGAAAGGTTGTCTCATTGTTTTTAGCAAAAATACATCTTTATTTTTAAAAACGAGTGTCGTTGAGTCAAATTTATATATATATATATAAAATTTATAACGCATACATACATAATTATACATTATATATATATAACATATAACGGAACCTAAAAAAAATTTACCTTTATTACAAAAAATAAAATAATATAAGAAACTGTTCGGAACAAAATGAAAAGAATGGAAGCACATTAAAAATGAACATAATTGCTTCCCTTAGCATAAATGAAAAATGTAAAGCGTTTAAATCTATTTTAATTGATTTTATCAAACAAAATTTTATTTATTTTTATTTTTATTCCAAATGAAAGGAGCGGGAACACTCCAGGAAAATAGTCAGGGAAATTGTTTTTTTTTTTTTTTTTTTTTTTTTTTTTTTTTTTTTCAGAAAAAAATAATATGACACCGGATGGTGCCAATTACTTTCATGGTGTTCCAATCTCGGAATGCCCCTTTTGTTTGTTTTCTCGCAACGCCCTATTGATGACTATGGAATGCGCTTTTGCCAATTTTTGTTTATTTAAATTGGTAAAATGGTTATTTTTTTGAGGAATGTTTGGTCTAGACAATACTCCACCACCTCGGTGAAAAACACTCACAGCTCTGAGGCGCTGAGTGTTTTTGGCTGAGTTTTTATGAAAGAGACTCCGCCAGTTTCATTTGTTGAAGCTGTTACGCTGGACAACGGTGGCTGAAATGATGATGTTGCTCTGAAAGAGACTGCCGTTTTCACAAGTTGAAACTGCAACGCTGGACAACGGTGGATGAAATGATGATGTTGTTCTGAAGGAGACTCTGCCGTTTTCACAAGTTGAAACTGGTGTATAATTACCTTATCTGGGTCATGTTTATATTTTAGAATATAACTAACTTTAGAGCGTATGGCATGAATAGGGCCTTTGTATTTCGACAAAAGCGAGGCATATTTGTTTGGCAATTTATTAGAAAGTTCATAATTTTTATACATCACTGTGTCACCTATACATATGAATGATTACATTTGTTTTTATTGTACTGCTTAACCCGAGGGGTTAAATGTCTGTGTAGACTCGTACCATAGCATTCTACCATAGTGCTTTTAGCTTGTCAGGTTGTTCTGTATTGTATAATTCAGAATCAAATTAAATTTTTCCGCTTAATGGATGCATTACATTTCTGCCTAAAAAGAGTTTAGCTGGTGAACACCGAGTTCACATGGACAAGAACATGGACAGCATTATTGATGGCAATTAAATTTAAGTATAAATCTCTATCCCCTTTTTTTGGTCATTAGCATAAAACGATGAAATGAGATTTAATTGTTCGAATCATTCTTTCTGCATTATTAGCCATCGGACAATAAGGAATATTTAAGAAGTATGTGATGCCTAAGGAAAAACAAAAATTTATGTAAGCTTGAGATCTAAAAATTGTAGCTCTGTCACTGACTATAATCTGAGGGATACCAATGCATGGAAAAACGTGCCTTTTCAAAGCTTGAATGACAGGAGATGTCGTGGTGCTATACAGTGGCTTAGTCATCACAAATTTGGAGAAGGCATCAATACAAACCAATAAATGTTGGGTATGACTCTCTTTAAGGCGCGGAAATGGACGAGCTAGGTCAATATAGAATTTATGCATGGGAAAGTTGGCTTCAATTTGAGATGCCAGAACATGTTTATTGTTCCCTGTGTATGCTTTTGTTTGGGCACAAATTACACAATTTCTGTATCGCATTTTAATGTTCGAAGCCATTTTAGTGTACGTAAAATGTTCCCTTATTTTGCCTAATGTTTTTTTATAGCCTGGATGACCACCGATTTCTGAAGAATGAAAGCATTCAAATGTAATGGGATAAAGAATTTTAGGTAATACCATCTTTAGATGGTAGACATTTTGTGATTGTTCAAACGTTAAATTCTATTTTTTATAAAGCAACACGGGACGTCAGTTTTAATAAGTTTCTTATAAATTGGATTCAGGTCTTTAACTTCTTTTTGATATTTTTCAATAAACAAAATAATGCCGGGAATTTAAGCGTTATCAAACCAGGCCAATTACTTGTATGTCTTTGTTCGAACTGTTCTTTTGAAAATGCCTCTAATGAAGTATCGTTTACAAAAACCTGTCTAGACAATAAATCGGCTGTTTTGTTTGTTTTTCCCGCTATATGCTATACGGAAAATTCACAGGCCTGGAAAAGAGATAACAATCGAGCTAGTTTACTCGTTAAAACTTTAGGATTGTTTATAAGCCACGTAAGAGCTGAGCAATCTGTGCGCAGAAAAAATTTTGCATGTTTTAGATTCGGAGAAAAATTATTAATTGAAACAACAATGGCGAATAAATCCTTTTTACATGTGTTATAATGTAATTGGGCATTATGTAATTTAGTAGAAAAGTATGAGATTGGTAAAAAAATATAATTTTGAGCTAACACCGAGCCTATTGCAGAATGACTAGCGTCGGTTATCAGATAGAATGGTTTGTCAAAATCCGAGAATTGTAATATTGGTGCTGATGATAACAAAGTCTTCGCCTTCTGGAATCCCTTATCATCCGTAGGTGTCCACTCTAATTTAGACGTTTTCTTTTTGAAGTCCGTGGGAGATAAGACTTAAGACAAATTGGTAAGAATTTGGCATAGTGGATGGAACTATAGTTCCTTCGTTTAGCAACTGATCAATTTTTTTCAATTTCCCCAGTCTGTGAAGGGTTTAAAGGATAAAGTCGAGAACGTACAATTTCTTCTGAATTTTTTTCAAAATGAACTTTCATTACATTTGTTTTTCCTAATTTTGTTGTAAAGGTTTCAGGATACTTTTTAGCGAAATAATTTAAAAGATTTTCATTTTCTTCTCTACGTTTATTGAATTGATCATTTAAAATAAAAGCCTTTTCGGTGTTACGAAGTTAATAAAATTATAGGGATCCTATGAAAACGGCAACCATTATTCGCTGGTAATAAGACAAGACCGACTTTTTTACAAAAAGGATATGATTAGATGCAATCTAAAGGTAAGTTCTGTAATAAAAAAAAAAGTTACCCCATTTATATTTTTCAATTCTGACATTCATTTTTACTTTTGCAACAGGCTTAATCCGTTTTGAATCTATGGTTAAAATTGTGTCTCTCATGTCTGTTTGTTTTATCCAGATTAAACCAGATAATATTTGTTTACAGAGGTCTAAAGAAATAGAATTAACCGAACCTCCCGTATCTATCAAAGTTGATTTTACGATGTTATTTAAAAACCACTTTATCAATCCCATCTGAATCCTATCATTTTGGGCGTAAACGGACATTAATATTAGTTTTTTATTTTCGGAATCATTTTCGATAAACTTGCACGTTGTTTGTGTTAGACTTGACATTGTTTCTTTAGAGATTTTTTAACTGTTGGGATTTTTAGAATTTCATTTGAATTTGGTTTCATGACAGCTAGTCGGGAGTTATAGATTTTGTATTAAAATTTCCCAACTGCAAATTCAGTTTTTTGAAGTTGGAGAACAATCAGAGTTTGGACTTAGGGGTCTCGTAGTAAAATCATAATTATGGAAATATTGGTAAGGGTAACAAAAGGGATTAAAACCCAGCAAGCCATATTCATTGTTATTAGATTTTCCAGTGAATATCTTATTTTTATTTTTATTATAATGATCCTATAATTTCTTTTTCCCACCCCCATTTGGGTTATCTTCGATTCTGGATTTTGCGCAGACCGAAAAAATTGTAGGGTGGTGGTACCCCAAGTCGCAGGGATGAATGGATTCCTTGTGTAAAAAAATTGGAAAATAAGCTCGTCACGTTTGATAAGTACCGTTAGGATGTCCATCAAAATTCCTAGGTGTTTGATTAAAGCACCTTCCAGACTGCATTGGGCGAAATTGTGATTTCTTATAGTTATTTTTATTCTTTGCGACTGTCTAATAATGAGGACTCCTAGAACTCTCATTCTTCTCCTCTTTAGGAATAGAACGGTTAGATTTGCAACTACACTTATCACATGATTTAGGAGGTTCATCGACGAAATTTTCTAGCTTCTGGCTGAATAAGGAAGAGCTTTTAGAAAAATCAGGGACCTCCTCAGGACTTGCCCGATCATTGTTAGAGATATATATATGCTAGGGTTCGCCAAAATCATTTCAATGTGACTTGTACTTGTTTCGAATGTTCCGATAATGTGAGAAATTTGGTTTTGATCCCATAGTCGCCAAATATTAGGGATGTAAATTCTTTATGATATGTTTTATTAATTCTTTTTCAGATATATCTTCTAGAATATATATCTGGAAATTTTTTTATTTACAAAGCTTCTTAAAGATTCTTTTTCCAATTGGTGCTTCATGAAATACTTAGCTCTTAAAACATGTTTTTGATCCTCTGCGGTTTGGTTTTTTAGAATACTTTTTTAAATAAATTAAATAAAATATTAAGGTACTTGGCTGCATTTGGCAAAATAGTTCTGCCATTCCCCCGTCCATGTCTGCTAATGCTCTTAATATATTTTTAAAATCTTTCTTATATCGATCAGCGATAGGATAGAGATCCACTAGAAACTGAAGTATTGATTCTGCATCATACGGTTTGAATACACGAACATTTTGAAGTATACTCTCAAGTGACTCTGGAAGCACATTGTTTTTAAATTCGGATTTTCCATTAGACCCTATTATTGGTTTACGAAATTGATACTCGCGAAATTTAGACTTGATGATGAAGAAAGAGAATCAGATTTTGATTGCCGCCATCATAGTTTTCATCGCCAAAATGTCGATCCCAAGTTAGTCCTACAACTGCCTCTGGGTTGGTGTTCAAATTGGGAGTCTGGGAAGCAACCGGTGTCTAAACCTTATATTTTTGTTTGCATTTTCTTCGATTCTCTTTTTAACCGATTTGTGATTAAGATATTGTATTGTTTTATTAATTCCCCTAAGTTTTAATTTAGAAAGACCGCTTTATTGTAACACTTGTGATAATGTGACTCCTATTAATGGTAAATAAAATGAGTTTTGTGATAAATCTAGTGCTTTTGTTAAAGCTTGTGTAATCTCATTCTTTTCACTGTCCAGCAATTGACTAATCATTGAATTAGGGTCATCTTCAGGAGTAAAGATTTCTTCGTGTTCCGACATATCATTTCTTACAAGAACGCTGAAGATTTTGTCTGTTCAGCTGATTTTAAGTTCTGCAGAAACTACGCTCTGTACACGGTTTTTTTGTATTAATTTTATTTCCGACATTTTTATGTTTATTTGTTTTTCAACGAGCGTACCTTAAGCGCAGAGGTCAGTTATTAAAGAAATAAGATAAACTATGTAATCCAGCTTGTATTAATTCTTTCGAGAATCGTAGAATTGAACTCATGGGAGAATTTTACTGTTTCTCATCAGCTATGAAACGTGTCTGTAAAATTTTTATAGCTGTCATAGCAAGAAATAATAAAATATAAGTCTATTAAACCCTAGAGAGGCACACGTGATTGCAAAAACGTATCAATGCGATACGTTATACGATCTATATTAAACTATGAGAGGTTGATACGATAAGATTTTTAAAAAAGTTGAAATAAGTTGATGGTTGAATTATAATTGAATTTAACAGTTTTTTCCTCTTGTAAGTTATAATATCCATTATTCCAATTATCTCTAAATATTTTAATTTAAAAGCTTTACCCCTGTTCCGACTTCTCAAGATAAGGGCTTTGCCGCCACCCTTCACTCCCACCATTGCTAAATCCACTCCTAGACCTCCCACTAGGGGATATAGGAAAGATTGTAACAACTGACGAGTCTGTTCCCGTAAGCCCTCCACTCCTGTAATTATTAACTTTTAATACAAAAGTTAATTTCCCTCTCCATCTCGTGTAGCTCTGCTTCTCCCCTAGTCACCACCCCATAATCCTTGAGGTTGGTGATCACATTGTTTTCCGAAATCATCACTAACTGCAACTTAAAACTTAAATGTGTAATTTATACTGGCTGAAAACATCAGTCAATTAATTAAACAGAGATAAACAAGTAGGCAAAAGTATATCGTTTCCGCCTACATCACCATTGCTCTAGTTGTACTGCTGAACTCCTAGCTATACTCAAAGCAATTATTATCATTAATGTGTCCCGTACCACCCTAATTATCTGTTCTGACACTCTTTCAGCACTCACCACACTAAAAAACACATTCTCCCTAAACCCAGACATCTACAATATTCTTGCAAAGTTAAAACAATATAAAGACATACGTGTGGAGGTATTATTCAAATGGATCCCAGGCCACGCTGGAATAACTGAAAATGAGAAGGCAGACCGTATGGCGAGAAAGGCAGCCTTGAGTGGTATTCCTCACGGAGGGGTCCCCTTCAGTGACCTCTGCTGTCACTTTAGGCGGCTCATCTGGGGGGCATGGAAGTGTGAATGGGGTGCCTGCACAGGAAACAAGCTCCTCGCAATAAAGAAAGATGTAAAGAAATGGGAATCCTCTTCCAGACCCTCCCGAAAAGAAGAAACCCTCCTAACCCGGCTTCGAATTGGCCACTCCCGACTCACCCATACATTCCTACTTGAAAGAACTCCTAAACCTATATGTCCGCTCTGTAAAACTACCATCACAATATCCCACATCCTAAAAGATTGTCCTTTATACACTTCTAAAAGATCCCTCCATCAGATTCCCAAAGACCTCCAATCCATACTAAGCAACAACTCAACATCAATAAACAAAATTTTTAACTTCTTAACAGACATCCAACTAATTGATAAAATCTGATATCCCATCCCCTCAAATCTTGTTTCCTTTGCTGGTTCCCCGTGTTGGCGGTGTGGTGCGGCTGACTTCTGGCGACGCCCGTGCGGGGCCTCGGGTGCTGGTCGGTCTTGGGCTGGATTGAGGGGTGCCTCCCCGGACTCTGAGGTCAAGGAATCTCCAGCGAGCTTAGAAGAGGTGTCGATGGTGACTAGACACCGACCCCTCCTCGATAAAGTCCTGCGCGCAATATTAAGACTAAAAGCATCAGTTGCGAGAGATCCGTGGGGTCCGTTCTTTCTAGGCCTGGGGCTGCCACTGCGCCTGGGTCTGCGGGGCCCTCGCTCTGAGGGGGCCGGGCTGTGCCGTTAACTTGCACAGCCTCAAGGCTTAATGACCAATAAGGTTTCAGCCTTTAAATTATTAAAAAAAAAATTGAGTGTAAAACAAAATAATTAGTAAAGTAAGTAGTATTAATAATAATAGCTCGTTAGTACCTAGCATAACTATTGTAGGTACAACTAACATAGATTCACTGGGAAAACACACCATTTATTAACCTGCCTTGCGTTTCGGTGTCTATGTGTGGTATTCGAGGAAATACTAGTTCACCTTTATGAGGTCCTATCAGAAATGTAGCTTCAATTAAATTGTTAATACATTTTTAACTACTAATCGTGTGCCATTGAATCATTTGTGGCTGATTAATGTTTGGGAATAATACAATTGGCATTCCAATTTTCAAATTCAGAATGTGTGTAGGTAATCCGGGAACATCGAGAGAATGAAGAAATTCCGTTGGAAAATTCAGTGCTTCACTTTGGTTCATCACGGAGTCAACGGATATATATGTCACTGTTAACCTGCGATTCTGTTTAGAACGATGTTGTCCATATCAAGTATGTCATTATTTTTAGCCGCTAGAATCGCTCTTCCGCTGAATCATGTGTGATTTCGATAATTCGTTTCGATGCTTTCGAAAACCTTTTCTACTAATTCTATTTTTCAATTCACGATACTGCAGAAATTAGATGGGAAGGTGATGTTTCCTTTTCTGTGTTTGTAAGGTGACGTTACCGACCTCGGGTAATTGTCTTGAAAAAATGTCAACTGTTTGAAAACAGACGACTGGAAAAATACCAAACAAATGAATTTGATTTTTGAAAACACGTGAGTTATTGACAAACGTACACAGGCTGATTTTTGCGTGTTTATATATATAATAATTATTATTATTTCGCTATAATAGACAACGTAAAAGGTAATAAAGTTGTTTATATCCGAAGTTGAATAAAAAAAAAGTAGCATATATTATGAAAGTAATTTGTTATTCTTCATTTAAACCCATGATTGGCATAATTAACAACGTATTTTATGATAATAGAACAATTACAAGATAATATTGATTTTAAAAATACTTGCAGAGATTTAATATCTTGACATAAGTATGCATGAGCATATAAATTAATTGTAACTGACTAGACTTCTGAGATTACTAATAGTACTTCTATATTCATAAATATATTTAAATATCTTGTAATAAAGAATGATAGTATTTAGTTGAATTTAATTTTTAGAAATCCTGGCAATAATTGATTACACTAGTACAATTAATCAAATGTGATATAAATATAAAGGGTTTATGGAATAATTTATATTTAAACATATGAAGAAATTAGCATTTAAAAAATAATTGTTTTAACTTTAACGTTTTAAAGTCCTTTATAGAAACGTAGTATTTTGTCTTCTTGGCTTATTTAGCAATATTGTTATTAGACAATTTTGAGCGACTTAGGGCGTGTAACACATTCTTGCCATATTGCTACATCGTAATCCCAACGTAATATTCCTCCAAGAATTGGAAATTTCTAACAATGTTTTTAAATAGTTAATATTTGTAACCTCTAAAGAAATTGATCCCCCACTAAAGAAATCGATTTTTATTGTTTGTTTATATAGATATTATTGTATAATTGAAAACATTGTTTTTCGAAATTTTCTTTTACGACTTCTATTAATGTTTCGCAAATCATATGCTGGAAACATCAATGGGTGATTGGTTTTGGAAACGGATCTGGTGTTTGCCAAAATTTGATATTGATAAAACAACCTGTCCGGCCAACATATCTATATTTTTACATCCAAATAGTTTTTGTATTTTCGTTTATATACTGCTTTTATTTAGTGTTGTATGATGGTCATGCCCTGATTCAATGAGGAAACAGTGCGTGAATTCTTGGGTCCACTCGAGATTATGTTGTTTATACTTTGTGGAACGTTTTGAATGCCAAATAAATTTGATGAAAAAACTTTACTTTTGTATAAGCAGGAAAGTTTTATTTTTTCCTTATCATAGTATAATTTTCTTCTACAAAATATGAGTGAAGGTTTCTGATTGTAAATTAATCACGAAAAGATAGAAAACGGTTGAATTCAATTTTTTTTATTCAATTTTATTTTGTTTTTCATCTCATTATTAATTTAAGTTGTTGATTTGCCCATGGTCGGAGGTATTGGATTTCTGTAAACGCAATCGGAGACGGCGCTGAGCGGAATATGTTAACAGAGAATTAATCAGGTTAATTAAGAAGCTTTTAACCCCTCCTTGTTTCTTCTTCAGGAATGTGAATATGATTATTGTAAGGACAAATTGTAACATCAGGATGATTAAATCGTCATTAATATCTTGCATAATTATTGGATATGCGTGGGTGTACGTCTGGGTGAAAAATGAAATATAGTTAGCAAACTTTTTATTTTTTAACATGCTATAAAATCTGATCAGAGTGAAAACAAATTGAAAATAAAAAAAGTCATCTTACTAATTTACTCGAATACAGTGCTTTTATGTAATTGTTTTTAACGATACGAACTGCCTTACATTGTATTTTCGTGAAAATAAAAATGAATGTTCGGGCAATTAGTTTTAAAGTTGTTAAAAGTACAATTAAAACTTTTCATCAAGATGAAAAAAAATTACTGTAAGGTACGAGATAACATGAATGCCAGCTTTATTCAATTCCTTTTTGCGTCCCCTTATTGAATTTAAAGATTTCAAGAAACCTACTTTGAACTCAGTAGCTATTGGAAAACTAAAATTGATATCGTGCTAAGATCAGCATGTTAATTCTAATCGTTTTACAGTTGAATTTTAAGCAATTTCCATCCAGCATTTCTCTGAATATTTCGTTCTTTTTTTAATGTCCTTTACAACTAAGGTAGACGCATGTCTCAGGCTAGCGGTTCGTGGTTAGACTCCCGGCATCAGCCATCAAATTTTAAGTGAAAATAATATTACAAAAATATTGTAAATTTGTTTGACTCATCGTCGACGATATCCAATGAATTCTGGAGGTCAAGCTCTTTCGTATGACGAGAATTCCTTAACTTTCGGAACTGATTGTGAGTTATAATTAGAAACACACGTTTCTACGTACAAAAATTGAATGTCTATTAAAAGTTACCGTTTCCGTTTTATTTGACGTTTACAATTGTAGAATTCACTGCAATGAGCAAATACAATGATCATAGAGAAGTATAATTGGCTTGTATGATCTAGAGCGGAGAGGTACTCAGTAGTGACACTTAGATATAAACTGCTCAAAAATGAATAGGGATATTCCTGATTCCTTCTTATTCTATTGATTTTAATTAAATTAACAGATATGTTCTTGTTAATTGGATAAAACAAAATCGAAAATACAAATCAAAAACAAACAAACGTTAATCCTCTATTTAATAACGTATTTACTTAAGAATAGCAAACACGAAGATTAATCATTTTGCAAACAAACACCTTATCTCATCTTTTCTCCATTTTAATACAGTTGTATTCTCTTCAGCCATGTAAAGTCATCATTTTGAACCAGAAGTTCGCAATATTATTTTGAGAATGAGTCATAGAGCTCACCTGCAAATGGATATCGCATAGGCAGTTGGCGTTTTTCAATGCGTATCCCGATTCCAGACTGGAAGTGCCAATAGGAGGCTTGGTAGTGATCTCAGCGCATTACAACGCTAAGGGAGGACAGGAATATTGTCACTGCTGCAAGACGGAACCTTATAGTGCCCGCCAGAAACTCAATGGAGTACATGATGTTTTGGCAAGGCCTTTATCAACACAAACGATTCGTAATCGTTTGTGGGAAGTTAGCCTCACATCGTACACCCCTTTGAGATGACCCGCAGCAAAAGCCCGCCACCAGCAACTCAGGAGAAAATGGTACAGCGAGCGCCTAGAAGAGAACTCCAATTGGCAGTTATGTTTACTGAAGAGTTGCGGGGATGTGTACAATGTCCCAGTTCGGGCTCCCTTCGGTGCAGCTTGGAGGAGGCGGTGTAATGCTCTGGGCTGGGTTTTACACTGAAGGACGAATTGGACTCCATATTGTTAAAGGCAACCTCACCGCAGTCCGTTATGTCCAAGAAATTATCCAATTAAACCGGGGATCTAATTGACGGTGATTTTCGATTTCTGGATGACAGTGCCAAACCTCATGGAGGCAGAGTTGTTCATCACTGTTTAGAAAACCTGGGAATTTCCTATCTGCCCCTTCCCCCATTGTCGCCAGATCTTAATCGCATTAAATAAAATTAAACAATAAATCAATCACATAGCAGCAGTAAACTTATTAATATAAAAAGAAGTAACAACAGTATTATATAAATCGTATATCCAATCTATAGATTCTAGATGCTATTCCGTTCTGTTGCTTTTGTCATAGTAATAAAAATACCGATTAAATATGCTTTATTCTTCGAGGAAGATTCCTATTTAAAATTTCTGACTTAAAACGAATCATGACAACAGTGTTCACAGGTAATACTTTAATCTCGAAATTTAAGGAGAAAAAAAACGGTAAACCGGCAACTGTTCAAAGAGAGGGAAAGCAGTTTCACACACGGACAGTTTTCATTATATTTCAATGGAAGATGGCGAAACAACGGCAAATAACGATTTAGTCGAGTGACGTTCACGCCCACGGCGCAGGAAGATTGGCTTCTAGACAATATGGGAAGTTAAAAGGGTTTTATCGGCTTTTTCGTTTTATTTCCTATTATTTTCTTATCCCGATCGTTCATTGCCCTTTAGATATTGTCATGTATTCGTCATTTGCATTAAAACTTTCACGAAAGATATTTGATTCATGTTTTATTCCTTCGATCGGGTATAACACTCTGGTTTGCTATTCAAAATAAAGTGCTTCCTTTTGATATTAAAATCCTATCTGACGGACCAGCCCTTCCTCATCGTTCATGGAGCTGTTTTTCTTCTTATATTCCAATTAAAGCGGGTGTCCCCAGGGCAGCATCGCAGGACCCTTCTATCCTCAACATACACAGCCGAAATTCCTGTTACCTTATCCCGTCAAATGGAGAATAAAAATTAACAAAACTAAATTCACCTTTTAACACACTTCGAAAAACCACTTGTCCTACAGTCTAATTTAATGGAAAGCCAATTCCAACGTCAGACATTGTGCATTACCTGGAACTATACATTGACAAAAGGTTGCCGTAGAATTCCCATACACGAATGAAAAGACAGAAAACAGCCCGACCTTACAAATTATTCCTTAGAATACTTGACCATCTAACTTATATAAGACCCTCCTGCGACCGATATTCAATCGTAAAAAAATTAAACTGGCCCTTCTACGTTTCAAACCTCACTTTCACAAAAACCTCTAAATCTCATTTGCAATTCCCATTATTAAATCCCGATACAAAAACTACCAAACAAACGTAAACCTTTACCCTAATCCACTTGTCCAACACCTTTCTCGTCCCAACATTGCTGGAAAACTGACACGTCGTTTGAAGCGTTTGTGGCCGAAATCTCTCTCGAGAGATTGACTCATGTCAGGAAGTATCACTGTGACTTACCCTATCAAGTGTAACACTATGTCTGTTATCTCATTCGCTAGTTGCGATTTTTTGTTTAGTTGTAAAAATCATAATTAACAAAATGGAGAATGAATTTAGCTCCGGTTTCGATTGCGATCCCAGGCGCGATCGGGTGAGCCGGTCGGATCCAGACAGGCTTACTGCTTAGTTGTCGCCTGCGGTCACCACCTAGGATCTCGAAAGTGTGTGGTTCAAATCCAAATGCATTGATTTTTTGTCCTTTGCCACATTGATTTTCATTATCCTCTCCTCTCCTTTCTTTACCTTTATTGTTTTTCCGGTTTTCGTATTTATTACCATTCCCGAAAAATGCTGCTGCGACCAACTAAATTTCTCTACCTTTCTCCTTCACCCTCTCCTTCATCACTGAGCTATGGAACACACTGCTGTCTGCCAAATTTGGAACGTAAGAATTCCTTCACGTTTTATTTATTGGAAATTTTTTTTTGTAGTGCATAAAAAACAGCTTTGTGCATAAGGGAAATATTGCATTATTAGATCTCCATATTGGAATAATGACAATCTTCTGACCATTCATTAATTTGTCTAGACCCGTGATTTTATGGTAATAGTTTAATTTACGGCTTGAAGCCCTTATTTACAAAATTCATCAGCAGGCAAAACTACATGGGGTATGGAAATGCGATATTGAAATATCGAGGGATCAAGTTATCAACGATGATCATCAAACGCTGATAAGACATGAATGTAAATGGCTTCAGTAGGGTTTCAAACTGTGCTCAAAGTCCAATTACACTTAATTTCATTACTATAAATTTTCATGAATGTACTATTATTTAAGCAAGTACAATAAAATGTAGATATCGAGAGAGTGTGAGAGAGAGAAAGAACTCGAAAGCGAGAGTGAGAGAGAGAGAGAGAGAAGAGAGAGAGAGAGAGAGAGAGAGAAATATTGATGAAAAAGTAATAACGTTAATACACCAGTGGTTCTAGGTAACAATTCGAAAAAGGTAGAAAGCAGAATTTTATTGGTATGAAAGTTTTCCACTTTTCTTCCTCCATTAGCAAGTAAAGTCCATTGAGGCTCTTTGGCGACCATTGTAAAAGCTTTTAGTTGTCGACTCGAGACATGTCAGCAATTACTAAATCCCTGTTAAGATTTTATATATTTTAAATTTAATTTTAATTATCTAGAGCATTGTTAAAATTTATTGAGCGAAGGTTTCTATCATAGCAGGAAAGAAAAGTACATTAAAAAAAGTGGATCTGCTTGAAAGAAAATTGTGTTTTAAACAGGACCGTGTCGTTTGTTTTTGTATACTATTTGCTTAATATTTTAGTGTTACCAATTACTCAAACCATAAAAACCTCAGAATCTCTTTACTACATATCGCAAGATCAGTTATCTGTCAATACTTGGAAAATATATTGAAAAATAAATATATTGAATATATTCCATTTCATCAATTCGAATTTACCTGGCATCAGACAACCAATTGACCATGCCAAATGTGGTCGACGTCATCGCAGTCTCCTTTGAGCTGAAGGAAGCTATTCAGGTACGATTCTACCCAGGCATTTAACCCCTCGGACCGTGGTCGCCCACCCTGTGTGATAGTGATATACATGTACATATATATANTAATTGGTCAAACGGACTCCAAAAACTAGTGAATTTGATGTTAAATGAAGTATATCTTTACTAAAGCTCTCCGTGGCTATTTCATTTGTCGCCGAGAATAAAAATAGATTACACGACATTTGAAAAAATGGCAAAAAGGTGGGAAAATTCGAGAGGTGAGGTAGAGATGGGAAGTTAGTGTCCAAGCGGATCGAAGTCACGATAGCTCAGTGGTAGAGTAGCGGCGTATTTAGCCGAAGGTCGTAGGTTCGAATTCCGCTCGTGACACTGACTTTTTATCTCAACCAATACCTTTCATAAATATTAATTAATTGAATAATCCATTCTGTTCATCAGCCAACTTTTTTGTATTCCAACCGATCCTAAAATGTCTAACACAATAACCTCCACAATTTCGTACCTTTACTTGATACTGCAAAAATAACGACAAAACTGTATCTATGCCCTTCCTATGATCGTAAGAAACGCGTCAAAAAAGTGATCAACATCAACTTTCTCTCTTTATAATATTAGTACAGATGTAATACTGTGTGAATTATGATTTTCAGGTTTTTACTTACATGAATTCAGAGTATTTATTGCTTTATAAATATTTTTACGAACAATCAACATACACGTTTAAATTATCATTTTGCTAATCTTTCTCATTTTAGTTACAGATTTGCGCTTTGTGCAAGGAAAATAAACGTATATATTATTTAATATGTTACAATTTTATTTGATTATAGTTTAGTTAAGTTCAGTGAGTTTACGAAATCTAAAATGTCGGTTCCAATGCAGGAAAATAAACGTATATATTATTTAATATGTTACAATTTTATCTTATTATAGTTTAGTTAAGCTCAGTGAGTTTACGAAATATAAAATATTGGTTCCATGGCTGCGCATTAAGTCTTTATTAGCTGTACCCACAATCCTTCTGCAGTTAGAGGACTCTGGTGTTTTCTAGCAGCTTCCAGCATTGAATGGAAGAGACGTCCAAGTCTCTTCGTCACCTGTATACGGAAGTATTCTCTTCTAACGATATGAACGATATGACCCTCAACTCCCAATTTTGACCACAGCAAAGGTGACTGCAATATCAGTTTTCAATATAAATATGTTTCCATCACTGTTATCGTTTAAAAACCATCTTAAAGCTTTTTCTATTACCAATAGTTCCGCTTGGTGGTTGTCATGGGTTGTTTGTATACCATCGAGCCATCCTTCTTTGAATTATGAGGATTTGTTTTTCGTCCTGTTAAATAACCGCTGCACAACCCACTTGTCGTCCTCAAACATGCAGTCTGTATTTCTTTGTCCAGATAATTTTCCACATGAGACAACTGTTCTTATTTGTCAAGTGGAATAAATACAAGTTCGTACTGCGGATAACCATTTTTATTAGGAATCTTTTAGCATAATTCTTTTTAGTTGAGGGCATAATCGTTTAAATCAATGGTTATAATATGGTACGAAAATCTCTGAAGATTCGAAGAACTATTTTTTGTTGTGCATTTATATTGTTTTCTCTTAGATTCAGCCTAACAAGAGCAGCATTAGTAAGGACTGAGATTATAGCCATATTGTAAATAATTTCAAGGGCTCCTTTGGCGGATGGCCAACATACCTTTGTGGATTTGGCAAGAGCATGAATCGGACAAAATAATTCTTCACAGATTTTAGTTTTACGAGCATTCCTTCTCCATTTTTTTATCAACACATATTCCCAATACACGTAATTCATCCTACTACTGTCAATTTTGTTCCCGCGAGGATTACTTCTATAGGGTTTTTCTTTTTCTCTTTGAAAGTAGATCAACTGAACTGCTGATTTATTTGGATTGAATTCCAATCGATTTTCAAAGGACCACGTTTGGATGAGGTGCATGCATTCATTCGCCTTCCAATTTAGCTCGCGTTCTGTCACCGCTGGAATTGCGAACAGTAAGTCGTCCGCAATTGAAAAAAATTCTATCTCTTCTAGTAAATTAATTTCTCAAATCGAATTAGATATAATCTTCCGATATCCAGGGCCGCTAAAAGATCTTTGGGGACGCTCCTTTTGAACAAATTTTATCATCAAGGTACTTTTGAAAGAAATTAAGGCCATTCTTTGACGTAAAAATGATCATGGTACCTTGATTTTGATTTTTTTGACAATTAATGGTAAACAGTGAGCAAATATTAATTTGAATACAATAAACAAAAATAATTCAATGTGTTAAATTTAGTTTACTGCTAACCAATTTCCACTTTTATTTGTGTCGAGTGTACTCTAGTTCAATTATGTTGAATAACAATTTAATTTCTAGACGAAGGCTTAAATAAGATTCGAAAATAATTGTTAACATAAAGTACTTTGCTTATTATAAGTAATATCTAATAGAAGATACTATCTAATAATAATAATGTTAGTTAAAATATTTATTTGGTATATACAGTTTTTGATTTTGGAATATTTTCAAAATTTAAATACATGTCTATGGCATTGTGTGAAACAAAATAGAAAAATTTATTTTTCTTGTATGATATTTAGTGACCGTTAATTAATGATTAAATAGAGATCGTGAGGTGCCGTCTGATGTGATGTAGGTTTAGAAAAACATTTTCTTTATCGTGGCAACGTTCCTATCTTTACTGAGATCAACTTCAGACGTGGGATTTATAAACATCGTTTAAATTAAACAAATACATGGAAGATGTGAAAATGAATTCATATAATGATGTACAACAAAAAAACAATAACACCAAACAACAGAGAACTTATATAAAAAGAATACTTAATTGAAATATTTAATATTGTCAATTATTACCGCTAAACATATATGGATTAATTTTTATTATTATTGTTATTTACTCCTACAGCTTGCAATAAGTAAATTTGATAATTCGTTGCCTAACATGATAATTAAACATGATGGGAGAACCCACCCACTGGTGACACACCCTCACTCTGCACACACATACATGGCATTCATTCACGGCCTATCACATAAATTAAACACATTTCTCTCTTCCGATAACTTTAACATAGTTTTCAAAAACTATAAAACAATTGACACACTTTTTTTCCAAAACTAAAGACCCCACACCAGTAACAAATAAGTCTGACGTACAAAATCAATTGTTTAAATTTTCTGGCAACTTATACCGGACCAACTTATACATCCAAATATCTGGGTAAGAGAGTAAAGCAATCATGATTGCAAAAAACCCAAGCAAAATCTTACAGCGCTACCCACCATTTTGCAAACAAGCACAATTTCTACTTCAATAATCCAAAAATATTACACACAGTCGCGAAAGAAAAGAAAAAGATGGAAAACACGTAGAGGGCCGGCGATGACCTCAGCTGTTTGTTGGCCCATAAACTTCCCACTTATTATTTTATTATTACACACAGAACAAAGCAAACATAAATTTAATTTTTTAGAAACGGTTTACATCAAGAGAGATAAATAGAGCATACGGACACATGTAAACTCAGTCGCAGCTACGCTAACATCATTAATCAAACTGAATATCAATAACATACATATATCATCACATCACACAAAACATATAACATATCATATCAAATAATCATTACATTCCTCAAATCAAACATTTCTACATAGGCTAATCTTCAACATTTTGGCTTTCCTTTCCCCAATTATCCCCGTCTATATAATCCTGAAAAGATAATCAGGCCGAACCATTCCCCATTTTTTCCTATCGTCGGCTCCTTTCACCTCTTATAAAAATGTCTTTCTATATCCAACTTCCCTCCCCACCCCTTCAACATCCAACCATAAACCTAAAACAGCAATATCTCACTGGCACTCTCAACACGACACACAATAATGGTACATCTGCACAGAAAACAAACAGTTTGAGTGAGTACAAATAATTTGATTGTGTCTAAAATTTCTAGCATTTTATAAATTCATTTTTTTCACATCCTACACATATTTGATACTTTAAACAATGTCGAACACGCGGAGGGCCGGCTATGACCTCAGATGTTTGTTGGCCCATAAATCTCCCACTTTACATATATATATATGTANAAGATTGGAAGATTGGGAGATGATCGCAATAAAGTTCGAAACGTTGGCACGATAAAGAAAATGTTTTTTAAAACCTACGTCACACCAGACCACATCTCACGATCTCCAAATAATAAATATTATTGTTATTAATTAAAAAAAATGCAAATTATCATGTTTCTTCGTTTGGGTTTTTACATTTGACGTGAAATAAAAAACAAACAAAATTTATAATGAAATGCTTACACTTTTAAATCATCATATTCCCATTTTTTATAAAAATTGGGGAAGTACGTTGGCAAGAGATTAATTGGAATTGTCCAAATGTTTTTAAACATAAGATAAATGAAGTTAAGTTTGTTTATTATACACATAAGCAAATATTTACTATAAATGAACTTAGTCGAAAAATTTGCCTCGTATAAAAAAAGGCTTGGTTCCAAGAAAAAAAGTTATTTCTATTACCGATTCATCAAGCTATAATAATAAAATTGTTTTTTGAATTAACTCATAAATCACATCGCCTAATTTCACCTCGCGGTTAGTGGGCCCATTGAAAATGTCCAATAAAGCGTTGGTCGGTAGTTATTGGGAAGTTGTCTATTGGGTTCTCCTTTAACCTCGATGAGCCGTAAATATGCCACTGTCCACTTCGTCTTATATACTCAAAAAATGACCTGCCTAATCTGAATAAGAACAGTGATTCAACACCAATGAATATAGTATATTACTTTGTATCATTGTCTTCTATTATTAGGAATAGAAATAATATAATAGACAATTAATTGAGAAGTAGTTATAGAAGTGACTCATTCTGTCATGTATAATTAATAATCCAACATTTATGGTTAATTCATTTCTTACTTTTTTCAAGTTAAATTGGTCATATTTAGCTTATGATTAACGAGCATCTTTATGGGAACCTGTAAGTGTTTTACTTCTTAATGAATTTCTTCTATAATTAAATCGTTTCTTTGTCAAATGCAAATATCTATTTGAGTTTGATCAACAATTATAGCACTTTGAGGGTTCTCATTTTTGCTTGTTAACTCTAACGTAAGAAATGAGAGCGAATCCCATAAGAAGTAGTATTCTGTTTGGTTTTACTGTATAATAAATGGTCGTTGGTTCGAATCCCGCACGTGACACTAACTTTTTCATATCAAACATCTCAACCAAGACCTTACATAAAAAGAACAATTAATTAAAATAAGAAATTTGTTCAATTAGGCCCCTAAACCAAAAATAGATTAATATTTATAAATGGTTATTTAGAGATCGTGACATGCGGTCTGGTGTGATGTAGCTTAAGAAAAATATTTTCTTTATCGTCCCAACGTTTCGATCTTTATGGAGAACATCTTCAGGGCCTGGGATTTATAAACCGTGTTTAAATTATACAAATACACAAATGAATTTACACAACAATGTACCCAATATAGAAATTTTAGGCTTAATCAAAGTATTTGTACTTCCTCAAAGTGTGTTTTCTGTGTATATGTATCATTGCTGTGTGTCCTGTTGAGAGTGCCAATGAGATTTTAATGTTTTATGTTTCTATACATTGGATTTTGAAGGAGTGGGGAAGGAAGTAGGGATAGAAATACATTTTCCTGTGTGCAGGCTTCTTTGAGATGAAAGGGGCCGAAAATGGGAAAATATGGGTAATGGTTTGTCGTTCGGGCCCGATTATTCTTTCAGGATTATATAGACGGGAGTAATTAGGAAAAGTAGAGACAAAATGTTGAAGATTCACACCATGTAGAATTGTGTGATGTGTGTAATGAAATGATTGTTTTATATGTTGCATTATATGTTTTGTGTTATATGTATGTTATTGATATTGAACTTGATTAATGATATTAGCGTAGCTCCGACTGAGTTTACATGTGTCCGTATAATTGATGCTGTATTTATATCTGTTGATGTAAACCATTTCTAAAAAGTTAAGTTTGTGTTTGTTTCTCTGTGTGTAATATTTTTGGGTTCTTGAAATCGAAGTTGTGATGGTGTTCAAAATGGTAGGTAGCCAGTGCTGTAGAATTTTGTTTGGTTTTTGCAATCATAGATATGTTGTTTTACCCTCTTATCCAAACATTGAGATGTAATTCCAGTATAAGTTTCAGGGTAATTTAAACATTTGATTTCGTCAATTACATCAAACTTTTTTGTTACTGGTGTGGGATCTTTAATTTTGGGAAAAAGAGTGTAAAATTTTTTATAGTTTTTGAAGGCTATTTTAAAGTTATAAGAAGAAGGAAATGTATTTAATTTGTGTGATAGGCCATGAACGAATGGCATGTATATGTATTTGATAGAATTGGTGTAGTGTTATTAGTAATAGTAGATGGTGTTAGTGTTGAGTTGTAGTTGTTGATTATTCTGTTGATTATGTGTTTAGTGTAGTGATTGCCAAGTAAGATATTCTTGTATATGCTTAAGTTCTTGTGGTGAAAAGATATCCTACTTACCAATCACTTGGCTAATACAGTAATACTGCCAAAACGGGCACTAGGGGTATTCACGATCTTCGTGTTAACCCTGTTAACAATTTAATTTAATTTCTGGCCTGTCCTTATGCTCTCATTCTTAATAGATAAATCCCCTATCCTACAAAGTAACTGTCGTACCTTTAAACTTTCTCAAGCTGTGCCGTGTGATAAATCTGATAGATTTAAACCTATAGAATGACATAAATATGAACTTGTAAACATATCAGCACTGTATGTTAGTTATTTTTAAATAAACCAATGGAGATGGTGATTTTTAACAGAATGAAGAAGTCTAACAAGGAAAATAAACTAAAATGTTATTATAAGATGTTGAAAAGTAATTAAAAATTTTTAAATCTTTTTAATTAGAAAATTACCTGAATTATTACACAAACATTTCCTTAATAAAGAATCCAACCGGAAAGGAGCAGGTACCACCCAATCCTACCTTCAAAGACGGTAATCAAGATGAAAATAAGGTCCTTCTTGTACCTCTCTTACATTCAATTCTTCCTATTTCACCGAAAATGGTTGGTAACTGAAAATCCATCCAATATTATCTGGTGGAATTACAAATAATAATAAATTTTAATAACATAAATTTCTTAAGAATTCATTACTCCGATCGATTTTATCCATGTTCAACGATAGACCACCGTAGAAAGCAGTCTATATTATTTATAAAGTTATGTCAATTTTTTTTTAGATATAATTATAAATTATAGAAATAAAGATGAAATTCAAGATTAAAAAGATGTAAAAATAAATTGTTGTAGTTTTTAAGTGGGGTCAGTGTATTCCCTTCGAAGATACTTATTTTACGATTTTTGCTTTCTCGATCGGTCAGTATGTCTAATTATTTTACAACATTTGGCAGCTAGGTATAACATAGGTATGGTAGATTCGAAATGCATATTGAGTGACCGTACGATGCAAGATAGAGAGCTAAAAATTTTTAGCAAGAAATAGAGTTGATATTCGTATTATGCACTCAAAAATGCAATGCAATAAATGTTGTAAATTCATAACGAATCCACAAATTTCCGGAAAATTTTTAAGGAGTTTAGATCATTACAACTTTTACGTAATGAATCACGTTTTGCTTCTGCAAATTCATTAGAAACAGTTATATAAAATAAAACGTTTGAAACGTTTTTTATTTGTTCTTACTTTTCTCATATAACACCCTAAATCTTGCCGACATCGGCTTAAAGTAAAACAATCCAGCTTTCTATCGGTTGAGAAGAGTTACGAATTTTTAAGTGGAACAACAGAACACCGAATAAAAAAAATGCCTGCGATAATATAGTAAAACAAATTTTTTGTAAACATTCATATTGCTTTGTTTTCAAAAGGCCAAAAAATCCAAATTGGTTTAAAATTGAACTACTTTATCGGAAGCGGATTTTTCTTCAACTTTCCATATATGTATAAAACTGAATTTAATTTGATGTACTCAGTGTACGTTCAAATCAAAAATACAGTGTTCCCCTACACTGTACATCCGCAACAAAGAGGTACCGATTTTCATTCACGTCAAATACTTAGGACTATACCTAGACAGTAGAGAGTAGTGGAATCCCCTCAAAAGACATTAGAGACAACTTAACAGAATATAGGTAAACTACGACGACTTCTAGGACCGAAATCGCTCTTGTCCGTCAATTCTAAACTGACCTTATACAAGACTTTACTGCATCCACTATGGTCATATGGAATATAACTGTCCTGTTTTGCAAAGCCATCAATAACCAGTGCATCCAATCCTTCCAATCAAAAGTCCTAAGAGTCACTATACTCACAACGACTTCAACATTCCTTTTATCAACGATGTGATCCGACCCCGAATCCACAAGTTTCATGCATATCTCTTGGCCCATCCTAACCCTACTGCTTGAGCCCTCTTTCCACATTCTCATCCCGAGAATCCGCTACGATGCCTTAATCGGCTTTGAGACTTCTTTGCCCCTTACCTTTCACACTGAGATTCAGCACTGGCTAGCTTCTCATGGCATGTGTCCTCGGGCGGAGCGCTGGCATTAGTGCTTGTGCTGTGGCTGTGTGGAAAACGTTTTAGGAATTCAACTGTAATACGTAGTATTTTTTTATATTCCTACATTTTTTAGATAAAAAGCAAAACGAATTAAAGATAACAGACTTGAATTACATGCATAATAAAGATATATGAACATATATAAAAAAAAGTTAACATTATTTTTCTCGGCTACTCGACCACATGGGCAAATCTCATGGATACTATTTTTCAACCCAGTATCACAAAAAAATTCATATCAGTGATTCCATGGTTGTTATGGTTGTATAGTATTCATGTGATGTTCAAGATTTAGGATTATTGGGTAGGGTAGAAAGAGTTGAATCCTAAAAAGATACATATATTTCGAAATGGATACGTTATAATAGTCTTATTCTTTTTATAATTTGTTGAAGTCGTGAGGAGCGGTCAAGAAGGAGGTAGTTTAGAAAAACACCGTTGTAATTTTGTTGTTGACATTTCTAACTTTTTATTCGGGTCGTCTTCAGGGCCTGGATAAATTACAAAATATGTTGAGTGGAAAAAATACAACTTAACATTTAAATACAAATTTTGAACGACGTATTTTTTCCTCACATAAAGTGTGGTGCTGTTCTTGTGGTGTCATATTGGTTTTGTCTGAAAATGTTTGAAACGTAATTTGTATTCTCCTAGTTTTATATCATTGTGACAGGGTATCTGGAAGATTTTTCTTGACCATAGGCAGTTTTATTTATCTCAAAGGAAGTGGAGAATAGGGATTTTCTGGATTGGATTTGTCATTCGACGTTAATTATTAAGGGCGATAACGAAAGATAGGGAAATATAAAATTAAGGTTTAATAGTTTATTTGCTTTATGATGTAGGCGTAGCTTTGGCTGAGTTTACATGTATATGTTCAGTAATTAATGCTCAGTGAGTCGCTGTTAATTTAAACCATTTCTAGAAAGTTGTGTTTCAACGGATATTTCAATGGCAGCGATCTAGCCCCTATACTGGTAGATATAGTGATGACACATTTATTCAACACTGTTATTACACAACTACCTTTCACTCTACCCTTTCTGCCAAATACATTGATGACATTCTAACAGCAGTACCCTCTGATCACATACAAACAAGAATAGACACATTTAACAACTTTCATCCTCGCTTACATTCACATATGAAGTCGAAACTGAAAACAAAATACCATTCCTAGACACATTCGTAATAAGACAGATGGTAAACTAAACAAACAAAAACTCATGGCTAAGGGATTATTACACAGAATCATTTCTGCAAGTCATGAATCGTTTCGCGTAAAAAATATTCAATCATGCAAACAAATCTTGCTTAACAACTACGTAATGAACAGAATCATAAACAATTGTAACCCAGCACTACACAAAACATCATTCTCCACAGCACACAACAAATCATCTACACAATCTTAGAAAGACCAACCAACATACATTTCCATTCCATTCGTCCACACATTGACACAGAAATTCAGTAAATTTCTCTCCTTAGTACCCATTGAAATAACTTTTAAAAACCATAAAACAAAACACAACTTTCAAAGTCAAAGATCCAACACTAACAGCCTATAAATCCCATGTAATTTATAAGATTAATTGTACGAACTGTCCAGCAGCATTCATTGAAATTACATTATAATATCTAGAAAAACGGAAAAAAGAGCACATATATGACTGCAAAACACCAAAAACCAATCCCACAGCGTTGGCCACACACAACTTTGAAAAACAATACGACTTTCATTTCGACAAAATACAAATACTAAACACGGAAAAAGACAAATACAAACGCAACTTTCTAGAACCGTTTACATTAATAGAGACACACACACAGCATTAATTACAGAAGAGATACATGTAAACTCAGCCGTAGCTGCGCCAACATCATAAAGCAAGTAAACTATTAAACCTTAGTTTTATATTTCCTTCCCTTCTTTATCGTCCTTAATAATTAACTTCCCTTCCAATATTGAATGACGAATCACAAATCTAATCCAGAAAATCTCCATTCTCGACTCCCTTTGAGTTAAATAAAACCGCTTATGATCAAAGAAATTCTTCCAGATTTACCGCGTCCTCACCCTGTCAGAATCATTTAAAAACAGCAGAAAACAAATTCACGTTTCACAACAATTTCACACAAAACCAATATAACATCACAAGAATAGCACCACACTTTATGTGTACATGAAATATTTAGTTCAAAATTTACATTTACATCTTAAATTGTATTTTTTCCTATTAACAAGTGTTTTGTAATTTACCCAGGCTCTGAAGATGACCCGAATAAAGGTCCAAACATCGACAAAAAAAAATGAAAACGGTGTTTTTCGCAACTACCTAATTCTTGACCGCTCCTCATGACTTCAACAAATTATGAAACAACAGGCATTACTACAAATTCCTTCAAGAAATTTTACCAAATCAACGTAATTAATGTAGCACCCGCTAATTTCAATAATTTAATTAGTCTGAAATGCATTATTTAAACCAATCGACTTACTAATTTATTCATTAATATAATTAATCTAATAATTAATTAATCCTATTTTACATTATAGATTGGATAGTACGACGTAATTTTAATCAAATTGAACGAACCAGGCTCAAGTTGGTGAAGTGTCAAGTTCGAATCATTGGTGAGAGCGACTGGAAATCATTTGGCAATTTTTTGATGAAAAGTACACTACTTTGTTTTCTTTTCTTATTAAGTACTTTTAGTTTCAGTTTTTGAATGTATGACGCTGAATTGTTTGGATTATTCGTTATTTCCAACTAGAAGAAAACAAAATAACATGAATTGGGGAATGTTTCTTAGAGTATAATTTTCTTGCTTAATAAGAAAAATTAATGGACTTGGTGAGGGAGGAAATGGTTTTTGAGGTGAAGGTTGTGCAGAATTTTAAAGGAAGTCTCAAAGCATGCCGTAAGAACCCTGACTCGCTTTAAGATGGAAGGAAGAACTTTAATTGGATAAGTGAGGAAGTTGTATTCTATCAACATATAAATAATTCTGTCTAGCAAGATCCGTGTGTTTATAGCGTGGTCTGCTACCCTGTTAGGCTCCGAAAGCAAGCCTGGATTTAAGAGATTTATTTACTTGCCTTACTCGAGTCGGCATACCTTCTAGTTTACTAACTAGCCATGTTAAGACTGTTGTATTTTCACCAATTTTTGGATACGTTAAATGTACATATGTAAACATTACAACAAGATTTTGTACTCTTATATTTCATTTGACCAATATTCTGCTATAAGTTAAGATGCAATATTGAACCATAGTATAATCCATTAAAACGACAATATAATTCGATAAATAAATTAGTAAATAAATAATGAAATATTAATATATTAAAAAAAGAGTTCGAAATGAAGTTATTTTCGTATTACAATTGAAGGTGACAGTGTTTTGCTGCAGATTTTAAACGACTGAAACACCAGGCAATATGAGTTTTGATTAGGTTGATATTGACTACGTTCGTCATGCCACAGTACGTATTATCGTGAGCAGAATTTTTCATGGGAAGGTCAAAATTTCCAAGTGCTTCGGTGGGAACGAAACCCATGAGTCGGTTTCCCAGCCGAATCGTATTTGTCTCGCTAGAGGTCCTGGGTTCGAAACCTGGCATAGCCCATGAAATTTTCATTGTGAATAGTATGAAAAAAAATGAGGTTGTGACCTATCATCCATTACGCCCAATGATCATTTGATGATGCAGTTTCAAGCCTATGTGTTTCTACACATGCCCACCTCTTGTCAATTTTTGGTATAACAAGTTCTGTTCCTGCAAGCAAGTGTTAAATTAAAAAGTTGTACAATTATTACATCGTACTATAGGGTCATCATTTCAATTTTCATTACTATAATTTTATCTCTTAACTCAAATTCTTTTCCGTTAGGTAAACTGAAAGCTAAGAAGAAATGTTTGAAACCTGTAATTATCAGTTCCTTTCGAAAGGAAATTTTTAATTGTTTAATATAATACTTATTATTCAAAATTAAAAATGTCTAGAAGCTGACACGTATCTGACAGACCAAAATCGCAATGATAAATAGGCCATATTATCCAAACCGTCCGAACATAAAATACAATGCCCTAAAATGATATACTGCGAGGAATTCCAATAAAATACGTTGTTCTTATTAATTTTGAATGTGCGGTTCGTTGGGGAATACAACCTTTCAATTTCATTTGTGAGACGTTATGAAAAATATATTTCCATTTTAAATACAAAACGCTTATGAATACAGAAACAAACTTTTGAAAACTATGAATAATAAATTATTCAATTTGGATTTTTTTAATACTATGTCCATAATAGACATTTATATGCAATAAAAATCTTCAAATGTGCCATAAATAAATACTTAAAACCCCCCCAAATATGTAATGTTATATGCACATAAAACCATTAAATATGCCATATAAATTGCACTAAAAATGTTTAAATACACGGGATTAATACCAGACATCGCTCGACTAATAATTAAATATTTTTTCTAGTCTAGAAATTTTTTGGTCTAATACATATTTATTTTGAAAAGAAATAGAACAGAAAAATTTCAGTCAGACAAAAAATTATCATTCAAATTCTATACAAAATAAATTATTAGGCTTGATTGAGTTCAAGATCTGAGTTAAATTTGGCAACGACATTTCAAAGTTAGTTTCTGTAGAACTGCAACGTTGATTGCTCAAAAAATATACCTCGAAAAACTTTAGCGTAAATAGCTGTGAAGGGAGCATACTTGTAGGAACTTAAATTGTTTGAATCGTCGATTTCGCGTATAACAACTGGATTGTTTCCATTTAAGATTGCATTAATTTACCTCTGTTCAGTCAATCCGATATTTTTTTCAAGGATGTTTTTTAATTCATTTTGTATTATATTTCCTGCATTACCGGGGATTCTGTTTTTTCGTCGAAAGGAAAAATCCAGCCTCCTATTTTAGAAGTTGAAGTTCCCACTTTTAGCATTTTTTAGGTGTACATTGAACGTTGGAAATATGTATGAAAATTGACTCTCAATAATTTTGGGTTTCAAATGTAGCCCCATAATGTATTTCCTTCCACAACTGGACCTCCTTCAAAAAAATTAATTTTTCAGGAAAGACAAAAACTCCTCCCATTAGTTTTGGAAATGGGGAGGGGTCTCAAATAAGATGAAGATTATTTCATAAGAATTCTGTGTTTGTTTACGGCTTTGTTTCTAAAAAATTAACTGATATCCGAATACAGTTTTAGGGTCCTGCCTGTTTTCATTTTTCTCAGTAATCAAAAAGGTTTCAAGTTTAATATATTTTTCAAATATGCATAAATATGCAGAAATTTATGTTTTATGATTCATTTAAAATAACTGATCACTATGGGCATAACTAAATAAGTGTTAGCAAAAATAATATGTGATTGCATACAAATCCGGGCTCTACTCATAATAGATAATTTTTGAATCACTTGGTTATTTGGTCTAATCAAATGCCTTTGATCAAAAAATTGCCTTCAATATGAAAATTCGAAAAAATTTTGAGAATGATTTTTTTATAAGTTTCGAAAGTATTTTCTATGCTGAAAAAAAATATATCAGAAAATCAAAAATCCCTCAAATTTGTCTTGGTGATATCAACGATTTCCTTCAAAAGTCGATAAATTCAATTTACCTGTTAACCGATTGACGTTGTTTAAATTTAGGTTAAAAGAATCAACAATATTATAATTTTCATGTTTTACTCAATTCATTTTTTAATTTTTCTTTTTTTAAACAGTTAGACGATAAACTGAAATTAGCGATTTTTGAAAGAAAAAATTAATATTTCCAGAAAAAATTTGAATTTTTATTTTCTGGTACCATTTGCTTTTAAAATGGAAAGTACATTGAAAATCTGTGAAAAAATAGGGCATTACGTTTAAGAAAAAGTATACTCAACTAGGCTTAAATGGTTCCTTAAGCCGACTTTAATATACTTTAAAAACATTAAAATGATAATAGCATCAGCAGATTAAACGTGAAAAATTACTTTTGGACAGATACTTAGTTTTACAGTAAAGTAGGCAGCGTAAAAATAAAATTACATTACACCTTTTATAAAAATTCAAACGCTATATAAAAATGTTTACGTGTGCATATTTAAAAAAATAAAATTGTATGTACATTTTTCGATTAATTAATATTTATGAGGTATTGGTCGAGATAAAAAAGGCAGTGTCACGAGCGGGATTCAAACCCACATCTTCGGCTAAATACGCCGCTGCTCTATCACTTGAGCTATCTTGACTTCGATCCGCTTGGACACTAACTTCCCATCTCTACCTCACCTCTCGAATTTTCCCTCCTTTTTGCCATTTTTTTAAATGTCGTGTAATCTATTTTTATTCTCGGCGACAAATGAAATAGCCACGGAGAGCTTTCGTGAAGATATACTTCAGTTTAATTATTAAATCCATTACAGTTCGTGGTCCGATTGACCAATTAACATGTTTCAATTAATTAATATTTATGAAAGGTATTGGTCGAGATAAAAAATTAAGTGTCACGAGCGGCATTCGAACCCACGATCGTTAGAATCGACAGTACAACAGTTTGATAAAATACAGGCTGGAAGTTTTCATAAATAAATTCAACGCTGATTGACGCCTAGCGCGGAGTTATTATAATTATGTGCAAAATTTAAATCTAATGGCACTTCACCTATTGAGCTATGTTGTTTTATACAAACCACTTTGCATCCACTGTTGTACTTGTATATTAGCTCTTTACAAACATTGCCATAGAGTTAACTATGAATTTGCGATAAACAAAACAGTAATAATGGACAATGACCGCAATTTGATCGTAAATTTGGTAAAATAGTCAACAATTATATACAAATTGACATGGATGCATGTAAGACCAACTATCTCCAAACTTAGATTATTTACTGTAATTTATTAATACAAACGAATGTGTTATTTATAGCAATTATTTAAAATTATAATAAAGTGTGTATATATAATATCAGTTCGTTGTCAAAAGGGGTATGTAGGGCGTTGTGTTTATGTAGTTACCTAGTAAGGAGCTTTGTCAATTTCTCGGAGGAATTTTGATTGGACGAATAGGATGTGCTGGATGTTGTATGGTTTTTCAGAACTACAGTTCTATTCTGTTTGTGAAAGTGGCCGCGGTAATGTTTTGTATACAGGGTGAATTGCTACTCGTGCTACAAACTTCTCCAGTAGATTCTTCACCCTAAAATGAACAAAAAAGTTCATATTGTCCATGGTCCGATTCTCAACCATTTCAGAGTAATTTCGCTTTTTATCGATTTTGAAAGATATCACGTCCTGGCGTCGGAAAATCGTGATATCTTTTAATCTAAACATTTCTCTGAAAATCTAATAGGACCGTTGAAATTCCCGTTAATTTTTCAATAAGAAGATGACGGTGGCAAAATGTTTGGGCTAATTTTTTGTGTTTTATTTCAGCCAGAACTACAAAAAGAGTGGAAAATTGTGTAAATCGGAAAGTGTATAAAGTAATCCAGAGTTTCTAATTTTAGTCTCAGAAGGCAGCAAATTTGAGGAAAACTACCTGATTTAATAACGCTTCCAACGCACTCGTCATTTTCTTATTTAGTGGTTGTGAGACCAAGATGTTGATGACAAAAAGAGAAAAAATGGTGGTTCAAGGATTGCTAATGTTTGAGAGTGACTTGCTACTCGTGCTACAAACTTCTCCAGTAGATTCTTCACCCTAAAATGAACAAAAAAGTTCATATTGTCCATGGTCCGATTCTCAACCATTTCAGAGTAATTTCGCTTTTTATCGATTTTGAAAGATATCACGTCCTGGCGTCGGAAAATCGTGATATCTTTTAATCTAAACATTTCTCTTAAAATCTATAAGCACCGTTGAAATCCCCGTTAATTTTTCAATAAGAAGATGAAGGTGGCAAAACGTTTGGGTCTTTCTTCCTTGACCTTCTAGCTGTTTGTAAACTTCTTAAGCATTACATACTAAATGGGCATTAAATTAAATTAAAAAATTTCAATGGAATTATGATTTTGATTCTCTCTAAAAATTAACGGGGATTTCAACGGTGCTTATAGATTTTAAGAGAAATGTTTAGATTAAAAGATATCACGATTTTCCGACGCCAGGACGTGATATCTTTCAAAATCGATAAAAAGCGAAATTACTCTGAAATGGTTGAGAATCGGACCATGGTCAATATGAACTTTTTTGTTCATTTTAGGGTCAAGAATCTACTGGTGAAGTTTGTAGCACGAGTAGCAAGTCACTCTCAAACATTAGCAATCCTTGAACCACCATTTTTTCTCTTTTTGTCATCAACATCTTGGTCTCACAACCACTAAATAAGAAAATGACGAGTGCGTTGGAAGCGTTATTAAATCTGGTAGTTTTCCTCAAATTTGCTGCCTTCTGAGACTAAAATTAGAAACTCTGGATTACTTTATACACTTTCCGATTTACACAATTTTCCACTCTTTTTGTAGTTCTGGCTGAAATAAAACACAAAAAATTAGCCCAAACATTTTGCCACCGTCATCTTCTTATTGAAAAATTAACGGGAATTTCAACGGTGCTATTAGATTTTCAGAGAAATGTTTAGATTAAAAGATATCACGATTTTCCGACGCCAGGACGTGATATCTTTCAAAATCGATAAAAAGCGAAATTACTCTGAAATGGTTGAGAATCGGACCATGGACAATATGAACTTTTTTGTTCATTTTAGGGTCAAGAATCTACTGGAGAAGTTTGCAGCACGAGTAGCAATTCACCCTGTATAGTTAATTGAGTTTTGACCATTAAAACAGATTTCATCCATAAATGTCTCCATAATTGTTTATGTCTTACGTTAGGTTGTTTTTCTTAAGTTTTGCGTGGGGATTCCCTGTCCAGGTATAGTCCAAGTATTTGGTTTGGATAGAAGGCTGTATGTCTTGTTAATGTACAATGGAGGGTATGCCTGTTTTTTCAGTGTGAACTAAGTAAATTCTTTTCATTCAGTTTGTCCTCACCTTTTTGCACCAGTCTTCGATAAGCTCAACCTTGGATGTTGAAGATAGGTTGGATATGATTCGAGTTAGAGAACAAAATTACGGTATCGCGTACGTAGGTTCCCGTTCGTTTCCTTACAATAGTATACATATGAACCTAACATTAGCGTTATAACTAATTATTTTAAAATAATAAGAACGGCACTTGATTACGACTGCTCGCCTGTTGGCGGTATTGGGGTATGTAGGTGGGTCAGCAGTATAGATGATATACAGGATGGGGCTAGCAATGCTTGTGAGACGTTCGCATGTATCGGACTGATTTCTAATAAGTCATTGCAGCATACATCTTATGTACAGATCGGTTAGGTAGGATGTCATGATAATAATGAGTGGGTAGGAAGCGTTTACGTTTATGAAGTATGCCCACTCAAGCACTTGGAAGCCATCGAATACTCTTTGTTATTACTAAGCCATCATGTTGGTTCTTGTAGAAATGATGAATGGTGGAGGTGAGTGCGGTGTTCAATCCTTATTAAAAAGGATTGTTTGTGATTGTTTGTAGTGCTACACGTAGCAAATAGTAGAAACAAACACTCTCGTTAAAAGTATAACAATTTTTGAAAATTTTTTATTGATGGCAGGGGTCGAAAGTTTGACAAAAAATGTGTACTAACACAAATAATTTAGGCATCAAATGTTCTGCCTCAGGAGACGAACAGTCAATGCGTCCGTATACTCCGAAATTAAAATTTCAAAATGGAACAGTTCAGAAAGCGATCTATAAAGCCGACAATCAATTGGTCTAAGGCAGGGGTGCTCAAACTTGAACTGCTGACGATCTACCTCAATATTTTTAGACTACTTACGATCGACTCTGAGAGGCTGCAAGTGTGTGTGATGCAGCACGATACACCCTACCTACCTAGGTAGGGTGTACCGTAGCATATATAGATATTAGCTTTCTGCACAATATAGGTACATTATTTTAGTCAAGGTTTGGATTAGGTTTAGTTAGGTTCTTCTCTACAATATCAATGAAAAAACTCATAGTTATTCAAAATTGCGAGTTTATTGGTTGTTACAAAACAAAAGAGTTACATATGGTGTTAAACTTAACTAAGGAGTGGCTTTGGATGTTGAAGCGTGGCACTGCATGTCCTCAGCATACTTTTCATAAGATGGTACGTAACCACTGAGTGCTAATCGCAAGCATGATGACATATGATCGTCAGTTAGTCGATTGCGATATTTTGACTTAATTATCTTCATTTCAGAAAATGCAGACTCGCACAAGTAAGTTGACCCAAAAAATGCCGTCAGTTGAAGGGCGATTTGCCTTACATTCGGATATTTATCTTCAGATATAAAACACCAGAAATTTGGATCAGATGCTGTAGCTTTGATATGTATATCTGATATAATCTGCACCAACTCATTTTCAACAGAACATGAGTTCATATTAAACTGACTTGCTATTTCAGTAGCTAATTCCTCAATGTTTTTACATGAAAAAGGATAACTCATAAATGATGCTATATTTTCCAATTTACTGCAATCATAAAAACGCATTTCGAATTGTCCCAAAATATTTGATAATTCAGCCTCATACGTATCATAATTCAACTGAGGAATCCTTGCTTTCAAAGACGGAAAATGTTTCAGATCCTTTCTTTTCAGTTGATCTATCATAACTTGCAATTTACTTTTGAATGCGTTTACTGCGCTAATCATCTCAATAATAGTTTTTCCTTTACCTTGAAGCTCCAAGTAAACGGTGTTTAAGTGCATTGTGATGTCAGTCAAAAATGCCAAATCAGTCAGCCATTTTTCGTTTTTCAAAATCTGAGTGTCATCACCTCTTTCGTCTAGAAAAGCTGTTATTTCGGGCAATAATTCTTGAAACCTTTCTAGGAATTTTCCGCGACTCAATCACCTGACGTCCGTGTGAAGAACTAAATCAGTGTGTTCAGCTGACTCCCTATCTTCCAACTGCAACTGAAAGAGCCGCCGTTGCAAGCTACGTGCACGGATGGAATTCACAATTTTTGTTGCAATGCCCATAATTTCCTCCGTGTTTAAAACTTTTGAACACAAAACTTGTTGATGTATAATGCAATGGAATGAAAAAAATGAAGGGAATTCTTCATTAGCTCGACACAATGCCACAAAACCGTTTTTGTTTCCAGTCATTGCTGGTGCTCCATCGGTTGTAATGCACACTAATTTATATATTGGTAGCTCGTAGTTTTTTACAAAATTGAAGAAAACGTCATATATATCTTCGCCACGGGTCTTCCCCTTCAGAGGAATGATTGTCAAAAATTCTTCCTTAGCCAACATGTCATTGAATACCATCCGAATAAAAATACACAGCTGGGCAGTGTCTGTCATATAGGTGGATTCGTCGAACTGTAAAGAAAAGTATGTACATTCCATGATATTATGTTTTAGTTTATCTGCGATGTCCTGACTCATGACTTCAATACGCCTTGTGACAGTCGGACGAGATAACTGAAGTTCTCTAATAGCAGACATGATTTCTGTTTTATTTTTAAAATCTCCAAATAAAGTCTCACCCGCTTCAATAAATGCTTCCTTCACCACCGATCCATCTTCGAATGGTTTCTTGTGTTTCGCCAATATATGAGATATTTTAAATGACGCGATCGTAGCAGCTTTTGATTGTTTGGCTGGTCTTGTGAACATGGATTGTTCTTTTTTCAAACAAGATATCAAATCACTTACTTTTCGTTTTCTTAATTCACTCTGTGGCGGAAAATCCTTTTCATAGTTTTTATGAACCGTTTTATGATGCCTCTCTAAGTTACCACGCTTAGGTATTGCAACTGACACACGACAAATAACACAAATGCACTTATCCTTCACCATACAAAAGAAAAATTCTTCCTCCCAATCCTTATTAAAATGATACGTTTTAGATTTCACTGCACTCATTTTCCACTATTTAATAATAAACTTTGTATCGACGTAGTATCGCCATCAAGTTACAATTCAGAATGACTCCAATTCCTGCAGGCACAACATTTATATCGGCGTGAACGAAAGTCTCGAATGTTCCCGTCAAACGCGCCGCCCGAAACTAGACTGTACTGTCTCTCGTTGTTTCTAGACTAGACTGTACTGTCTACTAGTCTAGAAACAACGCGGCTTTTCTTTGACAAGTGCCGCGCGTTCCTTTGATAAAGCCACCTTTTGCCGCAAGCAGTGTTATTTTATTACGTAATACATTTTTGTAGTTTAGTTACCTACCTACTTATTAAAAATTTTTTTCTTCTCGAGATCTACACAAAAAGCACTCGCGATCGACTGGTCGATCGCGATTGACCGTTTGAGCACCCCTGGTCTAAGGTGACGTCAACAATGAAGCCTTCCATCTTTTAAATTTCAAACCTGTCCGCTCAAAATATATAATTTTTATTGCCTTCTATATTATTTGTTATTTTTTGGGAGTTTCGTTACCTTATTGTATAATACATATTGGGGTGACATATGAACCTAACATTAGCGTTACAGCTAATTATTTTAAAATTTCAAATAAGAACGACACTTGATTACTATGGCCCGCCTGTTAATATAGGTCATTACGCAGATGCGACGCCGATACCATAATGAATAGGTAATTAACACGCCCCTGAGGGTATTTTGTAACGCAGAGAGCTCGGGGCTAGTAATGTTGGAAAGGTTGAGTCGAAATTGATTAGAGAAAGGTATTAGCAATGGCTAGATAATAGGTTCACCCAAACCACACTATATAACTCCCTTGTTTAAGCAAGATCCTTTTGTTGCAAATGATGTTAATTACGACAATTAATGTAATTTAATCTTACATTACCACATAACCTGGCAACGAAATATAATATAAGGGTGAATTTTTTATAGTGTTTTTACCTTCTTTAGTTCGTTTCTTTATTATTAGATATGTCATGGTGAACAATAGTGCTGTAGAGTCTACAGTTAATATGTTATAGTTATTTTCAAAGGTATGTCAATACGAATTTCACGTATTGATGGTATCATTTCTCTATCGAAATACTTTCATCAAATTTTGTTATAAGATATTAAAAAACAAATCTCTGCCTGATGTCCGCCAAGTCATTGCCACCCGGCCTCTTAAGAGAGGTCGGTTAGGTAGGATTTCAGGATGAGATAATAATGAGTTAGTAGAAAGCGTTTAAACTTATAATACTCGAGTGCTAGACTCTATCACAACCAGTGCTACATTTAGGAACGCACCCAAGCAATATTCTATGTTATTACTAGGGATTGGTATACGGATAAAAGAGGCAAAGCCTTCTGCGTCACGACCTGTTTAGATCTATTGTTGTCTATTGCTCCCCTGCTTTTATGACTTATTGGCCAGCTTCAGGTTGTTAATCAACCTTCATTTTTTATTACTGTCATGATGTTACTTCTTGTTTGCAGTGTCACACATACCGACTAGTAGAATCAAAAAGTTCGCTAAAAGTATAACAGTTATTGAAGATTTTTGGCTACTGGCAGGGGTAGCAAAGTTTGACAAAAAATCTCTACTGAAAGAACTAATTTAGACGACAATGTTCTACCTCAGAGTCACGAAATATTATATTTTAACTAACGAACCATTACATTGGCAATGAAATAAAATATAATGATAGATTTTTTATAGTTTCTTTTATCTTTTTTAGTTTGTGTCTATACTATTCGATGATATTAACAAAACAAAATCAATACTTATGTTATGTGAACTTATTTTCGTTTTTCTTTTTACGTACAGATGCATACTGCTCTGTACACAGGTAACGAAATTTTAATACGACGACGATGGCAGTACAATAAATACAAAACACAAATTGATAAATATTTATGTATTTAATAGTTTTTGCTATAAAATTGCCTGTTTTATTTTAAATAATAAAAATGCCTCCTACAGCAAGATTAAAAAGGAGATTGTGAAGGTTAAAATTTGTAATACGACACTCTGGGGAATGAATGTGACCAGATTTCTAGGTCTGCATCAGGTGTTGGGTTGATGTTGATTTATTGGAATATATATAATTTATTAGAGTAACGAAAAGTGGTTGTTTAACCCAGACATGAATAATATCGAGTAGTCCGATAAATAAAAGTCTATTTCGGTTAGAGCAGCGGCGTATGGATCCGAAGGCCTTGGGGACGAATCCCGCTCGTGACATCTTTTCATCTAAACCAAGTTCTTACATAAAAACAATGATTAATATAGTCAATTATGACCACTAAACATATAATAATTAATATAATAATTAGCATAATCAGCTGTTTGTGTTTTGTTTCAACTAGTAACTTACAGTTTTTAATTTGCATATTCATCAAGTTAATTATGTTTTATGAAAAATGGAGGGAAATCATTTGCAAAAATAACTAATTGAAATGAACAACAAAAATAATTGAAGTGAACAATTTTGTACGGAAAAATCAGAAATAATCGCAATTTATGAATTAAAACAAAGAACACAGTTCCTTTGTCAAGTTTTCCAGGAATATAACTCATTCATTAAAAACAAATAATTAGCAATGTACAAGGGAAACCAATATAATCATATATCTACAAAATGAAAATCAGATAGTGCCAAGATATTTATTTAATGTTGCTCTTATCGTCGCTCTAGTTAGTCAAAATTTTTGTTCTATTCTCATTTATCTAAATAGAAAAAGTGTGGTGGTTAGTGACCGTTAATCGATAATTATTCAGAAATCGTGAGATGCGGTCTGGCGTGATGTAGGTTTCAGAAAAACGTTTTCTTTATCCTGCCAACGTTTCGATCTTTATTGAGATCATCTTCAGGGCCTGGGATTTACAAACATTGTTTACATTTAACAAATACATGTAGGATGTGGAAAAAAGTGAATTTATACAATGCAAAATATAGTTTTTATATTCAATCAATGTATTTCTACTCACTCAAAGTGTTTGTCTTCTGTGTAATTGTGCCATTCTTGCGTGTCGTGTCGAGAGTGCCAGTGAGATATTGCTGTTTTATGTTTATATACATTGGATTTTGAAGGGGTGGGGAAGGAAGGAAGTCGGTATAGAAAAGACATTTTTGTATAAGGCGACGGCTTCTTTGAGGTGAAAAAAGTGTTTTCTAAACCTACGTCACACCAGACCGCATCTCACGATCTCCAAATAATCATTAATTGACCGTCACTACATACCACACATAGGAATTAATATTTAGCCAAGACAATACATTAATGATCAGAATTATTTTCTTTTTAACCTGAGGTATAGTACGTACCATAAAATCTTGGGGCACGGCAGCGGGTACAGATCCCCGTTCCGGTACCTTAGGACTGTAGGGAGTTTTAAAGGTATATATTGATTATGTGTGTTCGTTTTGTATTGTATTTATTGGAATAAATGTAATTTAATAGCGTGAAAGGAAAGGGTTATTTAATCCCGCCCGAGGAATTCAACTCTGGGTTGAGTGTGTGACGTCTGGAGAGTAAAAGTAAGCTATTAGAGAGAATGGAGTGGGTTCAATCCCGCCCCGAACAATATCGATTACTCTAAGGGAATGAATGTGACCAGACATCCATGAATGTGGTGATGTATATATATATATATATATATATAGTATTGTATGTATACGAGGGTTCGCAACAGCAGAGGTTGTTATATCAACCCTCGGGTTGCGGGTGTTTTTTAAAAAAAAAAAAGCCCATTTGTAACTTGTCGGGTTCGAATGCAGGGCCGCTGGATTCGAACCCGGGAACCCTACCATCCCTTTACATTACAGTGATGAGCGCCGTGTCAACGCCTAAACCGTTGCGGCCACCAACGCCCCCTTTTGTTCCTATTCTGTATTTGAACCCCTGAGGTTATTATAAACGAGAGGCCAGCATTTTAGGATATCGACATAGTATACATTTGCTAAAGTTCTACTAAAGCAAAGAACCAAAAAGCAGATCGAGGCGCTCGAATGGCTGCAGTTTAAAAAAAATACGCGCGTTAAAAGAGAAAACAATTCTTAAACAGTATCATTTTTACTTCTTTTTTTATAATAATGAAAAGACATTGTTAATTTTACAACTACAGGTATTTCTTCAAATACGGCACAAGTATTTATGAAAACATGCTGTAATGGGCTAATTTATTAAAGTTATTCGACTTCTAACCCAAAAAAATATTTTATCTTTTGCATTTTCCACTAAGACGAAACAAAGATTTATTGTTGTACAAGACCAAAATCGGAAGTCCTTACCATCGCAGTCCTTGTGTCTAGTGTGCTGATTAATAATGTTACATTTAAAGAGTGAAAAATTTGCATATTTACAACATTCTTTTTAACCAAAAGGAAATGGGAATACTTATTGAATATACAGTTTAAACAGTACGTTAACATATTAATGTTTCCATAAAGTATAATGTAAATATACTGGTACAGGTTACCTATTAAAATTACATAAGTAATTCAGGTTTAAAATCGGGCCGATGGCATGCTAAAATTCCTTAAAGGGACAGCTCAAGTATTCCACAGTTCTTATTGATCATGCTCTAGCAAAATGATGTGTGGAATGTGCAGTCATTAAACCCCAGTACTGTTCGCCCTTCTATTCCTTTTATTTCAATGCGAAAAAGCACTTCTTTTTTTCAAGCGATGAATAAATAGAGACAAGGAAAATAGTAGGGAAACGACATAAGGCTCTCGCAGGGGTGACGTTTAAAACAATTCCTCACGTCCACGTCCTTACAAATGATGCTACATCTGTCAAAAGTTTCAAGTCGATCGTGGAAGGCATAGTCTATCTAAGCACCATCATTTTACATCATCAGCACTTTGACATGTCAAGTGGCACACGATTTTTTTCAACCCATCTTAAAATTCGTGTAGTTTTATCAGACAAATTGTTATTTTCATCTATAAACGGTTCTAGTTGTTAAATAATAAAAATAGATGTAATATAATATTGACTTTTTTATTGTGCCAGCCAAAGATGATAAAAGTGCAATGCCATAATTATTTATTAAAAATAAATTTAACCTTTTTTTCCTCTTTCTTCTGCATGAAAATAAAAAACATTGCGTTTTAAAAGCACTGCAGCAGCAATTAATACAAATTCAGTCCATATGCGAGTCTATAGATGAAAATTTGTTTTCAAGTACACAGAACGAAAAGAGAACAAAATTCGGACTGAATCAAATATCAGTTAATATTTGTTTAATTACGTCATGTGTGAAGTTTTATAAAAGACGTGCCATTTTATTTTGATCTGCCTAATATATTGTATAAGTAAGGTTAAAAAAGTCATTTTTTTCTATGCAGAATCTGAGTTACTATTAGAATTTTAGTAAGTTGGTTAAACAGACCTGAAAATCAATTTTTTTTAGCGCGTAATGCCCAATTTCTTTTTACATTTTGCATGGCCTTTCCATTCTAAAAAGAGATGATTTTAAGTATTATATTGATCGATCACTGACAGATAATCTAGATTTCGATATGTTCAATTTGACTGAAAAAAAAAAACAACAATTCAATTGTTATCTGGGAAGCTTTCGACCTATTCTACTGTCATTTTCAGGACAAAACAATTTTAAAAATGTCTACAGTGTGAGTCTATGAATTTTGAAATTTGAAATCATTTACTAAACATTTAAATATCTCGATTATTTGCAAAAAAAAGATATTTTATATAAAACCAGAAAAAGATATTTGAAAAAAGATTTTGATATTTTCTTCAATTTTTCACAGATTTTGAAAGTCTTTTCTCAAAATTCCATACAACTCAATTCTTGTGTCTTCTAGATTCTTTCTAGTGATACTTTAAAAATCGATAAATTCAATTTATCATGTAAGTGGTTAAAAAGGAGAAAATTTAAAATTTATAGTTATAAATATTTTTTTAAATAAAAGACGTGGCTTTTTATTTATTTTATGTTGGCTATTTTATTCTAAAGCTAAGTATTGTTATGACAAAATTAATTTTTAATGCATTACTAACGAGCCCTTATCTAAACATTGCAATCGATATAACTATTAATCAATCGTACAATTTTCGTAATATATAGTAGAATGTGTTAAGACTATTTTTAAATTAGCAAAATACAAGCATTAAATATATGATGGTTTAGAAGAAGAGGAATACTTACAGTTTTTGTTCGTAGTTCATGTAAATATGATGGTTATGGTCATTTTTACATTTAATTACTGTTGTAATTTGCAAGTCTTTTGTTCGCCTTTTCGATCTTTTTCCGGGCTTGATATTAAAAAGCGGTTACGTTGTAATTAATACGTACGATTTTCATATAAGCATATTCTATTGTTAAGTTACATATTTTATTTTATTATATGATTTACTACAATGCAACATTTTCTATGTGTAACTGGTTAAAGCAGCAGAAAATTTAGAATATATATCAGTAAAATATGAATTTTAATTGTGTTGATTTTTTTAAACCTAATATTATATAACAATAATCAGTGAAAAAATGAAACACAAAAATACATACATATGTCCTAAATTATTGAAGTTTTCCTTCAGAAGTAGATTATTTAAGTATATCGTGCAATTTTTAAAAAAAGGAGGAAATTAAAAATTTTATCGAATGAAATATAAAAAATAAATTTGTGTTGATTTTTTAAACCTAAGTTTAAACACAGCACTCACGTTGAATTTCAAAGTATCAGGTTCTAATGAAAAACTTGAATATCACCAGAACGAATGAAAACATTTTTGTGTTTCGGGTATAATTATTTTAACGTAAAGGATATTCAAATTTGTGAAAAAATATGGCACTTTAGAAAAAATGTTGAAAACAGGACTAACACTCCAATGCAGTAAAATTTTAATAGCAGCAGTGGATACTCCGTTTAAAATTACCTTTGACACCACACTTGATTTTCCAATAAGATAGTTACGGTGAAAATAAAATAACATCTTTTTTATAAAAAAGTTACACCATGTATAAATTCTTTTACAAACGTTTCAAAATTTACACGAAACGGATATTTAATAAACATTCCTTTTAATTTACCTGACGGAAAAGTATTTGAGTAAAGAGATAAAAGTTAAAATGTAATGAAATTTGAAGTGATTACAAAATGGAGAAAATTTAATTTGTGTTCATTTTTGTAAGCCAATTTTTAAACAACGTCAATCAGTTACATTTTTTTTGTAAAGAAATGATACCGGAAACTCAAAAATGCATACATTTGCTCTAAAGTATTGAAGTTATCTTTCAGAACTCGACTATTTCATTTTATCGTGCAACTTGTTAAAAAAAGAAGAAATTAAAAATTTAATTTACATATAAAAATTTAATTTTTGTTGAGTTTTTAAACCTAACTATAAACAACAACAGTCATAATAAACCTAAATTATGGAGTACTAAACAAAAACGTCAATATCACCAAAACGAATTGATTTTTTTTTTTTAGTTTATCGTATCATTTTTTAGAATAGAAAGAACTTTCAAAATCTCTGAAATTAGGGCAATATATTAACAAAAACATTGCCCACCATCCCGGCTTAATGGCCAACTTATTAAAATTCTAATAGCACCAGCAGATTCTGCGTGCAAAATTACCTTTAGAGCCGTTTTTAGCTTTACAATAAATTATATAACTTAAAAACAAAGTTCCAAATCTTTTAGGATATAAGCTTGATATAAGGTTATATGTACATAAAAAATCATATGTATGAATTGTAATGTAAGTGGTTTTTTATTGTCACGCTCTGAAGATGATTGTATGAACGATCGAAAAATTGGCAAATTACAACAGTAACTAATTGTAAAAGTGACCACAACCCTAATCCTTGGATCAACTACGAATAAGAAGCACAAAAAAATATTTGTTAGTTTTCACCTCATTCAAAAGATTATTCTATATTTATTGATACTATTGTTTGTCCATTGCTAATATAAAAATTTAATTAAAACTTTCTATTAGATTGTACAATGAAATGTTTCCATATTAGATCCGAAAAGGGAAGATTGATGAATGATTCGATCGATTCCTACATTTGAATAAGGATTCGGTTATTTTTACACTTTTACTCGCGCCCTATTGGTTTTGTTAGTTCATATTTAAGTAAATTAATATTCAATTCAAAGAGTAAATTAGGCCCTGGCTCATTTCTTTTGTTCATTCCAAAGAGAGTATGAGGTACAGAGAACATTAGCATCCATTTGAATTCAGAAGGAGATGGCTCTTTTGTAGGGTTCATAACGTTTATTGCTTTAATAACAAATTTCTGCTGCTGTTCATTTATAAATTTTTAAAATTCTTTTCCTCGTAATGTTATCACGTAAAATATTGCAAAGCTTATTGAATGTATATATTCGGTTAAGTGAACACAATCTAGCCACGTTTATTTAGAATTTTATTGTAACGTTTAGACAATTAATATTAACTTCATTACAATCCTTTCATTTAACATCTCTCTTGTGTATGTATATAATAATGCATTGTTATTGCTCCTCTAAAATAATATTAAAGAACAGAGCTTAATCCATTATATCAACCCGACTTATCGATAACATGTAATGAAAAGTACGGGCAGAATTAATAATAGAACAGGATGCATTACATTCAAATTTCATTATACAGAGTGTCCTTTTTAAATGGCCCGGCTGAATTTCTTTGTACCAATGAAGCTATCAAAAAACAAAAAAATCTTGTTTAATATTTTTTAGTGTAGTTTAGTTCTTTTGGTTCATAGCATCAACATTTGGTGTGGACTTCTCGGAGATAACTAATTGGGATATATTTCTACGAAAATAATTTAAATGGTGCTCAGTTCCTACATTTTTTTGAGGGAGGTTATACCAGCACTATTAGATGATGTTGATAGATGCCCCGCACACAATTCATTGCAGGTGAGACTTTTTTACTTTTTTGTTTTTTTATTTTTTTATTTTATTTATTTATTTTTTGCTTCATCGTCAGGTATTCAGCCATACTATAGGCATTTAAAATATGCCGATCGGAAACCAGCCCAGGCCCCACAGCCAGGCCAGACAAGCCAGCCGGAGCCGCCGTCGAGGGGACCCTCACTAGCGTCTGCACCATTCTTTTCAGCTTAAAAATATCCTTTGAAGTGATTTGTCAGGATGAATATGGTCGTATTTGACATTTTTGCTGAAACTGGGCCTGAGGTACCTTGTAAAATTTTTCTTTAAAAAAAATAAATTTCAAAATAGACTAAAAATTATTAAACATCTATTATTTAAGAGCGTCATTGGTTCAAGAGTAATTAAGCTGGGCCAACTAAAAACTAAAAAGGACACACTCTGTTGCCAGTATTACTGTGTAGATTTTGATAAACTTTCGTAGAAAAAAAAATTGAAATAAAAATCTTATAATGTCATTAAAATTTTCATGGCAATGTGAATTTCACAACAAGCTTTGCAAAATGGAATAACATTACCATTGTTATATTGTGTATTATTTTTGTACAAATTTACAAGCCTGGTATGGTGAAATGACATCATTAGTTTGACTGATTAGACCAAAAATTACTAAATGTAGATAAAATATTATATAAATTAGTTTCTACTATGAATGTAACTCTCTGTTGTATGGAAGTACAATCTTACAAGTTCTTCTTTTTTTCCACATTTTTGTATTTATTTTTATAAGATTTCACGGTGTTGTCGGTAAAGTGATGAACCTGAGGGAAACAACACTGAAGATAATGAAATGTTGAAACCCGTCATACAGACCAACAGAGCGAGGATTGGCACACCAAAGTTTTTTCGTTCTGACCAAATTTTAGTTCTCATATCGAGAATGTGAATAGTCAAAATTAATCATATCGCATGCTTTACGAACAGATTAAAAGTGTACGATGACGCCTAATCTTACAAGGGGAAGATACGAACGGAATACGTCTTCTTGCCAATGGACCTAGGAGACGACAAAATTGGTTATGTAATTCAAACACTAAAAAAAATATATATATATATATTTCCGATTTTGTTATTCATGAATTATGAAAGAAATTAGAACTTGATGTTTCTAGTAGTCTCGAGTAATAAGCGTGTTGACTCTATTGTTGTAGGCCTCGTGGTCGTGGGATCGATTCCCCCAATAAATTAATTAATAAACTACTATTAATAAAATAAAGGTGCCTCGTAAATACGAATTTATACAGGAATATGTTTACACTAGATTAGCCAGGGGCAATTTAATTTTGTTAGATATCCGGTGTTTTCACTTAAAAATTCAAACTCCTTCGGATATTAACTGAATTTAACAATATAACAAGCATTTTAAAGCTGTACATGTTTCCTTTCAGTTTATGACAACTTACGGTAGATTTTATGTCATTATAAATATAAAAAAATGACACGAAATTCTTCAAGCCTACTATCGATATTTTCTGTTTATCCGGTTATAATTTATTTAAGGTGACGACAGTTGTCGCTAATGAGTGATATGATACCCCTAGCCACTAACTACGGTAAAGTTTCACGTAGATCAGTAGAGTCGTTTCAAAGTTATCATCATTTTCGTGATTTTCAAAACAAAACTAAACATAAATCGAGGAATTGGAAAGCAAATCTAAGAAATGTACTTTTCTTCTAAAAGATCGTTTTAGCCTACTTAGGGATGGATGGTAATTTTTTAATGGATGGCAATTTTTCCGATACCCGGAATGTTGTGGAAAAAAAGAAGAAATTAACATAAATTGCAAGTTACAGTATTTATAAAATATACGAAATCAAGAGTAAATAAGTAAAAACAACGTCTAGGGTGCTGTGATAACAATAAATAAAATAAAACAGTACTTGAGAACACGAGCTATATCGGTCTGCTAAGAAGTTATGTCTAATATGGTTATTTTATAACGTTAAACTATTGTTTTTGATTTTCTCTCCCAGTCACCACTTTTTTTGTTATTCTATTTAGGTTAGCATAAAACCTGCTTTTGTGTTTATGGCCACAAAAGGGCTTTACGTTCAATTTCGCTTCTTTCCCCCGTTATTTGTATACGCCATTCCAAATTGACACGGTATAGCGAAAAGAAAAATGAACAGGGGGCCCGGGCCTTGTTGCGAGCAAGTTGCCCCTTCAGCTAACATACAGCTGTTACAAAGGAAATAATTTGCTTATACACATATTCTAAAATGAATCCGGGCATCGGGTTCGCCTAGTCGTGGCTGTGGATCGCATAAATTAAGGAAAATCGTTTTCCCTTGTGCCTTGTAGTTCGCTGTAAACGAATATGTAAATTGCGCAGTAAATTTGTACATACAAAGCCAATAGAAACAAGAAATAGTTAAATTGAATATGGCCATGATAATGCTACATAAACTTTGTTTTTAAAATAACCTTGTTAAGCAGGAATTCCGTTGGAATTTCAGTTGTTGTACAACTATTTATTATTTTACTGTTCTACTTGTTTATGGTAATAGTAATCTCTCTCGGCCATCTAGATTGTTAAAGGCATATGTTATATTCGTGAGTGGATTTTCGGTATTGTTGAATAGGATTTTTTTACATTCTTCTGAAGTCGATGATTATTGTTACATCGCCAATCCTAGTTTCCCTTTATTATGTTTGACACTTTTAGTATTTTTCTCACAGCACACTCTAAGATTGATACCCCCAAATTTGACAATCAATTTTTAACGCCAGTTAGTGTTGAAAGCTTTTGCTAACCTATTCTAATTTAAACAGCTTGTATTTTAAATATAACTGTCGTCTTCGGGGACAACGAGAATTTGGTCGTTTCGTTGACTCGCAATCTACTGGTTCTTTTTAACGTCCCGAGAAACGTCTCATTATGACACAAATAAAATTCAGTGTTAAAAAACAGAAATAGTTAGCCGAGGCTAACAAAAAATGAAATCTGATTGAAATATATTAAAGTGAACCAAGTAAAATTTGTGTGCAATATTTAGCGCTTTATTACCTTACTGACAATTCAACCCCAACTTAGAAAACATTTATACAAAAAACAACAACATTTACTACAACGTCTTTCATCTAAAAAGTCAAAAAATATGTGAAAAGCAGAAATTCATTATACATGAAGGCAGAACCAACAAAGAACTCCTGAATTGTTACCTATCGAAAACCACACCACAGTAAACAATAGCCATCTTCATCAAACCCACCCAAGACAACACGAAAACACATAAAAAACTAGCCACAGTAGAAGCAGAACATTTGGTTGCTATCCCCGGACATATCTGGACCTCGGTATGGTCTGAATGAAAAACCGAAATCAATTGTTATCTTCCAGATTTCATCCTATTTATGGTCATCTCAGGGCAAAATTTTTAAAGATGCTTCAAATTGACATAATTACGGTTGTACATTTTTAAGATTATTGTACCCTGATGGTGACCTTAAAAAGGTTGAAAGCTTGGGAAAGAATAATCGATTGAAATATTATTTCATTCAGACTATACCAAGATCCAGATTATTGGTGAATAAAAAGCGGCCGATACATCTAACACTTAAAATCTAAGAACGAACTAGACATTTAACAGCCACCATAAAAAATTAAACAATTACATAACTCTATTTCTATCTAATAAAAATTAAAACCCTAGAGTGTCGGACGGTACCAGGCGGGTTCAACATGGGTTCCCATATTATTGAAGGGGAGAGTAGTTTTAAATTATATGACTATGTCAATTCTTAACATTGGTCAATAAAACTCTTCTTTATTTGGTTTATGAAAGTGTACAAAATTCAAGTTTCTCCAAGGAGAATTCATTGTATTTGAATACCCTCCAAAAGTGGGCATTGTGATCCCTTAAGACTTGAGTGATAGATGGCCCATCGTGTTATAAATCCTCTTATTCTCATCTTTTTTTGTAACAAATATATTGATATATATTATTTTCCTTTTTAAAATACAAAAAAAGGAATCGATCCAAAACTTATATCTGTTTTTTGTAAACTCTTTAAAACTTTTTGTAAACCTTATTTAAATCCCTTTTTACTTTTTTTTAATTTGTACTTTTCGACACTTTTCAGATATGTTTTTTAGCTATATACGTCTAGCATTTATAACTAATAATTAACATAATGTGATTAATAATAAATATAATTAGAAAGTTTAAATTTTAGTATTTGTTCATGTTTCTTATATCAATAGTTGTATTAAAAGTTTAATGTCATAGCTCAGCTAAAGGAGACACATGGAAGTTTTGTAACATCTCCCTTCTATTTATAAGGGAATAAAGACGAAATCAAATAATCTATTTCTCGATGGTGCTCTTATTGAGATATATGCTAACTTGGAGCGCAATAGTCGGTGGTAGTCTAGGAACGGAACGTTTGAGAAGATCTTTGATGTCAAGAACAGTACTGTCTGATGGCCCACCGAAGGTCTGAAACGTCAGGAAGCGATCATGCTCACCCGTTTGAGGATAGGCCGGTTGGTCAATGTATCTCACATGGTCAACGATCAGGCTTTAGGTGCTTACAGGGAACGAGTGATCTTGGCACCCGACATAGAAACAGCCCTTAGCAACAAGGGTTGTGGGTCGCCTCTTTCCATTGTTAAGAGAAGGGGGGGTGTTTCCCCACCTGAAAAAATTGTAAATATAATATATAATTATTGTGTAGCCTTACAGTGTGTGTTTATGTTATATTCGTTTGTGTATAGAGAATATGAATATGAAAGTGAGAGGACCCATGGCAGAATATCGACTTAATTCCTGACATACATCCTTTTGAGTTAGTTGGAGGCTGATATGACTCCATTGTCGTTAGCCGTCATAAAAAAATGCAATACAATAGTTAGATTAACACAATACACCAATAAACAATAATAAACACTATAAAGACTTGTGGGGTTGAGCGGTTAGGTTAGACTCGTATTATCCTCGATACTGGGATCGAATTCTTGCATAGCTCATGGTATAACATAAGTGAATAATTGAGAATATTATGAAAAACGTATTGTCAAGTGGTACTTACCCCTCGTCTGCAAAGCCCAACGAGTAATTTGAAAATATTATCTCATGTATGACGGGCATTACTTTACATGCATTTCAAACATGTATGATTTGAATGATTAACATGAAATGAACATGAATTGAATGATTACAAAAAATATATTCTTCAAATTTCTTTTAAACAACCGTACAATTTCAAATGATTCCGTGACATACGTGTGTACTACAATTGTTTCCTGTGCTGTGTATAGCGAGGGAGTGGCCACCTCCTGGTCGTTGCCCCCTCATTGCAGCGTATACACGCAGAGGTGTATGCGATTTGGCATGCTCTCGAGGCGGTGCGGACCGGGGAGGGCTCAGCCTTCCTCGTATGTACCGACTCTCTGAGCGCTGCCTGGGCTATACGCGACAGGTTCTCCGTGGACCCTCTCGTCGTGCTCTTGTTAGAGAAATACGCGGAGCTGGAGCCTCTCGGAAAAACGGTGGTTGTTGTCTGGATTCCCGGACACGTCGGCCTGGAGGGTAACGAACGCGCGGACGAGACGGCGAAAGCCGGTACGTCCCACCCTCCGGATCGGACCATCGCGATCAGGCCCCCTGACGCTAAACACGCAGTTAAAAATATGATAAAAGAAATATGGCAGCGGGGTCAGTGGGCGGAGTAGTCGGAGAGGCCTTTGCGAGTCAAGAGCACTACCGGTAGATGGCCCTCAGAGAATCTGAGAAGGAGACCCTCACCCGACTGAGGATTGGCCATACGCGTTTGACGCATTGGCACCAGCTTTTGGCTCAAAGCCCGCGCAGGTGCCCCTTATGCAGAGAAAGGTTGCTCGATGTGTCCCACATAATAGAGGCGTGTCATACCTTGGCTCCATACAGAGAGCGTGTAGGCATGCCTCCGGACTTAAGAAGAGTTCTCGAACACGGTAGCGAGTTTCAGAGTCCCCTGTTCCGCATTTTAGGGGAAATTGTTTTTTTTTTTTATTGTATATAGTATGCCTTATGTGTTGTGTGTCTGTATGTTTTGTCTGAGTGCATGTATTTATTAGCGTGAATGGCGAGGGGTGAGGGTGAAATATAACGTCATCATCACCCCTCGAACGTTGAGAGCGTAAGAGTGTGTGTTCGGGGTCGATGGCGGAAAATTTATAAAAGTACTCCTTCGACCCCAATCTAGATTAGTTTCAATATAGGGTCGGTGGAGGAATATCAAGTACTCCACCGACCAAACGGAATGAGTGTTCTGTATGGATGTATTTATTTGTATGAATGTTTGAAGGATAAATAGAATATAGACATAGTTGGGGGCTGAAATGACCTAGATATCGGAAGCCCCAGTAAAAAAAAAATAAGTAAACAAAAATAAATAAAATAGAATTGTTTCCTTAAATAAACCAATTTTTTATTACATTTTGTTTGGTGTTCAATTAACCATTCCACTTAATTTCATAGTTGTTTGTATTTCATTTGTACAGTAGCTTTTTATACAAGTACAAAAGAAACGTGGAATATTAAAGGAGAAGAAAGAAAAGTAATAGTGAACAAAAGCAATCCTTTTCTCCCGCAAGATTTGTATGTAGATGAACAGTTCCTTTACTTGCTAGTGTTTACATGGCCGAGGATTGGCTCACTGCCAACTCATACTGTATAAGTGGTCATTTGAATTTGATAAATATATAATCAGCCAAATTAATGTGGTAAAAGTGGGCCGCAATCGTAATTAATCAAGTAAAACTGATTATCGATGTTATTGAAATACCGACGGAAATTCAGAGTATTGGGTTGTCCGGAAAATAATGCAGGATTTTGGTATTAAACAAAAAAAAAGAAACTAGTTACTTTAAAGCAATGTTCTTTAATCAAAATAATTTCCCATACTCTCAATACATTTCTCCCAACGTGTTGGTAACTTATTAATTCCGTCTGAGTAGAATTCAGAATTTTTAGAATTGATAAAGTCAATAAATGCATTTTCCAGTTCCGTTTGATTTTTCAATATTATGTGTTGTAAGTAGTGGTCCAGGTGTCTAAAAAAATGGTAGTCAGTAGGCGAGAGGTCCGGAGAGTAGGGTGGGTGAGGCAAAGTTTCATAGCCAAGCTCCAATAATTTTTGTGACGTTACACGTGACACATGTGGTCGAGCGTTGTCATGCAACAAAATGGGCCCTTTCCGATTGACCAAAGAGGGCTTCATTACTGCCAATTTCTGATGCATGGTATTAATTTGGTTACAGTATGATTCAGCATTGATGGTTTCGCCAGGATTTAAGAAGCTGTAGTGTATTAAACCAAATGAAGCCCACCATACCGTAACCATTACCTTTTTTTGATGAGTTGGGGGCTTTGGAAAATGTATTGGAGCTTCTCCTTTGTCGAGCCACTGTCCAGAACGTCTAGTGTTATCGTAGAGAATCCACTTTTCGTCACATGTAACAATTCTGGCCAGAAATGGGTCATTTTTGTTTCGACAAAGAAGTGATGCACAAACATCAAAGCGCTGATTTTTTTGGCGATCGTTTAATGAGTGTGGAACCCAATTTTCGAGTTTTTTCACTTTTCCAATCGCCTTGAGGTGGTCAGCGACGGTCGTTTTGCTGACTTTGAGTTGCTCTGCAAGTTCTCGAACAGTTGTTTTGGGGTTTTCTTCCACCACTGATCGCAGAACATCATCATTAAGAGAGGAAGGCCTTCCACGACCTTCTTCATCTTCAAGGCTGAAATCTCCCTCCCGAAATTTTTTAAACCACCTTTGCACAGTGCACTCATTAACACAACCCTCGCCCCAGACTTGGTTAATGTTTCTAGCCGTTTGGGCTCCGCTTCGGCCGAGTTTAAACTCGTAAAAGAAAATCGTACGAAATTCTCGCTTTGACATTATAAGGATGACTGAATTATTTCCAAGTAGCGGAATGCTACAGAGGTAAACAAACAATATCATTTGGAAGAGGATTAATAAGTGTTGACATTCATACAAATGAGTAATCCTGTAAACGTAAACAGAATATTTTATATAGATTTTTTTAAATGAAAACTTAAAATCCTGCATTATTTTCCGGACAACCCGATAAATACCTCAATTAGTATAATTAAAATCGAATCCAATCAATTGTATTGCTTGGCTGTCATTCTGGATATTGCAAAGTATAACGTACATTTCAACTGAATCTGTATTTAGCAAAAATTATCTTTCGAAAATATGAATTATTATATTGATACGGGCGTAATGATTGTATTGCCACTGGAACCGTCTACCTGGAAAAGCAGGCGGTCTCTTCATTATAAAAATTATTGCATTGTGTTAATCCAAATAACAATAGATTAATAAAAATTGAGATTTGACCTACAAAACAATGGCAAAGTTTTTGGAGTTGTGCTAATTAAAATTTTCAAAAGCTTATATTTAAACCAATATAATGATTATCAAACAATGCGTAAAATTGCACTTCAGTCTCAGAGAAAGCTTATGGGTCTGTCAGTTATGTGACGAAAATGGCGGTCAGGTCAGAGTAAAATTTTAACACTTTCTTATGTAATATTGGTTTTTTTATTTCAATTAATTATTCTTTTAATCTAAGGTCTTGGTCGAGTTGAAAAAAGTTAGTGACACGAGAGGGATTCGAGTCCACGGCCTTCGGCTCAATACGCCGTTACTCTGACCTCTTGAGCTATCGTGTCTTCGATTGACACGGACATCAACTCGTTATTTTAACCTCCAACCTCTTACACACGTCTGACCCAGCACGTTCTAATCCATTTTTTATCTCAATTTGTTAATTATTTGGTTCTCCAGAAAATAATGAAGGTTTATGGTTTAAAATAAAAACAATTTAACAAAATATTTCAATTTTTTAAATTAAAATACCCTTCACCACTCTCAATACTCTTCTCCCAGCATGATGACAACTGCTCTATACACTCTGAATTTGAGTTTTTATTATGAACAAATTATGTAAACGAATTTTCTAACGATTTTTCCTCAATCAATTTTTTATGTAGTAAAACGTTCTCCAGGTGTCAGAAAAAATTGATTGAGGTGTCTGGGGAGAAGACAGAACTTCATCACCAAAACAGCAGTTTTCGTGTTGTCACATATGAAACCTGGGGCAGAGCGTTGTCGTGTAACAAAATCAGCCTTTTTTTCCGAGTGACTAAACATGGCTTCATTAATGTCAATTTCTAGTATATTGCTTCAATTTGAGAACAATACATTTCGGCATTGATTATTTCGCCAGGATTCAAAACGCTGTAGTAAATCAGCCCAAATGAAGCCCACCAAAGGGTCAATATCACTCTTTTTTGATGAGTTAGGGGGTTTGGATAATGTGGTGCTTCTTCTCCTTTGCCCAGCCACGGTCCAGAACGTCTGCTGTTATCGTACAGAATCCATTTGTCATCTCGAGTAACAAATCTATTCAGAAAAAGTTCATTTCTGTTTCGGAAAAGAAGTGTTGTGCATACTTCATAACGATGATTTTTTTGCAATCGTTCATTGCATGAGGAATCCAACTTTCGAGCTTTCCACCTTTCCAATCGCCTTTATGTGGTGAAAGATCCCTGTAAGTTCTCTAATAGTTGTTCTGGGATTTTTATCGACTAAAACTCGCAGAACATCATTATCTAGGGAAAAATCCTTCCACCCACAAACGACCATTTTGTCTTCAAAGCTAAATTATCTCAAATTTTGTTAAACCATCTCTGAACGGTACTCTCACTCACTCTGTCATCGCTCTAGACTTCGTTAATTTTTCTGAGCATTTGGGCACCGTTCCGACCGAGCTTAAATACCTAAAACGAAATTAAGAAAAAATCAGGCCTTGACATCTAGTAAAGACTTAATTATTTCCAAGTAACGAAATGCTACTGAGGTAAACAAACTTTTCCTTTGGAATAGGATTAAAAAGTGTTGACATTCGTGCAAAAGAATAATCTCCGAAACGTAAACAGTTTATTATATAGAGGGGTAATTGAAAGAAAACATGAAAACCTGCATTATTATCCGGACAACCCAATATATAATCCCGTTTTGATGTGTATATCGTATATGATAAATGTCGGATTCTATGAATTGATTCTTAATCTTAAACATGCAAGTAACACACAGTAAATAAAAAAACAAAGAATACATTGCGACGGTATTGCTTTATTTTATCTTTATACACATAGATATTTTGTTGATGTTTAGCGTTCATAATTTTTAGTTTTAGCGTTTCTAGAATGTTAACGAAACAAAATCCTACATCCGGTTCTCATTTCGTTCAAACATTGGTGATCGTATCATTTAAAAGGAGAGAAGAATTATTCAGTTATCTGTAGATAAATTCTCTACCATCTTTGAATCTTACTTATGTTTACGCTACCCTACCTCGTTTAAAACCTGATTTCTCTTCAGAATGGCTCCAGTGTGCCGAAATTTTTCCAGATGGAGAATGTAAACCAGATAATGGAATACCATTGGGAAAATATTCATTTCCCTGTAGAAAGAACAACTGTGCCAGTTGTACCGAGATGAAACGTAATACGTATCAGATTTTTTAACCGTCTCAATCGACGGCCAGGTGGAATGTAAAATGAAAGCCAATTGGGTCAGTGATCTTGATGGCTATGAGAAGTAAGCACCGTAATTAAACAAATTTCCATCGATTGAAAGCCTTCTCAATCGCACCGATAACTGAATTTTCTCTTTTACTATTTTAACACTCATTTAAAAACTAAACTTAAACTTAAAAAAACATAATTTATTTGTTACTATATAATATAATAATTTTTAAATTAATAATTACCTTAAAATAAAAATTTCTACCCTATTAGTATCTATTATACTTTCAGAGTTAGGCGTGGCCATGGATGCTAGGAGATAAAAACGATCCATGCATGTGTCCCACAAAAGAGGATTCAGGGTCCCAGGCTCTATGTACTTTGCTGACTGGCCAATCCATTCCCGCACCTCTATGCAGACGTTTCCGCAATTTATGGGACAAACCTGAATCCCATACGAGCTATTCTCCAAGCTCTCTTCTATGTTTAGGATCATCCCAATGACCTCAACTTCGCTTTGTTTAAGGCTTGATCCGTTCCCGGTTTCTGAAGTTGTAGTGTAAGCATTTGTCTTGACCTAACTCTTCCGTTCAGACCTTACGTATTAACACCCATCCTCAAAATCTTTCACGTCGTAAATTACACAGGCCCAGAAATATATTCATTTAATAGTGAGAGTGCCAAACTAGGCTTTCCTACAACACAGTGTCATCCAGAAGCATTGAATGCAATGACAGAATGAAAATTATAAAAACAAATTTGGTACATTTGTGATGTACAGGATAAAAAAAATCTTGCCAATATTATATCTTTTTAATCTGCTAAAGCGTTACGTCTAAAAGCAAACCAATATTTAAACAAGTATACTCAAAACAGGATTTTTTTTCTGATGAATTAATAAGACCAATAACACTAACAAAAAATGGTGAACCGTATGCAATGGGTTATAAATCACAAGTCCGTTGATCATTCAGGAGAAAAAGTCCATTGTTTCAATAACTTATCATGGTGTTTTTATATTGAGAGATTGTTCCACTTGGCTGAGATCAATCGGAATAATGGAATTTTGCAACAAGACCACGCTTTTCACTTTCATAACGACCTGGAATATACAAACATTTAGGATAATGTATTATACAATGGCCAAAATAATACGGCATAAAAAATCCGTATCACATAACATTGTTTGACGTTCTCAGGTATAAATGAATTAACATTTTATAAAACAGCATAAACAATCATGACATCAAAATAAATCGTACGAGAACAAACGTAGGTACTTTGGAGTACAAAAGGAATCATCTCAAAAATCACTAGTGAAAAACAAAATAGCTAGCTAATTATAAAACTGTTTTGAACTGTATTGATTGTCTTGACCAAATTTAAATTTACCCGGTATTTCAGCATCTTTCGTCATCCTAGTGTGCTTATTCTTTCTGTGTTTTTGATCATATTCGAAAAAGATAAATATATTTAAATTCCGGCGATCAACGTTTTTGTTGTTGACCTTAACTCAACGTAGTAGAAAAAAAATCGGAAACAAAGCAATTTTTTTTTTGGGGGGGGGAATCGAACCCACGACCGCGGCGTGAGAGTCTCTCATGCTAACCACTCGGCTACCGCGGTCCCCAACAAAGCAATATTCAACATATTTTAAAACACTTTGTACTATAAGCTGAAGGTGGGAATTAATACTTTCAAAAGTTATACATATTACAATAATAATTAATTGACAGTAAAAGTTAACTAATTAAGCTCATTTTTCCGATGAACAGCTAGTTGATATGTACAACTACTTTATTGATAGTGGTGGGATGCCCATCGTGCGGTCGAGTTGTACTGTCGGAAATTTCCTGATCGCCCCAGAGTAACCACAAAACGTTTATTCGTGATGTTCCCAATATGAGGAGGTATGGATCAGTTGCTGTTCCATCACCAAGAAACTGGCAGCGAATTTTGACGAGGAGCTAAATATTTAATTGTATGTTGGAGAAAATCCGAATTCCCCTCTCGGAATGTTGGAAGGGTATTAGGTTTTCAAAAAATAAAATTAGAGATTAACTCCGGACTTACAATTTTAAGCCGTATCGTTTTCATCTTGGTCAGGGACTGCGGGGCTCTAACTGTTATTGGGGGCCGAGGTAGCCGAGTGGTTAAGGCGTCAGACTCTCGGCTAGTAGATCCCGCGGTCGTGGATTCGATCTCCACCTTCGCCTCTGGACTTTTTCTGACGCCTAAGGGGACCGGTGGCCGCAATTGAAATAAATTGACACGGCATTCATCAATGGAAGGGGCGGGATCGGATCTCAGCGACCCCGAATTTGGTCCCAACCACCTTCAAAAATGAGTTTCTTCGATGGAAGAACACCGGTACAACGGGGGTTCAAGTTCACATTTGTGTTGCGAGCCCCCAAAATATGGAGCCAGGGATAATGTACAATAAGCTGTACAGCTCAGCCAGCTCAGCTGCAGTGCTCAGGAGGGAACTCATCCAGTCCCTGGTCCCTGGTATCCATTGTACAAAAAAAAAAAAAAAAAAAAAAAAAAAAAAAAAAAAAAAAAAAAAAAAAAAAAAAAAAAAAAAAAACCTGATAATTCAAGTTCACCTCTAATGATATATTAAGCGTTGGAATTTTCGAACATGGGCTGAAGAAAATCCTAGAATTTCATACTCTTGACCTCATTTGGGGGTTCACAATATAAAAAGTTTGGTGTGGACTTCTCGGAAATAAATTTATTGTGCCTTATTTCTACGAAAATAATTGAAATGGTGCTCAGTTCCTCAATTTTTTAAGGGAGGATTTACCTACACCATTAAATTATGTTCGTTTGTAACAACGACAAAAAATGATTCTCCAGCTTGATGGATGCCCCGCACACAATTCTTTGCAGGTGAGACGTTATTTGAATCGTCACTTCCGAGATAGGTTGATAGCACCTCATGGCCCGATCTATTCTCCTCCTCGATCACCCGATTTAACTCCACTTGACTATTTTCTGTGGGGCCATTAAAAAATAGTGTCTACGCCAATCATAACCCACCCTGTAAAAAGATCTCTTAGCGAAACCAGGGCCAGAGGTAAAAATTTCGAACTAGACAAAACCATATTAAATACGTATTTTTTCTTTCTTCAGAATGAAATTACGCTGCCGGTTTCTTGGTGATGGAACACCAACAGAGCCGTATCTCCTCATATTGCGAGCATCACTAATAAACGTATTAATGTAAACGTATTAAATTAATTAATAAACATATTACGTTTACTGTGGTGCGATCTGGAAATGTCTAGCCGTACAACTCGACTGAACAACGCGCATACCAACAACATCAATAAGTCGTACATATCGATTAAAAAACCAAAAACACAGGTCTAAATATTAAAAATGTATGTTTTTGTATCAAATAGTATTATTATTGTTTGGTTCCTAAACAATTTATGTACACGCACATATTATTAGTATGTAAAGTATTATTGGTTATACCTACGTTTCAATTTCGTCACATTTTTAGTATTTTCGCGATATTTGTTTCATGTTTAGTGAACGCCATTTATTATCGTATGATATTAAAAAGAAAGATAAATGGCCGATAAGTAGAAGGATATAAGTTCAACAGTTAATTTTTTTTAAAGAATGACTAGTAAAATTTGCATCCAATTATATTACATTTAATAAACAAACCAACAACAACAATCTGTGCTAACTAAGGAGTGTTAATGTTTAAAAAAATTATTTATGTATTTGAGATAGATTGACTGGAATAATAAATAGTTAAATAAAAAGCATAGAAAGTTTGTTAATTTCAGTCCTTTTAATAAAAAATAGAACATATCAGAAGTAAATTAAACAAAAAACGTTTTTCTGACGAACAGCTCCTTTTTTAAATATTCTAATTTTTTTTACTGAAATTCTTACAATAAATATTTTTTGCCTTTTATTTATTTTTTTAATAGAATATGAATTACCGCTAATAATTTTGAGAAAATAGATAATTGTTTTGTTTTATTAATTTCCTAAATTTATGACAAACATTTACACACTTCTTTTAAACAAAGCATTAATAACTCCTGGGTGTTTCATAATAATTCCGAACGATAATTTTCATTCAAAAGGATGAAGAGCTTAGGTAAAATGTGTTCCGAAAAGAGGTAATCATTAACAGAAGACTTGGCTGATATCTTTTACAATAAAAGCCGTGCTGCTCAATGTGTCAGCGTTGTAACGGTAGAAAAAAGTATGTAAATATATTTCTTTGCATGTACAGCCTGCAAATAAATTAATTACTACTAACAAAAGTTTTTATGAACCAATCATTTCGTTAAAAATGCTATAAATAGTTACGATTCTGAGTTAAATTATGCAAATAAAAAGCCAAGTTAAAAAACAAAAACAAACCCACGCAATTTAAACACCATTGGCTTTATTTTTGTACCACGTTTTGTTTATGCTTAATGAAGTTCGCGTTTCATTGAGGTTTTATCGGATAACCAAGCTTTTCTGGTATTTGGAAAATAAGCTAATTTACTCCGGTTTTCTCGATTCTTTGTTTACTCACCCCTACAGCTGAAACAGTATATGGTAAAACTACACATCCAAGTTATGTTTTGTTATATAAGAGAATTATATAATCTCCGTTTGTTTTTCTCTTCGTAGAATATGCCTTAAAAAAGAAAGTCCCAACGCCACCGGCGAAGTTTATTTTTCCGACCCATTTATGAAACTTTGTTTTGAACAATAAAAAAATGTTTAAACTCGGGTTTACCGTCATTAACATTGATGTTATTGATTGTCGGCTTGAAGGCTTGTTATTTAGTTGTATTCAATTTTTCTCTCATATCGGAAGTTCACAGGTTACCTTGCAATGAATGAAAGTTTGGCTTTGATGGCAGTTTTACGATTTTTTCACGGTTGAAAGGTTTTAGGCAAGTACAGCGATTTAGTAGCCCAAGCCAACAATGTTATTTGCTTCAATACTTCTTATACGTTTCTCACATTGAATATTTCTACTAAGGTTCGTACTCAAAGTTAAGCCAACATAATCATAATTTATCGAAATGTCATGGATCTAGATTTATTCCTATTGATTTAAAAACACAAAACGTAATATTTTACATATAACAGGCGATATTAATTAAAATGTTTTATATAAAATAAGAACAGCATGATTTGTATAAAACATTAACAAAATATTTTTTTATCAGTGATGTGTTCCATTTGTATGGTAGCGATTTTCAGTCAGAAAATGAAGTTGTATGTTTTAAGTAAATATAGACTTTTGAACCCATTATTTCAAACGCCAACAAGAAAATTTTATTGAATTAAAAAAAATTAAGGTTTTATTAATTTATTATAGAACATTCTGGTAAAGTCGTGATGAACCTTGATTTTTGGATCATTTTACCTGTTTTGTAGATCTGGTGAATTAGATCTACAGTATATAACCTAATCAATTAATAATCACAATTAGCAGTGAAGAGAACCTTTTTAATATAACCCTTAAAAATTTGATTAAATTGTTTTCTTGTTGTACTACAGCTACCACAATAAATGTTTAAAATATAATTCGCTAACGTATATTTCCTCCTTTTCAAATTTTAATTTCTTTTTTATAATACCATAAGATGCTGACAGTTTGCGCAGCGCTGCTTGGGTCCAATGATGAAGAGATACGACATTCAGGATACTCGGTATCCTTTTCTTTATCACAATAAATTGAGATTACTGTGAGCCAGTTGGACCAACATTCCGGACTAAGTTTTATTGTCTATTTCAAAATTTTGCTTGATAAAAATACGTATTATTGTTTCTATTCATCTATAAAAGAAACATTTTGCTGTTAGAAATTTTTTTCAGCATTTAATATTAAGGTAATGAAATACTAATAATGACCACAATTTTAAATAAGTTAATACTAATATTGACTACAATTATAAGTATGTTAACATTTAATGCAAAAAAATAAATGGTCATGGTTGAATGGGTTTAATCGATAGAAGAATATATTCGTTTCTTCTAACAGCGTATAAATTGCTTTTTTAACGACGCGCTTTCGAAAATCTCTGAGAGTCGATGGAATCCTGGTTTTTGGCGAAGGACAATCGTGTTTGCTATTTTCTTTGATTGCTGTACACTTCCTCTTTTTCTTATGCATGACATTCAGTTGGCCTTTAACGGCACACAGTTCGCATCTGGGCTGTTGATTCATTGCCCCTTCAGTTTATTTCTTACTAAATTCTCTTGTGCTACATTCACAAATTCTTTCCTAACTAGGTTCTTCATCTGTAGTGGTAAAGTGTTTGTGCTTTTGCTGTACTATTACCATTGAATAATAATATTTAAATTGGCAACAAAACGTTCAAATGAAATACGCATTGGAGTAGGTGCGCCTAGTGGTGGTAGTAGTGCAACTCCCACCTTGTTAACTAATGTGTTTATGATTGCTATGGAATTCACAGGGGAAAAATGATTATCAAAATTCGGAACTCTAGGAAAAAGAGAAATGACACAACTAGCTCCAGAAAATTGAAATATGAACTCACTATTTCTAAAATTTATGATCTGGAAGATAATTTGGATGAAACAACAACTCAATCTCATGGTCATTAACTATGTTCCAAAATCTGTTACGAAAATTAAATTTAGATTATATGTAAAGTATTACGTTTGGTGTATTTAAAATTAAAGTAAAAATTATTAAGCGATGCTATTCCCTGGATCCCTCAGTGTAGAAATTGAAAAAAAAAAAACTGAAAGAAATAATTTTAGACTGACCTGGTGATTAAAATGACATAACAAAGATTGAAGGAACACTAACAATTTAGTGAAAAACAGAAAATAAAATTAAACCTTTGGCAAACAAATATAAATTTGAAAAACTTAACTAAAATTAAAATAATCATTTTGAAAAAAAAATCAATAAAAAAATTAATTTAACATAAATAAATCTCGAATACATAAACTCGTATGCAATATTAAAAACGAAAACCTTTTTTAGGAGTTAAGAAGGTAGTCAATATTGATGCTCTTCTTAATCTTCTTTTTTTAACGTTTGGGTTGCATCGTAACTGTCCTTTCTATGGCACGATCAGATCTCCCTCGCTTCGGCCTTCCATTCTCGTCAACATCACTGATTCTTCACATATCGTCGTCAATGTTAACACCACTCTCTTTCTTCAATCGTTCTTTGATTCTTCAACTTTTATCATCTTTCTCAATATTGCTGATTTTTCACCATTTATCAACATTTTCTACACCACTGATTCTTCAACATTCATCATTGTCAACACCACTGATACTTCACCTTTTATCATCAAGCTCAACACCTCTACATTGGCATCATTTTCAGGCGTATGTGTAAGTTAAAGAATTTTTTTTCTTCTTGTTGGGGAATATTTATAACGATTCATTTGAAAATAATGACATTTGTCAACACCCCTGATTCTTCGCCATTTTTCATCATTCTCAATACCACTACATTGGCATCATTTCCAGACATATGAGGAAGTTAAAGAATTTTGTTTTCTTCTTTTCAAGAGTAGTTGAACAATGGTATAAAAACAACAAGGTAGAATTTAATAATGCTAATTACAGGTTTTTGTGGGAAGAAGAAGGACTCACACAACTTCATCTACATATTTAAATAGTGACTACCTCAGGATGGTGTAGATCTTAAATACCTTGATGTTTTATTAGATACAAGGTGGTCCTGGAATGCACACATCAGACTCAGAGAAAAAATATGCAACTGATAATACGACGGAGCTTGAGTTCCCTTACTCACTTATGGTTTTCTAGTTTGGTACGAAGGCCTTAAAAATAACTATAATAAGAACTCGAAGCTCATAGACTGTTGTTATTGAGAATTATCAAAAGATACCGCACAATTTCATACCAAGTGGCCGCACAATAGCCGGTATCCCCTCCATTGATTTAAAGATAGCACAAATGTTAAAAAATTATCAATGGGATTGACGAAGAAATTGTGCTGGATGTTGAATCTGCGACGATTTCCGCCACCGACTACAACCTTGTTTCATTCTTGACATAAAACCATCTAATAAACATGAGATATCGGATTATAAGTTGCAAATTTACACTGATGGCAGCAAGAGAAATGGAAAATTGGGGAGTGCTTTCGGACAAGGGGAAAAATAGACTGGCGGACCACGACTCCAATAATCGGGCGTAGTTACTAGCCGTCTTGAAGGCAATGGGGTGGTTGGCACAGTACGCTTCTTTTCAGGGCGTCAGTCAAACAATTGTGAGGACAGATTTCGTAGATGGAATTGGACTTTATTGCGGACCAAAGAATCTACATGCTCCTACTCGAGCTCATCCGGCGAGAAATGTTCTGGACACACAATCTTGGAATAGACGCGGTATACAGCAAAGTAAAGGCCCATGATGGCGAGAGGGCAACGAGAGAGCCGACAACCTGGCCAAACAAGCGTCCATATTGGCGGAATCTTTCAGAAGGGCACCGAGGGACTACGTGGTAGCTCTGTGTCTGCTGTGGGACAGCACACAAAGGCGTTCTTTCCCACCACTTCTCCAGGTTAAGGAGCGGCGTCGACCACACATGTAAAATAACCCCAGCTCTCTCGTAGAAGCAATAGAGCGTATGTTCATCGTTTTAACATTATAGAAGGTTCAGAATGACCGGGTGATGGTGCAACATGACATGACAGACGTGGGGCCATATATTAATCACGTGAAAAAAAATATTAGAAAAAGAGAGCGCATCTTTTGTTAGAATATCGTGCTTGAAAAGCGTCCCTGGCCTCCAGAGAAAAGTTATATAGTGTTGGATAGTGAGATGTGTAAAAAGATATGTTTTTTTTTCGATAGATTTTGATAAGCTGTAATGATTTATTATTGAAGCAATATTTCTTTTTCATGTTTATCATTAATTTCAAACCTGTGTTTTTGTATAAGTAATATAAATCAATGTATAATTAAGGATAAGTATGCTACTACTTTGTTACATTGTCATAATTTGTGCATCAAGACCATGTAATATGTAACATGGTGCAGGCTGTAAATAAATTATGGGGCAAGGAAGTCAGTCAAAACCCATAGTTATTGGGTTTGGATTCGTAGTGTTTCGATGGTGAGACTCCTAAAAAGTACATAGGGTTTGATTCTGTTGTTTAGGTGGTGCTTTTTTCAGAAACATTACCGAGCGGCTGGGCTTAAAGGTGGTTAATAATCCACTTAAATCTACAGCCAGTGCAGGCCTATTTTTCGAACGTTCTTATCTAGAGGAGCCCTCCTGGATGGAACGATCAATTCCATCATCGGAGTACGCCGGGAGATTCGGGAAGAAATCATTTCGAACGTTCGACCTTCTCGCCGTTCGGCGCTGGTCAGGAACATCGATGCTGATTCGCCCGTCGAAAGGGGTAAATGGGGACGAAACCCTTCTTGATCTTTAGGGATTGAGTTGTGAACTTAGGAGATGAGTACCATTCTCTCGTAAACACAATTGCGCTGCCTCCTACCTTGTTAAAAACAAACGCGCTAGGTGGGGTCGAAGAAGAACTTCATCGTCTCTTAGGCTATCCGACCCCTATAGGGAACTAATGATGTTACAGAAAGGGAAACAAACATTTTATAGGCACAAATTTGTAATGTGTCTGTATTTTCACTTAAACAGGCTACAAATAAAATAATTACTAAAAAGTTTCAGAAAAAATTGAGACCTTATAGCAAGAATATTATTTGTAGTAACGCATTATATATGCCTAGAAGTTGGCATTAAAACATATTGTAAACAATGTTTTAATTTTGATAATTAATAAATAAAAAATTAAGAAATATTCTACATTTACTTTTTTTTCAAGTAAATACAATTTTAGATACATTTCCATCCTGATATATCCCTATTTTAGGCCCGAGACGATATAAGTCATAACAGCTGGTCCAACTGGTCTTTTCTATTACGGCACAATGTGCTGTTAATGAGGCAAGAGGTTGTGCCACCTGGCTTCTACGTCCCGACCGGTCACGTACCACATCTACGTTCTCTAATTCTGCGTGCTACCCTACAAAAAAGTTTAAAGAAATTGTAGTCTGCGACAATAATTCAAACCGTCTACTTATACTTTTACGTCTCATTTTCTAGACGGCTCCATATAATAGATTAATTCATTATAACAAATGTATTACGTGCTTTGATTTTGAGAGGCAGAGTGAACGCCACTGCGTCTCAAGTTCGCTTCGCACGCTCACGTCTATCGCTCCTCTCCCCAGAGGTAATCAACCTCCTCGTATTCTTCGATCAATCAAAATTAAATGGTCTAATATACAATGCGAGCAAAAAAAAAATACAGGTATATAATTGTACAAATAAGGTATATGATTGTACAAATATATTTTGATAATATAACAGGAACAGTTCCGTAACAAAAAAAAGTTTTGAAAAAGAAGAAGGGTAACACTTGCAAGCTCCAAAAATTAACATAAAATATTGACTTTTGGGAAAAGTATTTTTTAACATATGAAAAAAGGACAAAAAAAGTAATGTTTTCCTTTGAGTCAGTCACTGTCCTCCACCGAAACACAAAATCAGTGAAATTTTCTCGCGTAGTCCAGACAGCTCCGTAGGGCAAAAATTAGTCATGTCTAATGATTAATGATTGACCACTCAGACCGTTAGTCATGATTGGCAGTAAGTGACTAATTTAGTCATTAGTCACCATATGTGATTGATGGCTAAATTAGTCGTAACTAGTAATTAAATAATAGGCATCACTAATTTAGTCAAAATATAGTTAGTCATGACTAAATTTCGATAAATCATGTTCAAATGGGTGCTCAAAACATGAAAAATACACAACTTCATCACTTTAAAAAAAATTTCGAACAGAAATTCATTTAATCAAAACGAAAATCCTTCAACACCTTATTTAACAAAAATCAATCTTCCAATTGATGACGTAAAACTACGTCGTTATGAAAAGCCAAAAAATTATGATAACAATAATAATAATAAAATAAAAAATCCTAGAACCAGCTACGCTTTGAAAAGTAAGTATGTTTACATAACCGATCAATGGAAAAAATATTTCTTTGAATTAAAATTTATTCCACTTGAAAGGAGAGATTTCTACTTTATTTGGAAAATACACCATGTAAGGGTCTTGATTGTAATAAAATAGACATGTAGACTAATTATGTAACTTTGGTTTTCGTTTATGATAACACTTTTTGAAGGTTGGCCTTGAGCACGACTCTCATCTAAAAATATTTATCCGGAGTCTGTTGGATTTTGGTAAGTTGGTCATTGTAGCCAGAGTTGGCCAAAATCTAACTAATTCAATCATGATTATGAATTTTCATTTAAGTTTAATCATGATTAAATTTCAATAAAAATTCTTAATCATGATTGAATTAGGTAGATTTTGCCCAACTCTGTTGGAAGTAAGAGGAAAATGCCTCGTTCTGATATTTCCAACGAATAGGCCAGCACGAAACTAAAAACTCTCGTCCGGTCATCTTTCGGGAAGGAGAGGGTTATCTATCTCTCAATGCACCTTAAATGTTTCTAGAAATTTAAGATTGTTAATTACTTGTAGGATCTGAAATATTGAAAACACATCGTATGTGTTTTAAAATGTGTGCATCTTTACATTATTATAGACACAAATAGTTATAGAAGTATATTTTAGCTTGAAAGAAAGAGCACGTAAAGATTGAGACTTCCTAGCCGTAATTACAAAAAATAGTTAAATTCAGTACCATACGTTCTATTATTCGCCCATTTAGTGACGTCATTTGTGTCCGGACATTTAGCGTCCATTGAAGCGGCAGCTTTTCCACGAAGTAAACCACGGACTGGAAAAAATATGGCTTGATTAAGGAAGATATAAATGGCAGGCACATAGTTGAGATTGTGGATACATAGCTGAACCGTAAAGCCTTTATATTCTGAATATCTTTTCTTTCTTTTTTTCTTTTTTTAATTAACCAAAGATATTAAACATTATTGGATAGAATCTCTTTGGCACAGCCAACGGCGTGGGGAGGGGAAAAAGCGGATCACGCGCTTTATAAAAGTGCGAAAACGGCCTTATTGTAACGCGAGTCACGATTTGCAATAAAGCTGAAGACCTCGGAACATTTTGTAAAAACGCTATGCTAGTTACGGATTCCATTTCATGAAAAAGCGTAAGGCTCGAAGCCAAAGGTCTGATACATTTATGCTATTTTACGAAATTTTAAATATAATCTTGAACAATAAGTTTCGCAATAATAATTGCTCAGGTTGAAATTTTTATGAAGGGTCAGAAAGAACTGGAAGCCAAACACTGGCCGTAGAATTTTAATAACATTTTACTAAAACTGGATCTTTATTCTATTTTTTAAGAGTGTAAAATACATTCAATTAATTTCAAAATCCTCAAAATCAATCAGAATTTTTGGAGTGATTATAAAATAACGAAATCTTTCTTTGCTTAATTCGCTACCTCATTTAATAAAAATCAAATTCTTTTTATGACCTTGTTGGATTTATAAAAGTAAGTCGTTAAATAAGTAAATAACTTTATTAACTACGGAGTCATAGAGATTTTGACAGTTTAGCATTCTCAATGGAACAGTTTTACCTTGAAATTTCCAGGTTTGATAGTAGTACAATTTACTTCCTGTTGAATCTTCACTTTATAAACGTTACTTGTTCGGAATTTTTTTCGAATAGTAATTGTATAAATGGGGGACCGCGGTAGCCGAGTGGTTAGCATGAGAGACTCTCACGCCGCGGTCGTGGGTTCGATTCCCACCGTCGCCTCTGGCCCTTTTTTCACAATAAACCCCCCCCCCCAATTTGAACACACATATACGAATTGTCACATGGCTAATATGCATAGTTCATAACGCAAAAAAAAAATTGTATAAATATTTGATATGTACAATTAATTGTAGTGATAATTGCTTTACGTACAGATCCTTTTAGTAATTATTTGTCTTGCAACACGTGGGCATCTGCTTGCCAAAGAAAAGGTGTTGTCTGCCTGTAGACTTTAACTATCAAATAAAATTAATTGTATGAATTTGTTTTTATAGGGGAATCTGAAATGTACCGACCGCGTTTGCTTAAAAGCTTAGTTTGAACAGAAGTTAACGTTAGTAAATGAATGTAAGAACACACTAAAAAAATAAACAGAAAGGCAGATATACTTGTACTATATTTAATCAAATTAATGAGAAAACTCCTGCCCTTAAGAATTCCGCAGCGCCGTATTCGTGAAAATTGGAATAGCTTTTATCCCAAAGAGCCGAATCCTTCTTAAGATTCTTGAAACTGTAATGCGCTTACAACTACAGAAAGTGTTATTTATTACAGAGAATTGTGTATTTTTATATTTAAAACCACCAGGCGGAAAAAGACATCCGCCATACTTTCAGCTTAAAACGCGACGAGAACAAACGAGAACAAGCTATAACACTCGGTTTGTAGTAATTTGGCGGAATTGCTAGGTAATTCAATCTCGTGCGATCTCGTCATGTAGCTGGTCCGTGCTTATTCGGGGTCAGCGTCGGAAATGCAGGGGAAAACAATTTGCTTGCCAGTCCCGAAGATAAAGTTTTATCCAGGTGGTTTTCACATTTGTGTTACCTACGAAAATATTCTATCTGGGAAATAGCAAAACATAAACATTTCGCTCTCAAAGTGAACATGACGGAAAGAAAATAATAGTACTTTCGTTCATAACCCAACTTTAAAAATGAATGGATTTCAACACTAAATTTGATAAAACAGTAAACCTTTTTCAATGTGTGTTTTTTTCGGTGAACACTAACACTACATACAAAACCATTTCATATAAGACAAAACTACGTAAAATTAGAACAAGAGTACACAGTACATATTTCCTGTTAGTATTACTGTGTTCAAATTCTCATCGTTCCATGTAAACATACAACAAAACATTGGTTTTCTGACCGCAACATCGATGTCATGGAGCGTGGATCTAGCATTTAAGAAAATTTCAGGGGGAAAGCAGTGCAGTAGATGAAAGTGAAGTCAGTGGACGCAGGATCTACCCAAATTGATTGCTGATTATCCGTGGGATGATGTATTAAACGCAGGTGAGACGGGGTTGTTCTTTAGATGCTCCACTTTTGCTATCAAAGGTGATCAGTTCCTCGGAGTATGACGCACTATGTCATCAAAAGACAAGTCAATTAAGATTTAAATTTTGACAATCTTTCCCCGTCCGAAGAATACAAAAAAATTAAAAATAAAGACTTTGATTACAATTATAAAAAAAGGACTTTAATAAAAAAAAGAACACAACAAACGGAATGGCGGCTCTGCCGTGCTTCAGTACAATATTTTTAAACAAGAAATAAACAACCAAACACATTCATTAATAAAATCAAGAAAAAGGCTCACTGGCGTTGAAAAAAAGTGTGATGCGAAGTCGACAAAACTGGAAATTGAGAAAGCGATGAATCCTGGTTGACGGCTCAAGTCCGCAAATTTCTTTCGATGGAAAACAACTTCCGAACCCAGGAAAAATCTAAGAGAGACTGCCGTAGTTCTTCTCAATCCCTGACTTGTTCGGCGCTTCAACCAATCAGCTAAATATTTCCATTGCTGAACCTCTGCCATTACAGGAGGAAAACTGAGTAATGAGAGAGTCCCCGTTCGGTTGTGTGTAAATATGAGTGGGACGGTGAAGCTTCTGCTTTTGCCATTTTTGGCAGGTCAAGAAAAACCAAGGTGTTTTAAGAATGTTAAAAATCTTCCACCAGTATACGACAGCAATCACAAAGCTTGGATGACCCGTGAAATCTTCCTGAAATAGCTGAAGAAAGAAAGACACAAACATTAGCAAACCGAAATATTGCTATTTCTTGACAACTGCACCGCTCCGAATACGACCAACAATTATTAGATAAGGGCATCATCTACAATTTCAAAACGTTTTATAGAAAAGAGGTTTTACGTTCCCTTGTGAGGTACATGGAAAATAACACCAGTGCTCCTCTTCGTCAAGTATACCTTCTCCAGGTCATGAGATTTGCCAGAATGGCTTGGTTCTTTGTCACAGCTGGCAATGTGGGGTAAGTAAGATGTGGTTAAGGCTCGGGGCCCAAGAATGGTGTACCTCGTGTGCTCATCCAGTCCCTTTCTCACTCCAGGTTCCTTCATTGTTTCCTGAGACCCCACCCAACCCTCGGTTAAAAGAAGCGCGGTGTCCGGGCGCAAAATAATGGTGCAGCCCTGAGGGCTTGGCAACCTCTCTAAAGCACAAGCTGTACTCGTGTCGACCTCGGGTCGGCATGGGGTGGCGGGTGTCTTATCAGAGGAACACGAGGGTTAGCGCACCAGATCCTGTCTACACAGACGGGGGAGGGTGCATAGCCATCTGTACTACAGGGTAACAGAAATGTTCCAAGGTTCAGCCCCTGTTACAATGGGAATGGATTCATAGTTGGCCGTGGCAAGACCCCTGGCGGGTACTTAGAGAAGAGGCTGTCTTCTATCTGTGACATTCGCACGAAACTTGCGCATGACCATCGTTATACACCCGGCCTCACGGGATTCACGAAATTGTGATTTTGTGAATGACATCGCCGAAGAACATGTAGTTTTGATCACAAGTCTTGAGAAAGACTGGATGACTGCGTTACATGCCATGCCCGACGACGTCCCAGATTTGGATGATTTTGTACGGGTTGACGACGATATGCTGACCACTGGGGATTTCACTGACCTGATTTCGTGAATGCTTACGCCTACGGTTGTACTGCGCCTGAAGAAAGTTAGGACGATGTTGAGAAAATTGATGAAAGACCGCTAGTTTCGAAAACGCAGCACTCCAAGCAGTGGACACAGTTATGAGATTTTTGAAGGCAACTCCAACTTGGAAACACAGGTTTTTCATAGACCACTTGATCTTCAAAGAATCGTAATCAAGACAAACATTGAAAAGTAAACCACGATCCTCGATTTCTTCAAGCTAAATTGACTCATGTATGTACCTAATTCGTTTGACATTTTGACATATGTACTCACCTATAAATATGTAGTACATACAACATTGTGTATTTACATTGTGGTAAATACAAATATATGGAAAATAGTGAACAAAATATACGAAAAATAGTAAAATGCGTTGATTTCTGTTTCAACCTGGATAAGTGAACACAAATTACTCCGAACCTGTGTAAATGAAAAACTGGATAAGTGAAGAAGTCTATAAGTGACATCTGAGGACCTGATCCTTTTTGAAAAGATAGTTCCTACTCACAGTAAGTTGTTTTGCAACGATCCGGATAGATCAAACCTTTAATCTACCTCCCATTTTAAATATGTACATAAATAATATCAAACATCCAAATAATTAAACTAATTATTTGAATTGTTATTATTTTTATAGTAATTTAATATATTAAGTATTTACTAGTATAATATTTATTGGTGTTAAAATTTCCGCGTTTCGCACGTTCAAATTGAGCGCCATTAAAAAAATCAGCTGCTAATTGGAACGTCGCGTTGGCGGAGGTATCAGCGGGTTCACTTTGGCAATTCATGTCGAGAGACGTGGTTGTAGAAGTCCTTCAACCTGATGAGCTAAAAGGCTCGAAATCCGGATCGTTGCAAAACAACTTACTGTGAGTAGGAACTATCTCGTTGCAAAACAACTTACTGTGAGTAGGAACTATCTTTTTAAAAAGGATTGAACACCACACTTACTCCATCATTTATCATTTCTATTAATCTGAGGACCTGGTCCCCAGAGTTTTCATTTATCCAAGTTCGATGGTAATCATTTGTGAAAGCGGCGATTTTATGTTTTCTATGAGCTTTCTTCGCTTAACTGTTGATATAAAACGATTCTAAAAAAAATTATATCACCGTTATTTATAAAAAATATAATTACAAAAAAATTTAAAAGTACATAAAAAATAAATGAAATTATATGAAAAATAATCTTGATTTTATTTCTTTATACACTTGCTTTCTTTAAAAAAATGATACTCAAACTGGAAGACAAATCTGTGCATTGTGGTGATGCTTTCATTGAAAAATGATGTGTCAAGGGTGGTTAGCCAAGTGTAGGCCAAAAAGTGATGATCAATGAATATTATCGATGAATATCAACAAAAACATTAATGGGAAAGTGTTTAGCATTCTAGACTTTTTGTTATAATATTATATTTAGAAAAAGACGACTTCAAAAATAACAAAATTTACAATAAAAATAGTAATAATGAATTTAGTTACATAGTGAGACATAAATTATATAAGATAACCCTTCCTTGTTTATCGAGAACGAAACAGTTCGTAGTATTCAATTCCAAACTGCATTCAGTAAATTAATATACATAAGAATAAGAAGATGCTGAATAGAAATGAAGACATTTTCTTAGTAAAAGTGCAGACAAAGTATTTCCCCAATGTCTCGAGTAGAAAATACTTACTTCGTTATCCACTATAAAGGACGGACGTATCCGCTTAATATTCTCTTAAACAGGACAAACTTGTTCGTTTGTAGTGGAAGAAGACATAAACTTTAGGAATTATAACGTAAATAATTTTATTCTTTACGTAAAAGTTTAAACAGTGAGTTAAATTAAGCTGAACGCGGAATTGGTTAAAAAATATAACACATACTCTATCCTCCAATCCTATTTAATTGACTGGTGGATAAGAAGAGCTGCGGGAATTACTCAGATTTCAGACCAATACAAGCCGGCGTCCCATAAGGTTGCATTCTTGGTTTCATATTCTTTTTCATTTATACTGCTGATTTTTCATACATCTCAACACCATAATTACTACCTATGCACATGACACCGCAATTCTCTCTTCTAACCCCAATCCAAGCATTCTCAATTTCCAGAATTGTATGTATTAAAGACTGCTGCAAAACGTGCCGGACGAAATTAAATTAGTAAAAATGTACCCCATGTTAAAAAAGAGTTTTGAAATATGCTATACATCAACGACAAGTTACTGACTTACATGCGAGTCAGATAGGTACAACTATTTCTGAAGTGCAGACTCAGGTTGAATCACCGAACAACCCAAGTACCAACAAACAGAAGAAGTGTAGAAGAATTTTAAGACCGAAATCTCTTTTGACCGTAGGAACTCAACTAAAAATATATAAAACGTTACTGCAACTTTTGACATATGGACTGGAACATTGGGGTTCCGATAAGGCTTGGAATATTCAAAGCCTCCAGACTTTTCAATCAGTACTCAAATAAATATTCAAACCTACTTGCTACTAAGTCACTATGTACAATGACCTCAACAATCCTTTTGTCAATGAACTGATCCCGCTTCCAAAAGTTCGACATCAAGTTCTTGACCCATCCTAACCCTACTTGCCCAAGTCCTCTTTACACTTGACCATCCGTACAACACGCCACATCGCCCTAAACGATGACGGCCTTATGACTTCCTTATTCCCTAATATGGAATGAACTGAAAATTAATCAAAGAAAATATTTTTCAAAAATTATACAATATGTAAGAACATAATTTCGATAGTTATTCAATTGAGATTATTTTCAGAATTACATGATAATTTAAACCAATACATTCGTTTTTTAACAAATACATTTGTACGCTATATGAATTATTGCTTCGCGACAGATTAAGAAGCAAACTCGTGCTTTTCGTCCAGTGGGGTAAGTATGTTTACACTTTATTAAAGCTTGAGAATCAATAACCTGATCAGAACAAATATTGTCCAGAGAAATTACTTTCCGTTTTTTCGTTTAATTCCTTAACAAATACAGTTTTTATTTTTATCTTCTAACGTATCATTAGGGTTAGCTAGTAGTGTCAAGAAAAAGGACCAAAATTCAAAATTCAAAGGACCGAAACATGACAACTAAGTAATATCCGATTTTACTAATGAAAGCAGCGGATTAAGTAATCAATAAATTGTATTTTCTATTTGCTTATTCAAAAGTTAATCGTCATTGTGTTTATCTTGAATATCTACATCTAGGCCTTGATATCCCACTGAACACTGTGGGGTAAAGGTCCTAGGTTCGAAACAAACGGCCCTCAATTCAAATAGGTTTTTTAAAAAACACCCGCACCTTTGTTGTTGCGAACCCTCGCAAAATAAGCTTCATTCACGGGTTCTTCATAAACTGAATTCATTTGAATCAATGTACTGGGGGTCTCTGATTTGTTAAGCATACGAAAGAAATGGTATAATTTTTAATTTTTCAAAAAATGAATTATTTGAACTGTAAGCAGATCCCCGTCTTAGAATAAGTGATAGTTCTGAAAATAAGAACAAGAAAAATTAGTTAAACGACCACACAAAAACGACTATAAATTGGAAGGGGACCCGGACGGGAGCAACATGACCGCCAACAATCTGGTAAACATAACTCTGCAATCATTAAAATGTGTCTTAGCAGTGACAGGAGAATATTTCTGCGATAACTTTTGTCTTAGAATGTCTTCGATATTCATGAACAAGCCTCATCTTCTTCTGTGCAGCGCCAACTGTTCGCACTCTACCAATCAGTGTTTTCAATTTATTAGGTCGCCGCACAATGGGCATTCCCAGTGCTGAATGCGAAGAGATCAAATTTGATACGACACCTCCCGCTGAATGGATCGGACTGGCCGAGTACTGGAAGAAACCTCCTAAGTGAAAACAATGCAACAATGTTTCAACAATTCGTTAAAAATTGTAACTTGCGGGAAATGAATAATATTTAATCATAATTAATATCAAATTAAATTTCATAAAAAATATATATACTGTAATACAAATATCAATAATGTAAATTTATCTAAATCACATGTAATACAGTAGTGTTTCATGTAGAAAATGAATGAATAAATACATTTTTAAATAATGGACATTTCCGTGACATTCGTTATGTAGGAGGTGCCCATGCGGTAGTTAGTCAGGTGTGGCCAATTCGTACTCGAGTAATTACTATTCGCCAACGACGATTATGGTCAACGGGTTTATCTCTTTTAATTTGTCGGTTTTTACAGCGCAGAAGTTTTGCCAATTTTCCGAACATAAACTTTTTAAAAATTTATGGCATCCGCTGAGATCACTGAGTCTCAGGTCCAACGGCATCGTTATAGCTCGTTTGGGAGCTCGGACTTCTTTCTTATAGCCTTCTATGCCGACGTGGACGGGATTCCATGCACTAATTATTTTCTTCTTTTCTTTCTATATTTCATTAATTTTCTTTCGTATAGCTTGAATTAGTGGGTCCATGGAGAAGTAATTACGTATAAGGCAAGATTACGCTGGGCATTTTTTATTATTCTTGACACTTAATGTTCTTTAAATGAAAAACTAAAATTGTAGTAAAACCGAAACAAATTGAAATAAAAATATAAAACATAATAAAACGTTCTGTTATTAGATATAATAATAAACCTACGTACTTAAATTTTGAAACGTTTTTTATTACACTCTTAACATAAAAAAGTAAGTACTAAATTCTAATCGGTAAATTTTCCTTTTATATTTCAAAATATGATTCTAGGCATATTTTCTGTGGTAATAAAATTCATACGGTAATGGTAAGCTTTACGTATCTTTTTCTATTTATTGATAACTTTTTCACATGTGGACGTTAGGCTCAGATAGTTTATTTGACTTGGATAAGTTTTTTTGACAGTCTTATTTATCCAATATGTATAGTTTTTCCATTAAAATGTAAAAATTTGTGTATTAATATTCTATTACCTTGAGTTCGATATATCGTTTTCATAATGTTATGTTAATGGCATCTCTACCGATCAACACTCGAGTAAATTTATTGCTAACCTATTCCATGGAAGAGACTATGGAATAGCTAATAGGCTTGGGGTGTAGTAATGTTTTAAAACATGAGAGGAATAAAATAACAATCGTTACAATTGCGTAGTCATTTATTTATATTTCTACAAACACTGTAATTATTATTAAAACTTTTCCCAAAAAATAAAAAATAAACAAGGAATAACTCAGATGGGAATCTATAACAAAATTTTAAAAAATTAAAACGTACAATTTTTAACTTTAATAAAGATACTTTAACAGTCTCGTAACTTTGAACCGTGCGGATGTGTTTACGAATGCTCCAGAGGATTAGGAATCGAAAACATATCCGACCTTCGAGTTACAGATAATTCACCCTTCTGTGGAATAGGAATACACACTATTAACGAATACCTCAGACAGAAGGACAAAAAGAAAATGAGCGAACTTTGGAATTCACTTATTGGACATAGACAATCCAAGAAACTTCTAACCAACTTTGGCAAGAAAGAAATCACAGAATGTGTCAAAGGAAGCAGGAACAGACTGCGAATCCTAACAGGATTCCTGACAGGACACTGTAGATTAAATGGACATCTAAAGAAAATTGGAATAATCCAAGATGGCACATGTAGATTCTGCAAAGAAGCAGAAGAGACACCAACACACTTACTAACAAACTGTGGAGCTACACTAGCCCGCAGGAGGAAGTGTTTTGGGATGTACAATGTGACCATAGAAGAACTACAACCACTGAAACCGGGCCTATTAATCAAGTTTCTTGATGAAATAGGACTCACCGATGTGCTTTAAGCAGAGCACAGGGGATACAATAGCTCTTAAAGGGCGCTGTATACCATACCCTGAATATCTATCTATCTACAGATAATTCATTTTCTTTTCAACTTTATTACAAAAATGTTTAGACAATTTTCCCTCTTTCTATCATCTCAGTATTGAAATTACTTTTCTCTATAAGTAAGACTACTAATACCTATCTAGCTAGGTACGCCTAGCCGTGCCCCAAGACAGTAGGGGCTCTATGAACGCTAATTTAACTAAATTACACCATACCAAAATGGAATCACAAACTACTCCTTTACAAATCACCAATTTTAATGACATAATGAAATCGAATAAAGGAATAAAAATAAGTAACCAAAACCCGGCTAAGCGACAGGTAGTTGGTGAGATTTCTAAATCGTATGCCAAATCCTTTTTGCGTAGTAAAGACGAAATTCAAAAAGAAAGAGACAATAGGCGAGCGGTCAAAGAAATCTGTTAGCCCAAAACCGCTTCAGTGAACACGATATTGGACCATTTTTCGTATTCGAAGAAAGTCAATACAGAAGCATAAGTAATGCCCACCCAATGCTTTATGGGAAGTGGCTATTCCGAGATCAGAAATTAAATAACGATACGATCCTAGAAATTAGAATCACCGGTAAAAATAGCATCAAAATTGCCGCTGCAGATAGTTATGTAGCAAATTACTTGACCGAACCGGAAACACTAAAAAAAGAAAATTTATTCGTGCACATCCCCGATTTTGCAAAAAAAAAAAAAAAGGTGTGATTCGCGATGTGAACCTTTCGGAAGACGAAATTTTAAATAACATGAAGTCGGTCATTCCCTCGGTAGCTGTCCAAAGAATGTACAAACACGAAAATTGTGGCGATAATGTTAAAATTATTCCGCTACAGACATGCACGGTCACTTTTCTCTGTCAAAAGTTACCAGAAGCCATTACAATTTTTGGAAGTTATTGCTCAATTCGTCCTAATATTCCCCCCTTGACAGTGTATCAACCGTCTAAGATTTAATCACATTGCTGCACAATGCAGGAGCAAACAACGCTGCGTGGTGTGAAGCACGACTTAAAAATTGCGACGAGGCCTCAAAGGAACCGAGCTGTGTAAATTGTTCCAAAAACCATTTAGCTAACAGTAAAGACTGTGAAATATACTAAAAAACTAATCGCGATAATCAAAATAAATTCTCAGAAATGACATACTCTTCAATGGTGTCCAGAAATCAATTCGATATTCTTAGAGATCTTCCTGAGAAAATTAAAGAAGACTTCCCTCAGTTCTCTGCACCAAATAACCTACGCCACTTCAGACGTACGCTCATAAGACCTAATCGCCCACTCTTCAAAAATATCTCTCTCCAGGATAGCCCACAGACAATTCAAGAGGAGAATCCCGAATTACTTCCTTCACGTCCCATCGAAAGTAACCCATGGGCGTCATCACAAATTGAAAAATACGTGTCGGATCTGAGTAGATTAGTGCAATCCATAAACGACAATAAATTGTCTTTAACTGTTACTGAAGTAATCGATAAAAATGGTTTAACCCTTACAACTTAGCAACAGAAAATACTAACACAATCGATATTTTAAACAAAATATTTAAAGGCTCCCAAGGGGATACATATTTGCTAACATAGAAATAAATACAAAATATATAAAAAAAAGTATTAACAAGTTCCTTACCTTCCACTTAACTCCAAAGAATAACTAACTACTTAACAACAACATTATGAACGTAAAATTATCCTTTAAAGAAAAAGATAAACTTAATTTATAAATTGTTCAGTGGAACATTCACTCACTCAAAGCAAATAGGAACTTCTTAGATTTAATAATAGCCCGCGAAAAAGTCGATTTAATACTTCTATCTGAATGGTCGGAAACCTGGTTAAATATGAATCATTTGTTTCAATTCCCAGGTTATGATATTATTCGACATGACCGCCATGACGGGTATGCAGGTAGTGCGATCATTATTAAGTCAAGCATAACTCACACATCAGTCAATATCAATAATAATTATAAAAACTTTATTCAGATTACAGCTGTGAAAATCGAGTTACCTTCCGAACCTTTAACTAAAGCAACAATATATGTCCAACCTCAACATAATGTGTCCGAATCTCAATGGAACGACATTTTGAGTCAATTTGCACATCCCACGATAGTTGGAGGTGATTTTAACGCCCACCATCCCGCCTGGCGTTGCTCGTATCAAGACGCTTCTGGAAGTTCGCTGATGGACGTGATCGGCCATTTTGATCTGTGCTGTGCCAATAACGGTGAACCTACCCTCATATCAAAACCGGGTTATAGAGATTCCTGTCTTGACGTCAGACTTATTTCTAGTGAAATAGCTCCCTTTCTTACATGGAATACCCTGCCAGACAATTTTGGATCAGAACACTATATAATTAAAATGTCCTTGCAAGTTCGTATGGATGTCCTCACACCCATTGGCCCCATAAACGAGCATAAGAAATGGAGAATAAATAAAGCTGACTGGGATTAACGGTACATGAATTAATAAAGGTCTCTCCTCCACGCAGTAACAAGGAACTCGTGGATATCATAAACAAAGGAGAATGTCGAGTATTCCACGACGCGACACCCCAAGTAATCATATTCGGAGCCGACTCAGAACTAATCAAAAGTACTGGTGGGACGACGAATGCCATTCAGAGTGGGAAACACAAAAATCAGCTTTCCAAAAATACAAGAGAAACCCCAACCAGACCAAATTCTTGGAAGCCCAAAAAGCCATGGCGCGTTGTAGAAAATTCTTTAAAATCAAGAAAAGAGAACGTTGGCAACAGTTCTGCAACTCCTTAAATAAACAGACTAACATTACCTGGGTATGGAATAAAATAAAACAACTTAAAGGGGTAAAATTTAACCCCTTTACCCCTTTGCATCAAAGCCACGCATGGATCCAAAATGTATGGTGGAATTTATGGAAATCCTGGCTCCACCTACATCTCTCGAGTAGGTTAAAAGAGTTAAAGTAGGTTAAAAAAAGTCAGAGGAGGTTAAAACATTGAAGTAGATTATAACACTGAAATAGCGAGACCTTCGAGATGTCAGAATTATTAAATGCCATTCCTTCACGAGCCAACACAGCCCCCGGATATGACAACATCCACTACCCAATGCTTTTACAGTTACCTGATGTAGCTAAACAGTTTCTGCTTAATGTTTTTAAAGCAGGATGGACAGACGGGGAGACCATTCCAGAGTGGAAAGAACAGATAATTGTCCCTATTAAAAAACCAGGAAAGCCATCAGATAATCCATCATCCTAACGACCGATAGCCCTTTCTTCATGTATTTTAAAAACATTCGAAAGAATGGTTAAGGTTCGGCTTGATTGGCCTGTGGAAAAATACAATATCATCCCTGAATTCCAGCATGGCTTCAGGAAGAAGCACAGCACGTACGATAATATTACGACCTTGGCGATACCACCACAAATTTCAACGAAAAGGAAATAACTTTAGCTTGATATTTCACATGCATACAATAACGTAAATATTAATGCCCTAAAACAAGTAATGTTAAATTTAAAGATACCGGGTATTTTTATTAAAACAATTTTAAGACTTATACATCTCAGATCACTTTACTTCTCAATGAATGATACCCTAGTTGTACCGAGGCATTTCTTTTCGGGTTTACCTCAGGGGAGGGGTTCTTAGCCCAATATTATTTTCAATTTACACGCGTCCCTTAGACAATTGCAGACGCATAACATCATAATGTCTCAGTTTGCAGATGATATAACCATCTACACAGGTGGAAAGACCTGGCGTCTGCAATTCAACCACTAGCCGGAAAATTCTTCAAGACCGAACTGGGATTTACCATATCTGAGGACAAAAGTGCTGCGTTGTTTCTTACCCGCCGCTCCAAAATTGTGATACCAAAGATGTTAGACCTAGGCAGCTTTAAAATAAAAACTTGCTCTTCATTCAAATTTTTGGGAGTGGCTGTTGATAGAAAATTATTATGGAAACCCCAAATTGAAAATGAGAGAAAAAATGTGAACAAGCCCTAAATGTCCTCAAATGTGTGACTAGAATCAAATATGATGCTCATCCGTGCATCTGTTTATCGATGTATAAATCCTTAGTTTTATCCCAAATTGATTACGGAAGCATCTTCTATGAGAATGCGGCCAAGACCCATCTTAAACAATTAGACAGACTCCAGCATAAAGCTGCACGATGTTCCCTAGGTGCTATGGCTTCCACACCCACAAATGCCCTACGAGTTGAAGCCGTTCTTATGCCACTACATTTGAGAAGAGAAAAATTAGCCAGCAAATACATATCAACAAGTAGAAGACCGCGAACACCAAGCTGTTCAAACCGTGAATCAATGTGCGTCCATACAGACTGCAACACGTCATCAAAATCTCTTTTTGGTACCATTCTTTATGCGGTTAAAAGAGCTCTGCCTTGGAAAAATGATTTTTTCGCCTTCGGACATCATCCCACGGAAGCTAAAAAGAGTTCTCCTAAAGTAATTACGTCACATAGAGACGCGTTAGGAATGCCAGAGTCAATCATTTGTTGCCTTGAAACAGGAAGATGTCCCGATGCGACAATATTGTTTGCGGACGGATCGAAATCCCCCAGGGGAACTGGAGCCGCAGTTCTAAACATTACAGATAACTCCACAATTCAAATTAAACTCCTCCAGATGTGTTCTACCTATATAGCCGAAGCTGTGTGTATACTGGAAACTGTCAACTATATAGCGAAAAACCCTAATCAAACGTCCATAATTCTATCGGACAGCCTTAGCGTATTATCAGCGGTTAGAAGCGGTCATATGAAGGACCACAAGAGTATGAACGTATTTTTAATATGGGTAAAAGGCCATAGCAATATCAAATACTACAATCAAGTTGATGTTCTAGCAAAAGAAGCTGTCAACTCAGTAATAGTAAAAAAATCAGGGGTAACAGCTTCTGACATAGTGGCACATCTCAATAATTATATTAAAAAGAAATGTCAAAAGGAGTACAATTCATCCAAGACAGTAAAAGGAAAAGCATATGCGAGTATTCAGCCATTAAACCCACACAAACCGTGGTTCAGGACGGTCAATGGGCCAAGAAAACGTTTTACCTCCATCTGCAGGCTTCGCCTGAACCATAACAGTCTACCATATCATTTATATAAGATCGGTATTAAAGATAGCCCTGTGCGCGGATGTTATAATGGTTCTTTGACGGACCAGGACCAGATCTTTTTATCCTGCCCTCTAACCACAAAATACAGAGATCAATTGTATTCTGCGATTTTAAAATGCGGCTTGTTCTTACCTACTAAAAGCAGTATAACTTTGAGTAACACAAACCACCCCCTTATTAGAAATGATATATACAATTTCATTGTGGCTAATGGTATAGTTATTTAATCACGGAGATTGGAGTGTAGTATGGGTCTCTCCCACACTATTCACCATTGATATGGCAGATGTGAAAACTGTGGAAAAAAACCTTTAGGAGTGCAATAGCTGTATTCTCTTAAGGAATCATGTGTTTAAACTTATGTATCAACATGATATTTTCTAAATACATCGAAGGGTAACGTTCATTCATATATTTGTAATATTTTATCTACCATCGGCCTATTTTTGAAATCATTGAATAATTACTGCATAATAGCATAACTGTACAATTTTTCATTTAATTGCTTGCATTTATTGCAATGGATTAATGTTAAAGCGACACAAGCAATGCACCTAGGGAGGTGAGGTACTGTTAAGTAATAACATCACGGAAATTATTGCATATGATGCATAGAGCAACGTAAATGATATTAAATCCAGCACGTATGAAAATATGTTAAAAGTCGGTGTGGTAAAATGAATATTACACAATATATTGTAGCTCATATTACTTTAACATGTAAAAATTATACAGTGCAATGGTCAGAACATTTTATAATTTTTTAGGGAAGGGCTTACATTAGCATCAATACACCGAGTTGAGTTTCTACGAACATCAAAGCTCCAGTTTAAACAAGTGAAGCATGCACGCTTGTAATGAATTGCACCGTAAAGGAGTTTTCCATTGACTGTGAAAATAAATGCTACCGTACTGCCGGATCAGACAACCATCCGGATCGTGTACTAGAAACTTTAAAGGGCATTTATTTGTCGGCTATATTTCCAGTTTTACCGTGATAAAATTAGCAAGAATTAATGTAAATTGCTAGGGGTATTGTGTTTAAAGTATTTAAGTTTACATTTTTTTTGTTGAACTATAACCTAAATTTTATATGCAGATTTATCAGGTTCATTCGATCTGATGACAATCGGTACAGAAGAACGTTAGATATTGCGGTAAATTACATAAACCTGATTATCTAATTAGGACAAGTATAATAACAATTGAAACAGGTCTTGCCATTTTTAAATACATTTATTATGTGCAAGAATATGTCATGATACTGCATAATCACTGTAGATCATACAACCTCAGCCATATTCGATCATTTTAATACTTAATAAATTATTGTTTAATTTATACATCCTGTTTCCCGGTAAAAATTAAATATGTAAAATAAGTGGTACAAAAAGTTTTATATTGCCAAAATAACTCGCTGCAAAAGGTACTGCAAAACAAAAATTCAACATTACTTTTAGTCATTAAGATTTTTTATGTTTTATATTTGGGTTTTGTTATTTAAGCATACTGTGACACACAACCTACATGCGGTCGACAAAATATGAATTTTTTTCTGGGTTCAACATTTATTGCGAAAACGTAGGGGGTACTAACTTGATATCCTGTATATTTCTATAGATTAGGGTTCTACGGGTTTTAATTTAATATTTCTACTGGTGTGGTGGAGTTTTATGTATTTCGGTTTCTTTAATAATGCGATTAATCTATTAGAAAAAACTATTAATCATTCATCCGAGAAAAAAATATTTCTAATGCATATCAACATTAGCCCTGAATGTTGAAAACTAATTGTTCAAAAGGAATTACAACTAAAGGAAAAGTGAAATGAGTGTTGTAATGTTCAGATAAATCAGTTATGCTGTAGGTTATGTTAATGCACAATCGGCCTAGATCGTACACTCTCATTCATGGCAAATTAATTTTATTACAATTATCTGTTATTTAAAACTACAAATGATGTATAAAGTAAATATTTTCGATTTACGCTGAATATGTCGTATCAGCCATTTATTGGAGATGTCCAGTGACCTTTACTGTAAAACCTAGACATTTCGTTATCATCTACAATACTGGAAAGACGAGAATCAAACCAGCGAAAAAAATGTATATATATATATATATATAT
>NW_019392816.1:91904-210329 GCF_000648675.2 Cimex lectularius
ATATATATATATATATATAAGTTAGTCAGTTTATTTCCCAGACGTACTCAGAAATTCAGCCATTCACATATGATTTCAGAATGGGACGACTACGTTGGTGTGTCAGGGATTTGGACCAAACGTTTTTTGTTGATGCAACATACAGAATATCGAATACCTATTCCCCACTTCTTATGAATAGGCCCTGGTTTCACAAAAACTTTTTTTTGGAAAGTTGAAGTGCTGCAACGTCGGCAAATAATTCTCAATGTTAAGGCCTGCTAGCTTAGGGCAGTCATTAAGGTATGTCAGGAATAAGGTAGGGCTTAACACCGAACAATGCGGTACACCTGAGTTTCATGAATGATAATTTGTTTTAAAGAAATGGTCAAGTGCATTTTATAACTGTACCAAACATTAATACCGGCCTATTATTTCCATTTAAAAAAACGACGTTAATTACAGACAAATATTTTTTGTGTATTTTCTTATAGAAATCTTTTACATATATTTATGCTATACTGAGTGCCCTTTTTAGATGGCTCGGCTGAATTTCATTTGAACCAATGACGCTATCAAAAAACAAAATAAGTGTCTAATATTTTTATGTATAATTTCAAATTTTGAACCTTTTGACGATAAGAATTAAGGAACTGAGCACCATTTCAGTCATATTCGTAGAAATAAGGCACAATTAATTTATTTCCGACAAGTCCACACCAAACTTTGATAATGTGAACCACCTCATGAATACAATAGTATGAAATTCTCGGATTTTCCTCTGCCCACGTTCAAAAATTCCAACGCTTTCGCATGACATTACAGGTGACCTTGGATTCATCATTACGTAGGATGTATGGAAGAACTCAAGCTCCCAAATCGGCATTTTTGCAAGAAAAGTAAGACCCCTGTCATAGTTGTAGTCCCTAAGACAAGACTACAGTAAAATATTCAGCTCCTCGTTGAAATTAACTAGCAGGACAATTTTTGCCATAACTTTTTTGAATAATTTAAAATCCGATTGCACCATTGTTTTCAGCGTCAAAAATCCTATAAAATGGTATGTTAGAATGTATATGGTCGTGTTTGAAATTTTGATGTTGAATTAGCCCTGAATAATTTTTCTCCCAAAAACGGTCTAAATTCTAACTATACCAAAAAAAATAGTAAGCTCGTTTTTTTTGCGTCATTGGTTGAAGAAAAATAAATCTGGGCCATCTATAAACGACACCCTGTATACGCCGTTAAAAAGCTACATCCTTTTCGTTCAAACGGTCTGTTTAACGTTAAAATTCATTATAGTCGTTTATGAATTTATGCCGCTTCAATCAGATATTCCCATAACGACTTCTTAAAATCCGGAAAAATTTTAAGGGCCAAACAATCGATAAATTTAAATTCAAACAAAAATTTATATTTAGGGTGTCTAGAGGTTCTAAAATGAAATTTCGTATTAGTTTCAAGAAAAAAATTATGACCTAGTTTATTTGTAAAATATTCCGTTTTAGAAATTTTTTGGTTATTCATAAACTTTGATAATAATATTAAAGAACCAAAGCATTATGGACGTGGATAGTCCGATCCGTCTGCCAGAGGACATTGGTTTACAAATATATATGCAGTTTAGAGAAGACAGAGAAAAGAAAAGAAAAAGAGAGAAAATATATACAAAAAATAAAATAAAATACAAAGTATAAAAAAAAAAAACAATAAACAAAAAAAACGAGCGAACTAGTATTCAAAATGTAGTCTATACCCAAAATTTTGATGGTTTAATGACAATGAAAGAATAAAACTTAAAAATTAACTTCTTGAATCGTATCAATTGTTATCTGTAGCTGCAAGCATGTTTAGCATACCGAATCAAGCAACGAGAATTTGAGTTACTCAAGAACCGCAATAGCTCACTTCTTGGGAGAGTAAAACAACCAAGGTATAAGGACCGAATCTCACCCAAAATCGAACACTCCGCCAAAAAACCACCTCAAAACACGGTTTCGACGAATTTCATAGGGAGTATATACCCAAGTTACCCTATTCCACACAGCTGAATTTACATATAAAACCTTAAATCTCAGCTTAAATGCCCATCTTAGTTCACGCAAGAAAAGACCGTAAAAATAAGGCTTCTGGAAAGCAAGCATGGGTGAAACTTCTAATTCCTTGTAGAGAGACAGGTGTGTAGATGTTTGAACCCGAATACGCAATCTTCCTGATGCTGAGAGGCTATCTTGGAGAGGAGAGTCAAAAATGAATCTGCCAACTAAAGATGTTCTCAAGGGTCAATGAGAAGACTAGATTGTATTTATTAAATAAAAATTTCCAATAAGCAAACCAATGGGAATTAGACTTTATTATTTCCAGCATTGTGATTCTTGAAAACCTTGTGTCCGAGGAAAGCATCACTTTTGTTATGAAAGAGAAATGAAGCTTAAGTGTATAAACAAACACCAAGTCAGTTGCTGTTTCCGGTACTAATCTATTGGGGGGTAATTTACGTATGAAGTAACGTTCCATGTTTTCTATTGCCTCAAACCTCTGATACCCCCAAACCTGACAGCCGTAACCCATCACCCAGCGAGAAACACCATTAAACACAATAAATTTTGCTTTAATAGGGACATATTTTTGCGCAATAATAGTGGACCTGGTTCTGTTTATAGCCATTTCCGCTGCTGACGTTGACTGATAAATGTTTCGACCAAGAAAGTTGAGGGGTAAATATTACTCCCAAATATTTGTATTCTTTTACCACCTCTATACGTACTCCCCTGAAGTAAAAGCGGTTTGAGGCGCTAAGCCTACTACCCTTTGACTGATTTTTGATTTTTGTAAGTTAGCTGACAGATTCCATTGTTCACAATAGGCATCAAACATTTTAACATTCCTCTTAAGCACCGAAGAAGTCTCTGCCAAAATAACTATGTCATCCACATACATTAATATTTTAATAACTGAACAATTCATGCGGATTCCACATTCAAGAACCCGGGAAGATCATCCAAAACCAGCGCGAATAATAAAGGGCTTAGCACGCAACCTTGTCGCACACCAGATTGTACCCAAAAAAACTCGGACACTCCATGTTGGCCACGTACACAAGAACTGGCTGCCAAAAATAAAGACTTAAGTATATTCACAACTTTAAAAGAGAAACCCAGACTGCATAGTTTTAAAATTAGGCCTCTACGATCAACTAACTTTATCAAAGGCAGCTGTTAGATCGACAAAAAAAGTATTTTGCTTAGGTTTTGCCATTCTCAGACTTATTAGATTCGACAGAACAAATAAAATGTCACAAGTTGAACCTCTTGGCGGATACGTTTCCGACATTTTGGATGGTAGAATAAAAAAAGTTGATCCGTGAAACACCAACCTGGTCGGCTTAAGGATCCTTAATCCTTAATTAATTTTTTTCAGTGCAAAACTTAATTACGGAATCAACATCGCTATCGTTTCAAATCAGGAAGAATATTTCAGCTTATTCATTAAAATAACAAGTATCGTATCCATTAATTGTTATTATTCATAAATTTATTATTTGTTTTATTTACTTACTATTCATAAAATAGGATGAAAGAGTTTGAGGGGTGGACTGGTTCCGTTTATAAAGGTAAAAAAGATTATCTTTTTACGTTACATTTCCGTCTTTGTCTATGATATTTATTGGTAAAAATGGCTATTTATTTATTTACTAAAAACCCACTATATTTAAAATTTAAAAAATAAGACATTTAAAAATAGAGACAAAAAGGTTTATCCATGCTGAAAAATGAAAATAATGTTTAAATACTGACTGAGAATCTAGCTCTGAGGGAAATGAAATAAAACGCCGAGAGCTTGGCATAGTTTCAACACAAAACATTCATTGGACCACATCCCCGATCCCACCAAATATATTGTGAATAGTAGCTGGTCGATCACCTTTACGTCATTCTGCGGTCTATCAATTTCACAATCTTCTTCATAGCTTATATGGTATATTCTAGATATCACGAATAATTCACCGATTTGTTGTATTTTTAATAAAATAGGAATGATTTTTGGCATCAAAAATGCAGATTCGTTAGCCTTTAACCATTCTGATGGCGATCATCCTTTCGATTGTTTTAAACATCTGAAGATGTCTTCTCATTTAGTACCCTCATCCAAGCCGAAGCTTCGTAGGTCAACATTAGAAGAATTGCTCCATCATAAATCACTAGCAGGGCATCATAGCCTTCAATCGCCAATTGACTTTAGCCACCCACGACAACACGTTAACTAAACTAATCAACTTTTCAGTTGTCTTTTTAATATGTCATTTCTAGTCCACTTTTTGGGTAAAAATTAAGTTAATAATTAAGTTTTTACGACTCTCTTAACGTCAGAGAGCCGGATCGCGATGGTCCGGTTGGGAGGGTGATACGTTCCGGCTTTCAACCCCCACCTCTGGAAGTTTGTTACCTTCCAGTCCGACCAGGACCTGGACCCTAGACAATAACCACAGTTTTTCCGATGTGTTCCACTTTAGCATATCTTTCTAACAAGAGCACGACGAGAGAGTCCATAGAGAACCTGTCACGTAACGTCTAAACAGCGCTCAGAGAGTCGGTACATACGGAGACACGCGAATAAGTATAAATTCAACAAATTAGCGGACGCTAACAAAAATAAATCGTGGATTGTAATATGTCTCATGCCTGGGAACTGTCATCTATGAAGGCATGAACCAGGTATGAGTACGGGGAGAAGAATCCTGTACCACGGTGATAAAAAAAGAACAGTCTGCGAAACACATTCTGTGCTACTGTGAGAATCTCTTCAAGTTTCTGCTACTTTTGAGTACAAACCGTAAATATTGTCCTACTCAAAAAAACCCTAGGTACGCTATGAAACCTGATTACCTACTTAAAGCTGCACATACGATTTTACCGAAAATACACAATGGGTCAATTTATTAGGTCGAGGTGCAAGACGTCCACCTCTTCTATCTGTCCCCGTAGTCCCCTTTATGTAGTTTTATGAGGTGAGAAAAGTAATGGGTATTGAGGCCACGGGTGAATATTAACATAGGGAAATTGCAAGGAACGTTTTCTGGGAGGCAATTGGTGAAGTCGCCGATGTAGTTAGGTACTTGACGACGTGCTAGAGTTGAAAAATGGTAAGTGGGTAACTGATTTCTTCTGATTATAGATGAGTGCTCGAACGTTGGGCTCTCCTAGCATTTTTGGTAAAAAACCTACTTGGCAGATATAAACGATGGTTTCGGAATATGTCATATGTTTCAGTTTACTACGATATTACAACTTTTATTTGTTCTTTGCACGTGATGATTTTAGTTTCAGATTTAATGCTTAAGTTCTTGTTGAGATCGAGTTATTGGCTATAGGGCATACAAAATATGGGCGGCGGTTTTAAGTTCGCTCGATTCTGGATGCGATTTTATCGTCGTTTGTTACTGGTGCAAGAAGAAACTAACGGTATAGGAATAATAAAACCTTTTAGAGTCAGCAGTTCCAGCCGTTTAGATTGGAAAGGAAAAAGTCGTCAAATCTGGACTGGGCTAAACCCCTCTAGATGCTGTAATGCAGGCAAAGAGAAATACAAAGTGTTAATAGGCTGGGGGAGTGCTGTATTAAGTAGCTGCCAAAAGAGATGGAAAGACTGTACAGTTATAATTGATAAAGGAAAATTAGAAATAATAAAAATATATAGCTTACATGTATAATGGTAAACTTAACGTTTAAAGAGAAGATGTTGATGGCCATTATTATTTAAAGGATATATTATTTAAGGTAATATGACAAGGTTTGCACGAAATATATACCACACAATAGGGAATGCTTGTTAAATTGGGGCAGTTTACAAACTAACAACTATATTCTACTAAACTTAACCCTATGTCAGACAATGAAGGGATTTACATTTACTCAGATTCTACTGAATTAGAAGTTTTCCAACAAAGCTCTTTTGAAATGCATACGAAAACAGTTTAAAAATTAAACGAAATTGAGCACAGAAGTAAAACTTAATGTAAGTGTACGAAGAGCATAATTCCCTGATCTTATTTATTTAGTTTACACATACAAATTCAAAAACAAAACTACCCTAATGAGCTACAATCAACGGATAAAGCAGTGGAATTCAAGTAAAGATCAAATCACTAATTTCGTGGTCCGCTTGACCAATTAATATATTACAATTAATTAAGGTTTTTAGTTGAGATAAAAAATTCAATGGTACGAGCGGGATTCGAACCCACGATCTTCGGCTAGATACGCCGCTGCTCTACCACCTGAGCTATCGTGACCTCGATCCACTCGGACATCAACTTCCTATCTCAACCAAAAACCTTAATTAATTGTAATATATTAATTGGTCAAGCGGACCACGAAATTAGTGAATTTAATGAATTAAAATGAAGTATACTTCACTAAAGCTCTCCGTGACCATTTCGTTTGTCGCCAAGAATCCAATCCGATTACACGACATTTGAAAAATGGCAAAAAGGAGGGAAAACTCAAAAGGTGGAGTTCCGTCTTAGCAAACATCGTTCAACGGTTTTTTCTTCTTTTTTAAAAAACAAAATCAAGCCTGATATCGATGTACGAATATAGTAGTCTTTCTAATGCTTAATGCCCTCCATTACAGAAATAAATATTGAACGTCCATACGGATATCGTGTTAAATTTCATTTTCAATTCCAAAATAAATACGGGATAATTGTATGGGAATAAAAGGAAATGAAAAAGTGCATACATTGGTGAAAAAACAAGCAAAGATGGAGTCCAATACGCTTCCAGGGTTACGCACGTAGAGTTCATAAACGGTCTGCAAAGCAGGTATATAGAAACTTGGATATAGCGGTACAGTGGATGGTTTTACAAACTAATAGAACCTCATTTCGAAACAATAAGCTGGTTTGAAGGAGAAAATAGCAGAACTTTAGGCAAAATATAAATAAACTTTGCTCGTACCATGCCATCTGTCGTTATTACATAAACAAAAAACTGAAACAGCAGCATGGGTTCATGAAAGGACGCTCCTGTATTACGAACCTTGTTCTCTATAAAGAATACATTTTAAATAATCTAGAGCTCGGTAAATGTGTTCACTCGGTATATACGGATTTATCAAAGGCTTTTGATAGTGTGGATCGTCTCATTCTGGTCAGGAAACTCAAGAAACTAGGTGTGGGCCAACCCCTTCTGGGATGGGTAGAATCCTTCTTGTCTGAGAGGCCTTTTGTTGTGAGATTTGGTGAGGTCTTATCGAAACCTGTCCACGTACCGTCTGGTGTACCTCAGGGCTCTCATTCTGGTCCGATCTTATTCCTTTTATTTTTTAATGACGTCAACTCTGCTCTCATTAATTTTTCATTTTCATTGTTAGCAGACGATTTGAAAATTTATCGCCCTGTCGAATCGTTGAATGATTGTATTCTCTTGCAAAATGACTTCAGTCGCTTTTGGCTTTGGTGTAAGCGTAATAATTTGAAATTAAACGAAAATAAATGCAAGATTTTGAAGTTCAACAAGAAAAAAATAATTCACGATTACGACCAATTCGTTGATAGTATCGAAGGTTATCACATTGACGAGGTAGATACTATCTCGGATCTCGGGGTTATTTTTAACAAGAATTGTGATTTTCGGGACCATATCCGTGCCGTTAGAAATAAATTCTTTAAAAATTTAGGATTCGTACTCAGGCAAACTGCGGACTTTAAAAACCATTTCGCAATAAAATTACTCTATCAATCGCTGGTGCGCAGTCACCTAGAGTATGCCGGTGTTGTTTGGTCGCCGAGTTCGTTAGATACATGTTAGAATGGGTACAAAGAAAAGCCACGAAAGACCTGTATTACAAATTATGCAATGACGGGAACTACCATTATTGCTCCTATGAAGCCAGACTTGCTCTCGTAGGCCTGGATTCTCTGGAGGATAGAAGAGTTTTTGCTTCAGTTGTGTTTCTTTGGAAGATCCTAAATAATTTTATTGATTCCCCGGAGATATTATCTTGTATTGGCTTTAGGGTTCCCCAGCGTCAACTACGGGCCCATGAATTGTTTGGTACTTCACGGCACAGGACCAAATACGGGTTACAGTCTTCACTCTCCACAGCTGTGCATTACTTAAATAAACTCTCTATCAGTACGGACCCCTTCTCCTCGTCACTTCAGATATTTAAAAAAAATATTAAACGTGCGTTAAAATGTTTATTTATTACTTTTGTTGTGTTGTTTATTATTCTATTTATAATATTGATTTTTTGTTAAAAGTGTGCCTCTTTGCTGTTATTTTTACTGCTATTATATTTATACCCTTTTTTTAGTATTTTATATAACGATTGTTTTGTTGTGTCCTATGCTTGGGTACCTAACCTGTTTGGACTGTAAATAAATAAATAAAATCAATATTACTCACTACTGCCAGTACAGTGAAATAGACACCAAGTAATAATGAAATGTCAAAATATTAAACTTGAAGGAGAAGAGTTTGCTTGATGTGTCTCACCCAATTAAAGCGTGAAATTCCTTGGCTCTATATACAGAGCGTGTACAAATGCCACTCGATACGAGAATCGTACATGAGCAGTGAGTATATGGCATTGCTGTTCCGATTTTTGTAGGAAAAGAAGTTGTTTTGTTATATTTAGTGCTGATAGTTTTGTGCACCTAGCGTGGGTTGAGAGTAAGTGTATATATTGGTGTGAATGTGTAGTGCAAGAGGGCTGATGGCGAAAGTTTGAGTACCCCATCTACGTTCAATTTGAGTTAGCAATATAATAGGTGTAAAGTATAATGGATGATTGTCGATTACTCGACACCCTAACCGAGCGAATGGTATGCGAACAATAGAGAATGTCTTAAAGAACGAATGAGAGTGTGAATGGGTTTGGATCTAGGTACTTTATGCCTTAGGTACTGAATTGACGTAGCTGTTGCCAGCATCTTAGCCTAACCTCGGTGGCTGGACGGATTAGACCGAATGACCCCAAACTGCCAATACCTGGTGGGTGATTCTCGAGGCCTGCGGGTAATTTATAGTAAATAAAGCTGGGATTAGAAGTGATAGGCTCAACTCTGCACAATCCATGGCCAATCATCAATTTTATTGAACAGTTGTGTGATTTGAATCTACATAATTCGCAATGGTTCGATGAGATTTGTAAAAGGATTGCGGTTACGCAATCAAACTCATCCTTTCGCAAATAATATTGAATGCGGGACAGTCTAAAATTCAATTTAGCGAAATATCCAATTTTATTATTACGCAACTAATCAATCTTCGAACGCGGCCATTTTTAAAATCTTGTAGGCTTTTAAGATCACAGAATCGTTCCGAGACTACGTTTGTGAAATAAAAAATATGCTTACATATTGGGGAACTAGTCCGAAACAGAGTTATTGGAAATTATTTTTGAAGGAGTAAACCTCAATATGCAAGCACGATGCCAATTCGCCGGAAAACCTACTTCGATGCAAGACCTAGATAATTTGATAATGCAAGTTGAACGTTTAGAGGTGGCTGTAAAAACGGAATGGTTTTCTAGAAATAGTAATAGTAATCATAGCCGCTCTCTGGGTACACAAAATTTTAGGAAAAATTATTACAAAAACAACCCTCATAAAGGTACCCCCATAAATTCCCAATCTAGTTATTTCAGAAAATTATGTGCCCAAACAAAGACCCGAAACGGAACGAGAACTTGAATATAATTTTTCGCACCGAAACGATACGACGGAGATAAATAAACGGCGCGGATTTAACAATCCAAAGTTGAGAACAAGATTTAAACAAGAAAATCAGTATCAAAGCGCGAAAAACGAAAGTAAGAACAAGACTACAGCAAATTTTTCTAAGGCCCAAACAACAACCTCGGAAAACAATTAAAAAAACTAACGTACCGGATCTGCAGTAATCTAGCCCAGAAATATAATAAAAAATTTAATAATCACATAAATCTTCACGAAAATAAGCACCAAGTGTTAGGTCTAATGGATACGGGCGCGGGTATAACTTGTATCCAACCACAATTATACAATATTTTAAATAAAAATAATTCCAAAATTAAAACAGTTAACTGTAACGTCAATGTTTTGGTTGGGAACTCACAAACCATAAAAGTTACCCAAAAAACGCGTTTGTTAATCAAAATTTGTGATTTTAGCTGGAGACACGAAGTCTATAGTGCCCAATCTGCCGTCCTTATTTATTTTGGGGTAAAATTTTTTGGGACAATCCTAGATGGCAGAAGATCCGTGTGGAAATTCTATTTCCAGACCAGAAATTCTGACCAGACCTTAACGTTCATTTAAAATCTTCGTTTAGTCAAATTGGGTGTCAAATTTTATCGCGGCAGAAAATTTAAAAATTATTTTAAAAGCCATTATCCAGACGTTCTTACACATAAATTGGGTTGTACAAAAGGGTACTTTTATGACATTACCAGAGGGATGGGGTTGATCTCGAACCAAAACAAAAAACAGAGTCTGTTACAGATCAGGGCCCGAGAAGTTTCAAACTCTGAAGGATAAGATCAATGCGCTCATTCGGGAGGATGTCATAGAACCCATAACATCGCCATATACATCACCATGTTTCTTAGTACCGAAGAAAACCCGAGGAGACGGGTCAAAAGATTTTAGATTAGTAGTAGACTACCGAGACCTTAATAAGAAAATAAGATATATTTCGTATCCCACACCCACGGTCGAAGAAGCGATCATTAACTTAAGAAAGGGAGTCTATTTTATCCTATTTGATTTGAATTCGGCGTACAATGAAATACCATTAAGCGAGAAGTCCAAGCAATTTACAGCATTTCATGTTCCCTGGGGAGTTTATGCCTACAAACGGGTACCCTTTGGCCTCGCCACCGGTAGCCAAGTTCTCCAGATTTTTATTCGGTAGGGTATTCGGTGACTTGATTTTGGATTGTATTTTCTTTTTCTTCGACGACCTAGTGGTTTATTCAAATACGTATGAGGAGCATCTTAAAGCTCATATTTGATCAATTGCAACTGGCGCAAACTCGAATCAAGTTCCTTGGGCGTCTGATCAGCCACAAGTAAGTTGAAATAGATCCAAGCAGAACGCAGGCAATCCTTGATATACCGAGGCCAAGTAAGCCGCGCGAAGTCGCACAATTTCTAGGGGCAGTTGATTTCTTCGGAATATTCATTCCCGATTTTTCCCAGATAGCCAAACCGTTAAACGAATTAAGAAAAAAAATACGAGCTTAGTTTGGTCCCCTCAAGCGGAAAACGCTTGGCTCACACTTATGAAAAAGATAACGGATTAAAGATTAAAGATTAAAAAAGATAACCATTTTATCTATGCCAGATTTCTCAAAAATATTTGCAGTCTTCACCGATGGCCCGAAGCGGGGTGTCTCTGCTTGTCTGATGAACGTCGTGGACGGGGAGCATAAGCCCATAGCGTTCGCTTCGCGAAAACTCAGACCACCAGAAGAAAACTACTCTGTTTATGAGTTGGAGTCGTTGGCCGTAGATTTTGCTCTAGAGAAGTTCCGAAGGAGGAGAATCGAAGGAATTCAACTACTAACCGACCATAGGGCAGTCTCTAGCATGATAAACATGCAGGATCATGGCGGGAGATTTGCGCGTTTCGCATTGAAACTGATGTTTAGGTATCAAAAGCTAATGCAACCGCCGACTATCTTTCGCGATTTCCGATAGAAGCAAAGAAAGAAACGAATTCAGATAGGGTCGGATCTTACAAAAATTTCCCGACATAATGAAACTAAAAGAACCAGAAGAAAGCGATCCGTATTGTTCAGCTATTATAACAAATATCAATAACGGGCTTATAATCAATAACAATATGACGAACGGAATATTCCACTACAATGTTGGTAAACAAAAGTCTAAAGCAAGTGATCCCTGGTGCATTAAAGGAAACGATTTTTAATTATTACCATCATTCGATTATAGGAGAGCATCTAGGCATTTCGAGTGCAATAAATAAAATCAGGGATCAATTTTATTTTGTAGGTTTAAAAAAGTACGTGTCGAAAAGGGTGAAACGTTGTTTAACTTATTCACGTTCGAAGGTTGCTCAACGGAAATATGTCCAGTTTCGAAGCAGCAAGAGGAACGGCTGTTCATTGATTTGGCAGGACTATTACCGAAGAGCAATGGATTATACATATTTGTGGCCATTGACGACTTTTTAAGGTTTGTCTTTATATCACTCATTTGATAGCTTACTGCAGAAACTGTAATAAACGTTTTGCGGGAAAAAAATATACAAACATTTTGGATATTGCAGAAGCTTAGTTTCGGATAACGCTGCTATCTTTCATTCAGTGAAGTATCGGCCTTTCCTTTTAAATCACGGAATGAAACCTTGGTATTTAATCCGTTTTTAGCCAAATCCGATCAAAGCCGAAAGAATATTACGTGATTTAAAGACAGCCATATGCCGTGGTTCAGGGTAAATGGTCCGAAGTAAAACAGTACTTGCAGGCCCTAAACACAGCAAAACTGTCCAGTACTCAATTTACGTCGTCCCAGCTTTTTCTTGGGCGCCAGTTAAATACCCCACATTAAATGCAGTGGGACGTAACGTTCCCAGACGATTAAGTCCCAACACAGGAAAAGTGGAAAACTGCAATAAAAATATAAACAAAGCCAAACCATTAATTAAAAAATTTTACGATAAAAACCAGATTCGACGAAGAGGAACCAAGTACTATTAAAGGCGTAATATATCCGAAAAGACTAGTGCAAAGGTGGTATTTAAATTCAATGATCCCTACGAGATAGAGAAAAAAATATCAGATGTACATAACTCATTGGAAATGTAGAGGATTCTGATGACACAAAGAGGGAACATGTTTCACAATTAAAAAGATACATGGAACCTAGAAAGTAACGTTACGTATTTAGTTTGGCTGATCCGCCCAAAAGAAGAAAATTTTTTTGATGGGCATTTCCCATATTTGTTTTCCAGCTAACTCAAACCGTTAATTGCTAATAACATACTAATTCAAAACTTTATGTCTGATTCGCTTTCTCTCTCTCAAAAACAAAACAAAAAAAACTTTTTTTTTAAACTTGATATCAGCTCAATGTCAGCCACACATCCCTTTTTCTTGTTAAAGTCTTGACGCCATAAAGCATAGTTTTTTTTAATAGTTTTTATTTTAATTCAGCATGATGCCAGCCTACCTTCGATCTACCGATTCGGAAACTCTACACCGTTCACTTACATCATCTGGACGTAAGCAGACCGTATTTCTACACAAATATATCTGTAAAGCATCGTAGATTGGCGTTTTCCACATGAAAACACTTCATCCAAAAGTCGGCGTTCAAGATTTCCAGAAGGGGGTGGTGTCACGGACCAAGGAGTACCCGACACAAGGAGACCTTGTAAGGGTGGGGAAACCCAACTCCAACCGAGAGGGTCACTGAAGTATCTATCTATCTGAAGGATATCCGGAGATCAACATCCTGGGGAGAAAGGGTGACAAGATGACAATTGTAGAAAGGTAATCTATTTTGTGTATGTCAGTTACATACGGCCAGTAAAATTATTTCTTCATCATCTTCGTAAAATATTAGACTACTTAGAAATATTTTTGATACAATACTACAAGTCACGCGTCACTATTTGAGACACTTTTAAATTCCTACTTACGTACTGCTTGACATGACTATACTATTATTCGATCTTTTTTAAATTCTAAACCTTTCCCTCTTTGAATTACTGTTCACGAGTCTAGTCCCAGGAGGGGTGTTCTACTTTGATGGCCGAGGTAAAAGGAAAAAGTAAATCCATCAAGTAGATTTCGAAAGGTGTAACGTTATTATTTACTGTTCGTTTTTATTGTCTTCACTTGAGAAATGGTGAAATACGTAGACATTTCGAACTAAGAAATAAAGAAGAAACATGTGTTACTTATTACACTCCTTTATTTAACTGGTATCCACCATAGAGAAAATATACTAACCAAACTAAATTATGCTAGATTATGTTAATTTGCAACTTTTTTTATTTAATTTATTTATTAAAACTTGTCATCTACCAATCATTAATATTATAAAAATATGTATAGAATAGATAAATATTTACATTCTTATAAATCCATTGGTACAATAAAATTTACATTTCACTATTCATTAATTTTTAAGTACACTAGTTTATGTGGCTTTGTTCTTTTTAACCTCCTGACGGTGTTTCGGTTAGGTAAGAGTTTGGTCACTCCCACATTTCTATGTAACGCCTTATTCCTTACGTACCAAGGTGCATTGAACATGTTATGTAACATATTATTTTGGAATATTTGTATGATTTTGATATTGCTGTGTTTGGTACAACCCCATAGTTGAATACCATATGCTCACTTAGGCTTTATGACTTGTTTGTACAATAATATTTTATTTCGTGTAGTAAGGTTGCTATCAACCAATATAGTTGTCTATACCTTAAATCTATTTCTGTCCTTTTTTTCTTCGCGTGGACTTTCCATCTCAGCTTAGTATCTAAGGTCATTCCCAGATATTTAGTTGTATGGTTGTATGGTATAATAGTTCCATCGATTATAAGCGACGGTTATGGTTCACTTTTTTGTTTGTAAAGTTTATATGTAATGATTTAAGCTAATTGAGATTGTTATTCAGATATCGTGAGATGCGGTCGGGAGTGATGTAGGTTTCAGAAAAACATTTTCTTTATCGTGCCAACGTTTCGATCTTTTATTGAGATCATCTTCAGGGCTCAAAGTGTTTGTCTTCTGTGTAAGTGTGCCATCCTTGTGTGTCGTGTTGAGAGTACTCTTACACAGAAGACAAACACTTTGAGCCCTGAAGATGATCTCAATAAAAGATCGAAACGTTGGCACGATAAAGAAAATGTTTTTCTGAAACCCACATCACTCCCGACCGCATCTCACGATATCTGAATAACTATCTATTAACGGTCACTAATCTCTACACATTTCTAATTGAGATTGATTTTCCATTTTTTTTGTCCATTCGTTTATCTTGTTACATGTATTTTGAAGGATTTTGGTTGAATGATTGATACCACCGCTGTGTCATCTGCAAACGTTGCATTTTTTACTCCAGCTAATTCGGAAAAATCCCTGGTGTATAACAAGTATAGAAGTGGATCTAATATGCGACCTAGTGTCACTTTTGCATTTATTGTTTTAAATTTGAATATTGAACTTCTTGTTTGACACTAAACAGACTGTCAGTTAGGTAGGAAGTGTTAATAACTACATACTGCTTTGGTAGCATCCCTTCTGGTTTATGGATGAGTACTTCATGCCACACCTTGTCAAAAGCATGTGAGACTTCAAGGAAGATAGCAGAACAAATTTGTTTTTCTTAAAGAGAATTTTCTATTACGTCCGTCACTCGGTGAATTGTTGAATGTCTTGTTCGGAATCAAAATAAGTTGTTAGTAATAATTTTGTTTTTTTCTACACTGGGTTGTATTCTTTTTAATCATAACTTTTCGAAAAGCTTAGATACTGTTGGTAGTAGCGATATTGGTCCATATAATTTGACCTCGTTCGCCGGTTTTCCCGTAGTTTTTATCATAAAAACGCGTGCAAATTTCCAGAATCTGGGAACATATTTCAATCTGATTGCAGCCTAAAATAGGTATGTTAGTTTTACTATCCCCTTTTTCATTCCCATTATTCAACGATAATTTTTATTTGGTCATTGTTCATGAGTTTAGCTTTAATTTCTTGTACTTGAATAGCTTCGAATATTAGTGGAGACGATTAGGGTAAAAGGAAAGGGGCAAATTGGCTTCTTATCAGTCACATTGATATGGGTGGGACTTTGCGCTTTTGCTCGTGTTTTGTCTGATCAGTTGTCAACTGATTTTTTGTGACCTAAAGTATTACTTGAGTTTTGACGTCACATTTTTCAAAGAAGAAATAAATTTTCTTTTTTTATTCTTTTGAACAAGCCTTGCCGTTCATTGGCTATTATTTCTTCTTCTTCATCTGAAGTCGGTAGTGTGAAATGTTGGGGACTTAAGCTACTTGCTTTCTTCTGTAGGATCTTAATTCGTCATTACATTTACGCTCTTGTACGAGTTGCAATTTAAAGGCATTTGTTTGTTCTGTCTTTCCCATCATTTCAATCCTTTCCTAAACAGTCGGAATAGAGAGTGGAGACGATTAGGGTAAAAGGAAAGGGGCAAGAGTGAGGTCCGGAACGCTCGTTGTTTTCTGAGACGTTCTAATAATAAGCGTTTCACTACCTTTTTCTGCTGGCAGAGCAATCCTTATGCTATAAGTATAATTGGCCTACTTCTGGTGCAATTTCCATTTTATTTTCGCTAGTATTTAAATTGTTTTTTAAGTTAGCAACACCACAATTTTTACGCACTATTTCCACAACACACTATCAACTTTTATACAGCGAAACAAAACTCGTCTGATCGCGTTAAACGTCAATGAGCGACTCCTTTTGTTGGTAACATGTTAACTACATTTTTATGTTAAATATATACAAATTAGTTTTTGCCATTACACTTAAAGTACTGCATACTCTCATTTTATTCGCAAATATATTAATGACAGAAAAACTTGTAAAAACTAATTAAATATTATTATCTCAAAAATAAACAATGCCAGACAGCTTTTATGAAATGAATTGTGACTTCCAATTTCTTGGCAATATTATTTTCTTTTCTTACTAGATCTTTCGACTTTGTTAACATTTTGCTATTGAGTTGGCTTGATTTATACTTGTAACAACACTAAGCTAACCACAGCAACACAATTGCACTTTTGTATGTAGTCGGTAAACGAATCGAAGCACGAGGAAATAAAAAAAGGCCGCCCCTTACAAGTCTTTTTACACGGTCCAATAAAAACACAAATCGAATGTGGAAAAGCATCAAGAGTTTCCTTTCATAAAACGGATAGAGTTGGACAAAGACTCCATTTTCCTTAAATTATATTACGAACTCCCAACCGTTTTTTACCCAATTTAAATTATAATGGAAACTTTATTTGGTAAATTGCTTTAACGGTTGTAATAGCTTCAAAAATGCAAAATATCAGGTAACTGAAATGTTCGTGCAGTTTTTCATTAGTTATTGTTATAATACGTTTATCGCCATTTCTAATTACCTATCAATTTTAAGTGCTTTCATCACGTAATACCAAGTGGATAATGCGTAAGTTCATTAAGAAAAAGTGCCTTAAACAGTTCAATTTAAATTATAAATTCATTAGATTTCGTGGTCCGATTGACTAAATAATATATTTCAATTATTTAATCTTTATGTAAAGTGTTGGTTGAGATAAAAAAGACAGTGTGACGTGCGGGATTCGAACCCACGACCTTCGCTAAATACGTCGCTGCTCCAACATTTGAGCAATTGTGACTTCGATCCACGGAAGGTCGTGGGTTCGAATCCCGCTCGTGACGCTGACTTTTTATATCTCAACCAATTCCATACATAAAGATTAATTAATTAGATTATAAAATAATTTAATTCGGATGGCTTCAAAATCCTTAAGTCGCTCGTGCTGAATGAATTTTAGCTCTGTATTAGGGCGGCCGAGGTAGCTCGTATAATATGGACGTCGGCGATGATGCAAGAAGTGAGCGCACAACCCAAAAGAGGTTCAAAAAGTTAAAAAAGTATTCCACCAAACACAAGACATCACCTTTTGTAGGTGAATATTCGGTTTTCACGTCATTGGAAGAAGGTCATTTATTGACAGTCAAGGGTACCTATTGGTCGTCAAGATACAATTGTAATCATTCGCTGAACACAAACATTCCAAAAACGTTTCTGTACGATTTGAAATGGAAGAAACTGCAGAACGCATCAAAGAAAGCAGGAAGAAACTAAGGGACCTTGTGGACTTAACCTGAGAAAGATTGGCATCAACCAACATCGTGTGGTTAAAGACCTAAAATACCTAATAATCGACATGGTGATAGTGCTTTTTGGTCGTCCTACGAAAGCTTAGAATACATAAATCTAATAATCAAGGCTTTGATGAATTTGATAAAATACTGTAAAGACAGGTTCATGGTTTATCATGAAGTTAAAATCTCCAGGTAGAAATATTATTTCATTGTGATATTTTATCATTAAACATATAGATTAAATACAGAACGAGCCCAATGGACTGTCCGATATTCCGGGGAAGTTTCCTCTTGGGATTGAAATTATTAATTACCTATATCTTTAAAATGGTAATTGGGTTCCCTCTTAATTCAATTACCGCATTTTTTACATTATCAAAACGGATTACCCTTTTCCTGAAGGTTATTTTCAATTACATTATTTATGATTGATTTCCATTAAGAAAGTGATTTAATACTGGAGAAATAAATTAAATATAGTGTGTAAAACTGGGCATACGATATAAAAACAGTCAAATATTGACATATATATATATATATAATGCAGGGTGGGCGACCATGACCCGAGGGGTTAAAAGCCTAGGTAGGCCCGTACCCCATCCCTAAAAGGTCCGGGACTTGGTCGGCTCACGAGTCCTGCATAAACCTCTTGGACCTGTTTACAAACCCCAAGATTTTGGATCATTTTATCTTGGGGAGTGATTTGTCAATGTCCTCTCCTTCAAAAGTTTCAAATCTATCCCTGGCATACCTATCACATTCTGCGAGGTAATGTCGAGCCGTTTCTTCTTTTATTTCACAGAAGCGGCAAAAGGGGTCTGGTAGGATACCCATTATGAAGAGGTGTCTTCTCAAGGGGCAATGGCCCGTTAGGATACCTATCAGCCTCCTAATTCCCCTCCTTGAGTTAGAGAATAACCATTTCGCTTCTTTTGGTTTGATTTCCTTCAGAAACCCCTTCGATTGCCTATGTCCGGGGGGCAGATTCCATTCTTTCAGGAATTGTTTTATGCCCCAGCAGTTAATACTCTCTTTCGCTGTGCTTATAGAGTGGGGTAATACCGGTTGTGGCCCGAAAAACGCGGTATTTGAGCCTTCTTTGGCCAGGCTGTCCGCCTCTTCATTGCCATAGTGCCCCTTATGAGCTGGTATCCATATGAGGGTTACCCTATTCTTGTACCTGGTAGTAATCATATTAATAAGTTCAACGGTTTCCTCTACCAGCCTAGATGTTGATAACTCTTTTTGTAATGACTTAAGACTGGCCTGACTGTCGGCAAATGTTGACATAAATTTATTGTGTATTGCTTCAGAATTAACTAAAACATCAATAAGGGAAAAATAATATTCTAACTATTTAAAATTAAAACAACGATGAATGAAATATGCAGAACGAGTAGGGAACATGTTTATCCAATCCATAAAAAAAGAATATTGTTTTGAGCCAAAGCACACGTATGTATCCGCTATGTGGAGAAAGTTTGACCTATGCAGACCCTTGGGTTCTTATAGGATGCCTGTAGGAAATGAAATATGAGAATAGGTCTTGAACGTTTATCTGTGGCATCTGTTTTGATTCTTGGTAGAAACAGGGTTGTTTTATTATATAAAACAGTGATATTTTTGTTCTCCTCTAGTGTGTGTGTTGATAGTGAATGTATTTATTGGCGTGAATGTGAAGTGAAAGAGGGTCAATGGCGGAATATTGAGTACCCATTGACCCACAAAGATCCTAATATACAATATATATATATATATATATATATACAGACATTTATTATTATTATTTATTATTTTTTTACGAGGGTTCGCAACAGCAGAGGTCATATAAACTCTCAGGGTGCCGGTGTTTTTGAAAAAAGCCCATTTGTAAGTATGTCGGGTTCGAATGCAGGGCCGCTGGATTCGAACCCGGGACCTTTACCTTACAGTGATGAGCGCCGTGTCAAAGACTAAACCTTGCAGCCACCGACGCCCCCCCACATTTATTATTATCATTTATTACGGGTTGTGTACTTTCCCTCTTCTTCGGTTTCCTTATCACATGGCTTGACCAATCCATTTTAAATATCTAATTGTAGTAGAGATACATTTTATTTTTACATTAATTTTATTTTGTTTGTGCACCGCGTGTTACAGTTAGTTGGCTTTACACATGTGCCAAGAATAAATATATAACTTATTAATGTTTTTTAATAATTTGTCAACATTTTTTGCCGTTTTAAACAAGAAAACTATTGCGTTTCAGGCATTTCCTTGGGAGTGTATGGAATTGGGTGGTGACTTCAAATTCTGTTAGGAAAGAGGTTCTGAAAATGGAGAGAGGGGCGAAGAAGAAGGTGTGAGATCATCAAGTTTTCAAATGATTCTTGCCTTGTGAAACATTCCTCCAATATTCAATGAGATGTCCTTCTCTATCCTTCGTCCTTCCTATATTTCTTTGAAAGAGTGTTCAAGAGAGGTTGTGTATATAAAAATAGCGCATACTTACGTAGCCTAACTGGCTGGGAAAACACAACCAAGACAAAAACATAACGTAACAATAATTACTTAAATAAGTTACTTTACGATTACTATATGTATACGAGGATCACGGTGGGTATACTCCGTTTTCTATAAATGCAAATTGAATATTACCAAAAATTGTCCGTATGTATATATCAAATTAAGCAACCGTTTAATAATAGATAATGTAAAGATTATTAATTTTTATGTAAAATTCACCAAAGGCTTTGAAGACAGACTACACGAGCGGTTAAAAGAATTCCAAAACCATCCTTTTCTTTCTATGTCTAACATGGTTTCGAAGGGTTAAAATAGATAACAATACCTTGTTTTCTAGTAAGCCGTATGCCTTTTCACAGTAAGACCATCATTACTTCAAAATTTTGCGTTATTTCGTTTGCAGGAAAACAGTAATCTTTCAGACCTAAAAAGGAGTATTAAGATCATCACGGTTCACTTCCACGTGGAGCACCCATGATAAAAATAATGCCTATTAAAATCCCATCTGGTTATTTTAATTCATGCTAGTTATTTCAATTTGTTAACCGATTAGTTAGCATAAAACCTCGTAAGACTAAAATTTCCACGTGATTAAGTACTTGGTAGGCAGTACGCCCTTCTTCCGTTTAGTCATTTTAAACTTTGACCGTTAAATTAATTCATGGCATCGTAAGATATAGACTTCCCTGAATAATTTTACATTAATTATGCTTTGAAAGGTGCTTGGCACTTCTTAAGGTTACATAATCGAGATAGTATGAAGATTTCGTGACACGGGCGTCGTAATAATAACTGCTGCACAATGAACACTTAGATAATTGTAAATATTTGCATATTTAATATAGTTACATGTTTAACAAATGACATTTCCTAATATTTTGTGAATATATATCATTCCTTGCAAGTAATTAATACCCTCAAAATTCCTGTGAGGGCTCCTGCTAAATCCTTATAATGCCTTGTGTGCCACCGAACGGGATGTAAGCGAATAATGGAAACAGGTTATTATGTCTTAAGCCTGTTAACAATATTATCAAAATATAATAAGTTTTAATTATTTTCTGTTTTCCTTAAATTAAAAAATAAACCAAATGAAATAAAACTTTCTTCAAAGAAATGTTCAACTAAACAAGTAAAAGACCAAAGGAAGTTGTAATTAAACAAAAAGAGTTTTCTCGTGGAAGCCACTAGATGATTCTCCCACACCATTAGAAATATCGATCTGCCAGGAATTTTCCACTCAGGCAAAACAGGCACATTTCGACAAGGGATCATCATCGCCTCGAATTATTTTCCATTTAGGTCTCAAAACCTTTAAACATGGGCAAATCGATTGGGATGTGAAAGCACACTTGGCAAATTTTAAACATAAAATTAATAACTTCCCACCGAGCTATACCTCTTTCGGAATTTGATGAGAACAGCTATTTTGAGCTGTTTTATTCGTGCCTTAAGTTTAATCCGAGTTTATAGCTTACATTTCCTTTTTTGTCTTTTCACATTTTGTGAAATAACAAATACAAACAAAATAAGAAAACAATTTCGCTACAATCTACATTATGGAACACTGTAAAAATAAGAAAATTCGTGTACACAAATCGTGCAAATATTACAATTACTTAAATTTTGTCTTTTTGAATTTTCAATCAAACTCTTCAAGATGCATAAATCAACCAAGCAATTTCACTAATATTTATAAGGGTTCATTATTCACTATTTATTACTATAAAATATAAATTTTGATATTTATGGTTTACTGCAATTTTAAATTTTGTCTTATAATAATAACAATATATAACTAATATATAAATAATTGAATACAATAAATATTAAATTAATTTTTTCTAACTCTTCATTTTACAAAACTTCATTAAGTAATTAAATTTTAATATTTTGTAACTACGGCAACTCCAGAATCTAGAAAAGAAGATTTACAAATGGTACTGGAGAACCAGCAGGTTTAAGCAGATTTCTTGAAATTTCTCAAAAATTAATTAATTCGTTTGTATATTTAACCAGACCTAATTCGTTTCAAAACTAGTACATATTATCTAACATTAGGAATAAATCCATTACAGTTCGTGGTCCGATTGTCCAATTAACATTTTTCAATTAATTTATATTTATGAAAGGTATTGGTTAAGATAAAAAAGTCAGTGTTACGAGAGGGATTCGAACCCACGACCTTCGGCTAAATGCATATCTTCACGACTTGCTTACTTTAAAAATGACTTGCCGATTCAAGCAATTATTCTAATAGAATACGCTGGAAATGTAGCACTGTGGGACACTTCCGTGGCCTTCGAGAATGAGTTGAATCCTTGAGGAGACCGTGAACCTGTATAAGATTTAAACCAGCCACTCAGCATACTGACGAATGATTTCCAATATCCGATGTTTAAACCTTTTTTGGTAAACAATCACATTTTAATTTCAAGCCTCCACCAAAATTTATATCCCAAACTTTTGACTGAAAATCATACATTATTCCAAACCCAACACGAAGCCCCGAACTAAGGACGAAATATCCATTTATCCGAAATCGAATAGTTATACTGAAATTTATAAAAAGAAAGAAATTAGAAAACATATTAACGAAATGTTATATCAAAATATGATAAAGCCATCTGCTTCTCCGTGGAACTTCCCTATAGTGCTTGTTCTAAAGAAACAAGGTGCGTCAACGAAAAACAAATTTTATTACAAAAAACTGAACGAAATACCATCGATGACAGATACCCCTTGCGCAATAACAGACCTTCTCAATAAGCTCGGGAAAAGTCAATATTTTTCAGCTATTGACAGCTTCCGGGTTCCACCGTAATGGAAATGGATCATAACAGTGTGCAAAAAAGAGCATTTAGTACTGAATATGGACACTATGAATTTTTAAGACTCCCTTTTGGTCTTAAAAACTCACACCCTTTTCTTTCCAACGCATAATGGATAATATCCTTCGTGGTATTACCAACTGTATGGTCTATTCAGATAATATAATTGTTTTCAATACCAGTCTTCAAAAATATATTGACAATTTAAAAGAAGTTTTTCGTCTATTAAGTAAATATAATTTTAAAATACAACCGGAAAAACAGAATTTTTAAAATGGGAAGGTCATATATAACACCGAAAGCAATAAAACCTTACCCAAAAAAACCCTTAACAAAAAGAATTTCTAGTACTTTCTAGCTACCAACGTAAATTCATTCCAAATTTCGCAAAATTAACCAAACGATTAACAATTTATCTAAAAGAAATATGCAAAAATTAATATCAATCCTCCTGACTACATAGATTCTTTTAACACATACAGGCAAGTTTTAATTAATGAACTGATTTTACAACACGCTGATTTTTCTAAAATGTATTCATTAACTACAGACGCCAGCGAACTAGGCGCTGTTGTGAGGCAAAAATTAACGGAGCAGACTACCAGTAGCCTATGCTAGTCGAACATTTAACGATACTGAAATAAAACTTTCAGTAATGAAAAAAGAAGTACCAGCAATCGTATGGCCAAGAAATTTTTCAAAACCTATTTATTCGGCAGAAAATTCGAAATGGTTTGACCATAGAGGCTTCAATGGTTATTTTCAATGCGCTAAACGAATTCGAAACTTTTACGGTAGAGATTAAAGTGAGAAAAATTTCATTACAACAGAGGATGCGAGAACGTTGTTGCTAATACGCTACCGCGGGTCGAGATTAACGTCAATGTAACGTAAGACGAGCTCATTTTTAGCGACGACGAGCTGAACGAACAGCTGAATGAGTTTTATTCGAACAATCCAGACATTTACATTGATGTTCAAGCGGAAATTTAATCACAAAGAGAAGCCATGAATGATCAGGAAAATGAATTGGCGGTTGCAAATATCGGAGAACACGATCTAATACCAGATGACTTTACAGTTCATTCTCATGTAGATGGAAACATCGTCCAGAGACATCCAGGTTGATCATACTTTTCATCCTCAATATCATCATTTCACTCAGTTATAATTTATTATTATTATTATTATTTATTTTTATTGCAATCTGTAATTATTATTTACAATATGTAATTTGCGGATAAATGAACTTATGTACAACCATTTACATTGAGGGGAGAAAATAATCAATGTTATCCTCCCTCTTCACATTGTTTTTTTTTTTGACAGTTTACTCGGAAAGGAGGTCGAGGGGCCATTTCCTCTTAAGACGCCTTATAGGGTTGTAGGGATGGGTTCTATCGGACAGGGCTTGGGCAAGACTATTTGGATGGTGGGGGAGTTTTTTGTGAAACTTGGTAAATTATTTTGGGGAATAAATTTTTGGATATAAGGAATTTGAAGGTCGTTGTGGAGGGTAGCATTTGAGACATAACAAGGAGCATTTACAATGGATCTGAGGACTTTAGATTGAAAGGATTGGAGACGTTGGATATTGGAAGGTTTAGCGGATCACCACAGTTCTATTCCGTACGTCCAAATCGGTTGTAGTAGTGTTTTGTAAATTGTAAGTTTGTTTTGTGTCGATAGTTCAGACTGCCGTCCTATAAGTCTTTGAAGTAGACCCTACCGTCTGTTTAGGTTTTGTCGTGTCAGTCGTGTATGTTGATTCCACGTTAGTCGTGAGTCTAGGTGGAACCCAAGGTAGCGAACGCAGTGGGATTTGGGGATAGGAACGTTGTTGTTATAAGTTATAATTAAATAAATTGTTTTAAAAAGACTTTACAACTTGGTGCAGTGCAAAGAGTTTATATATATATAAAACACTTGGGTAAAAAATAGAGAAATATTTTGCTAGCTTGCAGATGACATCTAACTTTCAGAACGAGATGAAAATCGATGAGTGTTTGATGAAAAATTGGAACTCAGCCAGATTCGAGTTGCAGGCCAATAGGACCGCCGAGTATAAATAGATGAATACAATATTTATTTTCCAGATTGTATCATAAATTATTTGATTATATGTTTCAGTTTTTTGTATTTTTAAGAGTGGTGGAACTAATGTGAATTTTATTGAAAGCTCGATGAAAATAATCACCAGTTTTAGTTGAATGGCCCATCATTAATTGGAGTCGACGAACTGTACCCTTTGTAGTTTGTAAAATGGTTCTGTCTAAACCCTTATTATAAAATAATTTATATTGAATTCTGAAAAACTGTTTTTAATCACTTATATTTTTACAAGTTGTCTATACCCTTCCGTCGAAATTAACCCACCGGTCTAGATAGATGAATTTTCGAAGTTGTCTGCAGGGCGATGAACCTCAAATTTCGTCGTTATCGATCCTTTTGTCCTACCTATTTCCAAGATATAGCGGTGCACAATGCGTAAAGTGTTTAAAAAATGTAATTGCTCTTTTTAGTTACGCACTAGCAACCGATTTCATGCATATGGCGAGCATGGAAAGTTCATATTTTGACGAATTAAATTTGCAATTTATTTTTTCTTTTCTAAATTGAACTTTCGAAAACAGAAACGTACGACTTAACCAGTAATGTTTTAACTGTATCAGGCCTGTTAAAAGAGAAAGACAAAACCTTGAGACTGCTCGTCCATACCTAGGTCCGCCTCTAGCTGAACCGTATTCGCTGTGATCTGCAATGTCCTCTAAAATGTAAAATCATTGGGGCCTACACTTGGTACGATAAATTGCACAAACATACACAGTGTCTTCCTCATTTTTTCCTGGTGAACAATCTCACCGAGACTACCTCTTTCTTCATCACATTTCGCGGACTCGCTTCGCCAATCGGCCTAGGTTCGATCCTGCCTTCCGACGCTATTGCGTTTCTTTATTGTTATTTGTATTTTTTTCAAATACTACCAAATTTTTGGTATAAAAGTGCAAGTTATCAATGGAGCAATGAATAAAGGTAAATGTCACGTACAGTCAGAATATGATGGTGTTCTAATGTTATTGGTTCTCGAAACCAATATATCCTAAAATAAAATAATTGTTTGCTAATAGGCAGTAAAAATATCAAGAGTATTTTTGAAGATATAAACTTATTTTTGATTATTCATCATCCCATCAAAAATCATAATTGCAAAAGTGATCATTGTTCTTATCCCGTTGGAACTATTCCCTGACTGTCGCTTGTGATTTGAATTCAACAATTAAAACCCTCATTGAATTTTGAAAACAGAGTCATTGGACCAGTTGGCCAAGTGGGCTAAGTCCGCAAAATTAACTATGCTAATGAAGACGCGTCTATGGGTCTCCTGCCCATCCATATGTATGGGCCAAACATGCATATAATTCAAGCTCCGCAGTAACCTCATCGCAGAGAGAATAATACTTTTGGTTTAAAGTGTCATTCTTTACAAAAACATCCGACAAGTAAGTGTTTTTTACCAAAAGATACATTTTTATTAAAGAAAATAGTAACTGTGCAATAGTTGTTTCTCCATATATATTTTCCATTTAACAAATATAGAGGATGCTGCAAAAAGTAAAACTCTCCTGTAGGATAGTAATTATTTTCGTTCATCAATCAATATGACAAAACAGTGGTTTATTAGTTGGATAAATATTTTTTGTTATTTGTGAACACAAAACAACAATTTGAATGTGATATAATAGTTGGTACGGTGATTTACCAAGTCCCAGCTTAATGGTAATAATGTTTCACAGCAACACCAGCATTGAGGAGCGACTTCGTTACTATCCATTAATCAAGCCGTTTTTTCTTCATAGTTGTTTGTATTCAATAGATTTCCTAACGTATTGATTGAAAAGGCCATTCCGCCATCAAAATGATAGTTAATGTTTCAAGGATGTTTTGGCGAAATCAGAACTTATTACCATTTTAATATTAAGAATTGAAGCAAGAATCTGCGGGATAACGTGATAATACAAAATAAAACGGAAAAACGGAAAGACATTGTGTGAGAAACTATCCAGTGTTATCAGTTTTAATTATTTAGTTATTAGAGGTTTATTTGTCATTATCAGCTGTCCGAATGTTTTAACAAACAACAAGCAGTTATCTCTATTTATGATATTAATATTCTGAAATATTATAAGTTAATTATATATTATAATTATAGCTACAAACAAGGAACAAAGCTGTAAAAGATTTGGAGCATAGGTTAAACGGCATTGAATTTTATTTGCTAGGGTATGGTATGGTTTCGTTGGGTGTGATGCACCATTACTTCAACAGGAAAGATCTTGGCTTGATGAAAGGATTTCGATATTGTCTATATAGGTTAAGAGTACTAAATTGAGACTGACTGCAATGGCTGAATAGATCGTACAAAAGTTGGTGGTTAATGAACTCCCGCTTTGGCATAGTTGAGGTGGGAAAAGGATATTCCTAACTTACAAGCATCTGTCAGTCTATATACTTTTGGTTCAATGCAGGTCGCCCTTGGGTGATTAGAAGCTTCCTCCATGTCCCGGTAAGCACACGAGCAGAATTATTTTTGCGTAAGAGGAGAGCATATAATCATGGCAATCATTGTAGCACTGTTGAATCGTAAATTAGTGTGAGTGATTCTGAATTGATTGCAGGGAATAACAATGGAATTTTCAAGGATATGACGGTGCTTGAAGAGGGTTTTTTCAAGAATATCACTAAACAATGGGTAAAACCAATGGGGCCATGTGACGGAGATGCTGCAGTTCATGAGTTTTTTTTTTAATATTGAAAATTTACGTTGGAGTTAGGTAGTCCTAAGAATTGAGTAGTGTGGAAAATTACAGTTTTATAGGAATATTTGAGAAGACTTACATGGCCAAAAATTGAGAAATTTTTAAATGGCAGGTGCCTGATGAAATTGACGTCTAATGAATTTAACGGTTCATGAAAAAAATAAGGGTAATTAAAAAATTGTAATACTTGCTCATTTCTCCCAAATTTTCAACTATCATAAATACAATTTTGCTAACTGAATTGGTACACGATTCCCATTATTCTCAAATGTTAAAATATCATTACATTATTATTACGTTATTTTCAAGACATATTGTTCCTTTTTACTTTGTAAATGTTCCGGCCAACAACACTAATTAAAAACATAAGAAAATTACGCTTCTTGTCAACAGACTAAATTGAGAAAATACGGAAGGAATATTAAAATGCAGTAATGATAAGGATAAAAGTGATGACTTTTCTTCCATTAATGAAGCAGAGATAGTAGCGGAAGAACAGAAGTTCCTAAATGCACACACAAAGGTAATTTCAACCAGATGAGTAAGTCAACGGATAAAACTGAAAAGACAACAAGTAGAATGTTCGTGGTTTTTCACCTAAGAAAACAAACCAAAAATAAACAGGATGAATGGCTCGTTCCGGTTTTATTTGCGGTGCATTATATCGATTGAAATCTGTAAAGTAAAATTACACGTAGCAAATTTTAAAAAATCAAAAAACAATTTATTAAAATTACAGAACAAATTATGTAATAATGCTTTAATAATACATTAGAAACAAATACACACAGGCAGTCAGACAAACAGAGACAGTGATAAAATACAATGGTGAACATAATTTTTAATTAATTTTTTTATGTACGGCTTGGTTTGAAATGGCAATTTAGCGTCATGAGCGGGATTCGAACCCACGACCTTCACGAAGTCATAATAGCTCAAGTGGTTAGAGCAGCGGGGTATTGAGGCGAAGGTCTTGGTTTTGAATCGCACTCATGATGCTAACTTTTCAATTCAAACAAAACCTTACCTAAAAAGATTAAATGATTGAAAGAAGTAATTTGGTTAATGCACCACTAAATATAATGGATTCAATAATTTTTAATAAATTGGTGCCACAAGGCCATTGACAAATGATGTAACAGTTGAATATGGAGGAGGAAATGTAGACAGAAGACGACTTCTTATTCTCGAGGGGTGAAGTTAAAGAACAATAAAGGAAATGCGCCCCAAAAGGCAACAGGATGGGATCGGCTTACCAGCGAGGTCCTCAAAAGTTTGAGTCAATTTTATCTGGCGGCTACTACAGACTAGAATGCTTATCAAGACGAGTGTTCCCGTCGTGTTGGAGAAGAAGACAGAATTCGTCACTCTGGAAACGGATGGGTAAAACAAAATCGATGACCCCACTAGGTTCAGGCCTATAAGCTTGCTCCCTGTGGCCGGCAAAGTGCTAATACATTTTATAATCGACAAAATAATGCACTACCTAGATTCCAACCACTTTTTGACCGATAATAAATGTGTATTTAGACCACAAAGATCGGCAAGAAGCGCGCTGAAAACGGCCACCGAGTTTATACAGGGTGAATTGCTACTCGTGCTACAAACTTCTCCAGTAGATTCTTCACCCTAAAATGAACAAAAAAGTTCATATTGTCCATGGTCCGATTCTCAACCATTTCAGAGTAATTTCGCTTTTTATCGATTTTGAAAGATATCACGTCCTGGCGTCGGAAAATCGTGATATCTTTTAATCTAAACATTTCTCTTAAAATCTATAAGCACCGTTGAAATCCCCGTTAATTTTTAGAGAGAATCAAAATCATAATTCCATTGAAATTTTTTAATTTAATTTAATGCCCATTTAGTATGTAATGCTTAAGAAGTTTACAAACAGCTAGAAGGTCAAGGAAGAAAGACCCAAACGTTTTGCCACCTTCATCTTCTTATTGAAAAATTAACGGGAATTTCAACGGTGCTAATAGATTTTCAGAGAAATGTTTAGATTAAAAGATATCACGATTTTCCGACGCCAGGACGTGATATCTTTCAAAATCGATAAAAAGCGAAATTACTCTGAAATGGTTGAGAATCGGACCATGGTCAATATGAACTTTTTTGTTCATTTTAGGGTCAAGAATCTACTGGTGAAGCTTGTAGCACGAGTAGCAAGTCACTCTCAAACATTAGCAATCCTTGAACCACCATTTTTTCTCTTTTTGTCATCAACATCTTGGTCTCACAACCACTAAATAAGAAAATGACGAGTGCGTTGGAAGCGTTATTAAATCAGGTAGTTTTCCTCAAATTTGCTGCCTTCTGAGACTAAAATTAGAAACTCTGGATTACTTTATACACTTTCCGATTTACACAATTTTCCACTCTTTTTGTAGTTCTGGCTGAAATAAAACACAAAAAATTAGCCCAAACATTTTGCCACCGTCATCTTCTTATTGAAAAATTAACGGGAATTTCAACGGTGCTATTAGATTTTCAGAGAAATGTTTAGATTAAAAGATATCACGATTTTCCGACGCCAGGACGTGATATCTTTCAAAATCGATAAAAAGCGAAATTACTCTGAAATGGTTGAGAATCGGACCATGGACAATATGAACTTTTTTGTTCATTTTAGGGTGAAGAATCTACTGGAGAAGTTTGTAGCACGAGTAGCAATTCACCCTGTATATGAGTAATTGGTAATGAAGTGGGAAGTCCTAATCATATCAATTGATGTGCAAGGGGCGTTTAAAGCCACCTGGTGGCCAACATCTCTAAAGCATTGAGAGAATACGGTCCTCGAAACCATTACGAACTAGCGAAAAGCAGTTTTTCAGAAATAAACGCTAATTTAAAGTTAAATTCTATGAGAAAAGAGGCCAAAGCCACTATAGTTTGCCCGAAGGTATCTTGCTGTGGACCGGAATTCTGCGTAATATTGTAAAATAGCCCTCTAAAACCAGGACGCAGCAAAATGATAGCTTTTACTGGCGACATACTAATTATAAATCGCAGGGAAAACAGAAATGGATTTAAGTATTTACGAAAACAGAATACATAATAGTATCGATTCTTTGGCTAAGAAGAAGAAATTACGATTTAATGAATCCAAATCGAAAGAACTGCACATATCCAAAGAAAGGAGACCAGAAACACAATTGATTTCGGTATACATGGGCAATAAAAGATTGGTAATGCCGAACAATATGAAATACTTAGGGGTCATACTTAATAAGAAAGTAAGCTGGGACGTTGATGTGGACTATATATGCAATAAGAGCTGGCACTGAGAGTAATCTATAGAGGAGCTTCTCTACCACTTATGCTCTATGCAGTACCCATATGGCAGTCTTCGTTAAAACGAGGCGTAAATAAGAAAAAGATTGAACGAGTGCAAAGATTGTTCATATGTAGATGTAGAAGTAATTTTTCCAGGGTATGGTATACTGCGCCCTTTAAGAGCTATTGTATCCCCCGTTCTCTGCCTAAAGCACATCGGTGAGTCCTATTTCATCAAGAAACTTGATTAGTAGGCCCGGTTTCAGTGGTTGAAGCTTTTCTATGGTCACATTATACATCCCAAAACATTTCCTCCTGCGGGCTAATGTAGCTCCGCAGTTTGTTAGTAAATGTGTTGGTGTCTGTTCTGCCTCCTTGCAGAATCTACATGTGCCATCTTGGACTGTTCCAATTTTCTTTAAGTGTCCGTTTAGTCTGCAATGTCCTGTTAGGAATCCTGTTAGGATTCGCAGTCTGTTCCTGCTTCCTTTGACACATTCTGTGATTTCTTTCTTACCAAAATTGGTTAGAAGATTCTTGGATTGTTTATGTCCAATGAGTGAATTCCATTGTTCCTTAGTTTTGCAGTTCAGCACCATCCTTGAACTAATGATACTTGACCTCAGTGCTTTGATGGCTGCTTGGCTAGCTGACATGATGGCTATATTCTTGTTTTTGTACCCTTTACTTAGATTGAATTGGGTGCATCTTTCAATTGCATGAATCTCAGCTTGGAAAATACTGGTGTGTTTTCCCATGGATACTGAGTATTTGGTACCGGGTACAAATACTCCTGCCTCCGTACCTTCTTGTGTTCTGGATCCATCTGTGCACCAGAGGATGGTGCCATTTTTAAAGGAGTTATTTCCCTTTCTTTCCCATTCTTTTTTGGTACCCAGATATATTCGGAATTTTTGGTTAAATTCAAACATCCTGTTCATGTCGTCTCTTGGAGCCTTGAGTGATGGATGGTCTTTCCATAGTTTGTTACTTTCTCTCCATTTAAGTTTTATTCCTGTTGGAGGTTTCTCTCTGAGAAAGTTGATGATGGTTTTCTGTACTGTACTTTCTACCGGTGATGTAGGGGGATTAATCCTAGTATCTTTTCCATGCTAATTGTAGGACATGTTCTCATTGCTCCCGTTATTGTTCATATACTCAGCCGCGTGCGCAATTGCTGGCGAAAAACCTATTTTATTGCACTTCCAAGATTTAATGCATCTCAAAAATGTTCAGGATGGTCAGGGTTCACTAACCGTCAGTGGAGCAAAATTAGACAGACGGTAAATTTAAAAAAAATGGCAGCACCCAGCAAAGTTTCCGGTGATGAATATTGATGTTAGCGGCCGATTCAATATGAAGATATACACTGATGGTACCAAAGTTGAAGAATAGTTTGTTCGCCGTTTATCAGTCAAATAGTTTGATCGGCGAATGAAAATTTAAGCTTGACGAGCACTGTTCAAACAACCAGGCGGAACAGCAGGCAATTGTCAAAGTTCTGTAATGGTATCCTGTATCCTGTAGAGTAAGGTTAAATATTGCAACAGATAGTCAAATTACGCTGAACGCAATAATTAATCCTAAGATTCACTTCTCTCATTGAATATATCAGAATCGCACTAATGAAAGGGGAGCAGCGTTGCAATATTTCCTTCACTTGGGTAAAGACACACATTTGAGTGGTGGGGAAAAGTATGTAGAGATACTTGCGAAAAATGCCGTCAAGAAAGCAGAAGAACCACCAGTTACTATAAATATCCTCTCACAGCTCTGAAAAGGTGGATTTTTCTCAAAAGTATACAGCAATGGGAGAAGCAGTCGTGGGGAATTCATCTCATCAATTGAAAACCGGATAAAATTCAAACACTTAAAATCACACTACAACACTACGCAAATCATTACGGTACACGGAAAAATGCGTATCTTCATCGTTTCAGGGTTAGCGAGAACCCAGCCAGTGTCTGCGAGTCAGCAACACCCCAGAGGGTTGATCATCTACTTTGAGACTGCGGCAGGAATTTATCACAACTGAAGTTAATTACTAGGGGTATTAATTGGCCTACTGAAAAGTCGACGCTGCTGCAACCGGAAATATTTCCGCATTTTGCTGAGTTTGTGGACGCAGTGAAACATTATTAAAATTAATTAAAAATAAATCTGTATTTACATAAATAAATGAAAAATCTGTTAGCGTATCGAAAATGTAAATAAAATATAATAGTATTAAATAATTCTATTATTTAAAAGAATGTAATATTGTTGTTTAAATTACATGTAATACTTTGTCAAACACGTTGAAAAAAAAGATGTTAAATAAAATGTCCTAGACAGATATATAGGTAGATGAGGAAAAGAGAGAGAGAGAGAGAGAGAGAGAGAGAGAGAGAGAGAGAGAGTGTGTGAGAAAGAGCCACATATGAATAATTGGGTGTTTTGTGCCACTACTATTAAACGTGTAACACTTTTATAAAAACTTCAAGAGCTGTTACATGATTTTAATTATCGACTGAAATATATTTTTTCTTTACTCCAGCCCGTTTGTTGTGAGTCGCCCCCGGTAAGTTTAAACCAATTAATAAACCTCGGAGGATAATATTTCGCTCGGCGTCATAGAAACCATCTCAGTTTTATCACGTCTTATGTCATACTTACCCATATTTTCAGGGGCGGCTTCGCTTTGTTGTCCATTTAAACTTTTGGAAATGTCATTACATTCCAAAAGTTGCTGTAGTAATCAGAATAAATTACTTGCCAGATTTAAAAGTTAGATTCGGGCTGAAATAGTGACGTCAGGCGGTCACAAAGGGTGCTGATAAACCGATGCCCGGATTTGCATAACAACAATCAAAGGTTCGGAAGATTGATTCGGCTTGGAGACGACTTTTCACAGACCCTTGACACGTATTTTAGAATGTCGAATACAATTCAATGCTACAACAATACCCACATCAACTGTTTATTCACCTTTATCTTCAAATGAGGACCGCACAAATTCACCCAGTTTGTTAAATGAACAAATTGTCTTTGTATCAGGTGTTAATCTACATTCATTAAGATACTCAAGTCTATTTTTCATAATATTTCATTTTATTATAATAAAATTAAGATAATATAATTCCTAGTTTCCATAAGGTGAAGAAAATGGCCACCTCCTAACAGAATTGATTATAAACTACTTTTATATCACTTACCAGTCCAATAGTCCATTTCGAATAGAATTGAAAACTGTCATCATTCGACCACCGTAATTTTTCATTTCACAACAAGTTGGTATTTAAATAAATTTTAGCCATTTAAAGAAAAAACACGTGGAATCCCTAACGGTGTGTTTCGCAAGAAACGGTAAAAAGCTTTTCTTGTATATGGAGAGGATACATAAAGGTTGATGATATCACTCAAACATCTTCGCGAACTGTAGGTGAGGAGGAGGTCGACTAATCGCCCAATTACCCAGATCCGTGAAAAGGGAATAAATCTCCTCATCGTCCTCGGAAACGAAGGCACCTCCGCTTTCGAAAAAAAAGAGAAGATAATGACAAAGGAAAAAATGTCATAAGGAATCGAGATGAAAGGCCACGATGAATATGTGCACATCAATGATTGATTAGTGGGGTTTCACTTCAAAGGCGGAAATTACAGGTAAATCTAACCATCTGTATTAACTTTCAGCTACTTACGGATACTACATACGGATTCGGCCATGCGTATTTTCAGTTTAGTTTCGTGGTTCAGAAACCTCAAAATAAGCGAGAAAAGCGCAATAAACAGGATAGGAAATATTTGGACTCATTTCTTATAACCAATTCTCGTAAATAGATAGTCGAAATAATTAAGCACGTAAACCTCCAAATAAGCGAGGTTAACCCTAAAATATGGAAGAATATATATTTCTTTTATTGCATTGCTTGTTTGTTTCATTTTTCGGTTTGTAGATTGACAATAGACTGTTATTTGAAAACAATTGCTAACAATTATAAATACGGGGTGATTGGGGTAGACAGAAAAATTATTGCTTAGTCCAAACAAGAATGAAATTAAGAGAAAGAAGGAATGAATTTGTTGATTTTAAATTTTCCGCCTGGTTCACTCATGAGTTAAGGATGTTGGTATTGCTAAAACCTGCAGATCATAGGCAATATCAATTTACACTAAGTTCTAATGATTATAAGCACTTCTAAGAACGAAGTGTAATTCTTAATAAAACATGTGCATTGTGACTATATAATAATATTGAAAAATCGATTGGAAGTACAGAGCATAAATAAATTTTGTAACTATTTCAACGTCTTAAAAATGTCGAATTTTTGTCTGGATAAAATGTTTTTAATTAATTCAGAAGCCTCTGACACCTTTCAATTTCCAACTTCTTTGCCTATCATTGCTCTAGCGTTTATTATTTAATGTCATCAACGCCTTACGATTATGAATATAAACCCTCTTACACTTGTAAAAATCTATCTACAACAACTGTTCCCCTTGAAGAAGTATGTAGAAGGATGCTCTCGGTAAATGGTAAATAAAGGTGCAGGATTGGACGGGATACATAAAAAGATATGAAAATACTTGCTATTGCTCCCATTTTAGTTTTTCTTTTTAATAAATCCACATCCACAGGATCTTTCCTTACGACCTTAAAAATAGTTATATCATTCCGTTTGTATACAATTTGTATACAATCTGCAGTAGGCAAAGTTTTGGAAAGTATCATATTAAATTCCCTAAAGCCAATATTTAAAAATGCTATTATTCTAAATCAATACGGTTTTCATTCGCAAAGATCTACATTAACCAACTTACTAATATTTCAAGATTATAGATTACACTCTTTTTCTGAAGGACTACAAGGTGAGTGTATATATTGTACATGACTTTTCAAAAGCTTATGGTAGTGGTGATCATAAGATTCTACAAAAGAAATGACAAAACTTGGGCATGCATGGTGACTTATTACGTTGGCGTGTAATTTATTTAGAAGGTTGAATGGTAAAAATAAAATTAAAATTGTTATTGTCGAAGTTTTCTAACTACCTATAAAGTTCCTCAAGGGTCACATTTAGGGACTTTCCTTGTTACAATCTATATAAACAATATCTCTGATTACTTTCCATTCGTTATTAGTTATGATGCTATTTTATGCAAGTGATTTAAAAATATTCTTACACGTTAATTCTATTTTGGCAGTTTACAACTTCAATTTAGTAAAACTTAATAATTGGTGTTCAACTAATATTATTATTTTAAATTCTGACAAATGTTCAGCTACCACTTTCCATAAAATAAAATATCCTATCAAATTTATATCAAACTCACATAAACATTCACACACACACACGCAAGCACGCACGCACGCGCCTACACACACACACACACACACACACACACACACATTAATAAACCTATAACTGAAGTAAATACAACTTAAGGATTTATTAGACGACATACTAAACAAGAACGATGGATTAAGAAATTAGGAATGCAGGATACACTGGGCCGGAGAACGATGGATACATAAATTGAAATAAATTGAACTAACATGAGAGAGCGAGAGCGAGCGAGAGAGAGAGAGAGAGAGAGAGAGAGAGAGAGAGAGAGAAATAGAGAAAAGTGAAAGAAGGATGTATTATGTTTGTGTGATAAAAAGAAGATAGGATCAGCGAAAGATGGATAGATAGAGTGAAAAATCTAGGGAGGCATTGATTGATACAAACGTACGAACAGAGACAAATAAATATATAAAAAGAAATAATGAATGATTTAGAAAGAGAGTGAGATAGATAGGGATAGAAAAAAGGAGATGAATGTGGAACAAGTGTGTACACTTTACCGCTTTTAAACATCTTTCAATACTCTCATAAAGATTATTACTATAAATGAAATTATTTGCAATGAAAATTAGCAAGAAAATAGGTTTTTAACGTCATAGGACCCTTCCGACACGATTGGCGAAAGAATTTAGTTCGTAATCACATAATAATCATTAGGAAAGGAAATAAACAAAATATTGGAGACAGACAAAATCTAATTAAGATAATCACAAAAAATCGAAAGAATCAAAAAATATTTTCTTCGTTTTTTTCTATAAAAATGGCTGTTATAATCCTTTGGTACATGAGTTTTAAATATAACAAAAGACTTTTTAACGACTGACAAAATTAAAAAAAAAAAACTCCTTTAAAGATAAGAGTCCAAAAATTGCTAATTTCTTTCAGCATCAGTGTAGACTAGTCGCAGTTCTAGCTTTGCTCGGCCCATCTTTGGACGCGAAAGCCGCCATAGGTGAAGTATGTTCCGTTTTTAAGAGTGTATGACTATAGATTAGAATCCCAGTGGACGAATAAATAAAATAAAATATTTTTAATTTAAAGTAATCATAAAATTTGAAAAAACATCCCACTTTGAACTTGCCGAATGAAAAATACGAGGTGAGGAGAACAACCACGAAAGTTGCTCACTGAAATTTACACCACGAGCCGTTGAGAGATGAGTACAATTTGCTTCCACTTGCGGCCAATGACATAATTGAATAATGCAAAACAAGGTATATCCACTTTCATGGCCTGCGTTTCAAACGCGAAACACAAATATCATCCCTACAATTGTAAGTAGATGTAATCATTGCTATCGAACAAAAATATATAAGACACGATTTTGTGTAAAATTGAACTTGTACGTGTAATACCTTGATAAATTTGACGAAAATACTGTAAAGTTTAAGTACTTCTATCAGGTTCTCGGTCTGTACGCATTGAATTTTTTTCTAAAATTTTATTCCAATGTGCATTTTTTGGTACGTAATTTGGTGAACATTAATATATTAACAGCTATTTGCGTGTATATGTACATTGTGGGAAGCAAAAAATCTATATAATATTGTTCCACTTAACTATGTAATGGTGGAGAGGAGAGAGAGGGAGAGAGAAATAGAAATAGAAAGAGAAAGAGAAAGAGAAAGAGAGAGAGAGATAGAGAGAGAGAGAGAACAAATAGACACAGAAAGATAAAAAGAGATAGGTAGCTAGTTAATGAAAGAAAGAGAGATCGGTCGATCAATAGGTAGATAAAGAAGGATAGAGAATGAGTTAGAGATAGAAAAATAGAGAGTCATAGTGATACGTAGTTAAATAGATATTTAGAGAGAGAAAGAGAGATTTATGTGCTACGATAGAGATGATTGTTGTTGTTTATTTCGTTTATTGCCATCAAATTAAAAGAGCTGAAATAAAGCTCTACGTATATTTTTTCACAAAGGACCTGGGAAGGATGGAATCTCCTTCGTCGAGGGATAGTATAAATTCTTAAACTTCCAGTAAAGATATTTACCCAGGCTTTGGTCAAATATCTTTTGCTCGGGACAAGACTGGATAGTCTTCATTCCCAACGGGGACGAACAATTTATCTGATAAACATGCACCCTAATCTTACCACTTAAACGGTCTCTCCACATTTCTCTCAAAGACAAAGGAAAACAAAATAATAATTCACTTTTATGCTGAACATTTAAGAAATATGCCCTTTAATAAATCTTTACACGGTTATCAGCAAGGGAAATCAACGAAGTCATTTCGTCACAAACAGGGCGTTAGGACGTAATTTACATTTTTCCCTAAGATTAACCATGGTATTAGACATGTTTGACCAAACAACTAGGAAAGTGAGGATTTGTACAGGCTCAAATCCGCACATGTAGACACACACGCACGCACGCGCGCACGCACACACACAAAAAAAATATATGTACACACACACAGTTTCTATCCTCATTCTCACATCCTTTGAGTTAAATAAAACCGCCCATGATCAAAGAAATTTTCCCAGATTTACCGCGTCCTCACCATGTCACAATCATATAGCAACAACAGAATATAAATTCACGTTTCACAACACTTTCACACAAAACCAGTATGATACCACAAGAATAGCAACACACATTTTGTGAGTACGAAATCCTTGGTTCAACATTTATATTTACATCTTAAATTGTAATTTTTCCAGCCAACGTATGTTTTGTAGTTTACCCACGCCCTGAAGATGAACTGAATAAAGATGTAATCGTCGGCAAAAAATGAAAAATGTGTTTTTCGAAACAACGTCATTCTTGACCGCTCCTCACGACTTCAACAAAATATATATAATAGTTGAGCCTATTAGCTTCTCGCATTTCCTCGGCATGTACAGCTTTTGCTATTTACACTAAATTGACGGCAGACTCAAGTATCACCCAGTGTTGGCAGTCCGGGAGCAGACCACAGTCTTATCCGTCCAAACACCGAGTGGCAGGTAGTCAACAGCTAGGACAATTCAGCAGCCAACGAATACAGTTCCAAATCCACCACTCATTCTTAAATATATTCACTCTTATTTCCTACCAACAATTCAATTAGAGTAACGGACTACGCGATTATACAACTCACCTAATTGAGGGTAAATTCGGTAATCGATGTTCCACCATTGACCCTCTCACGTTATACATTCACGCTAATAAATACATTCACAAACATCGGAACAGGAGACCTAAATATGCGCTGTCGTAGCACCATTCCCAAATCGGGTGGCATTCCTGCGCGAGCTCTGTATCGAGCAAGGGAAATACACTCTACAATTAGGTGGCCAACCTTTCTCTCCATGCCATACACATGCGCGAGATTTGGCCCAAAAGTAAGTATCCGTGTTTCAACCTCGCTTGGCGTTTGAGTAAGCGGGTGAGATGACCCTTTTTCTTCTATGAGTCAGGTACTCCGAGGGCCACCCATCGACAGTCTTGAAACGCCAGAGCTTCTCTGTCGATCCGGTGCTGCTATCTTATTTAAATCATGTTTTTTATTTGCATTCTTAGCGTCAGAGGGTCGGATCGCGGTGGTGAAGTCCGGAGGTTGGGATGTCCCGGCCTTACCACCTCGTCCGCCTTTTCATTATCTTCCAGATCTATGTGCCCAGGTACCCAGACAACAACCACCGTTTTGCGTAATTTCTTAGAAATGGTTTATATCAACAGAGATAAACACAGCATCAATTACAGAACAGATACATGTAAACTCAGTCGCAGCTACGCCAACATCATTAATCAAATTCAATATAGATAACATACATATATCATCACATTACATTCCACACATCAAATATTTTTCACATAGTCTAATTGTCCAACAATTTAGCTTTCCTTTTCCTATTTATCCCTTTCTTTATAATCCTGAAAGGATAATCTGGCCGAACCATTACCAACACATTTTTCCCTTCGTCGGCTCTTTTCACCTCAAAGAAGCCGACGCCTTATACAAAAATGACTTTTCTATACCGACTTCCTTCCCCACCCCTTCAAAATCCAACATATATAAACATAAAACAGCAATATCTCACTGGCACTCTCAACACGACATACAAGAATGGCACAATTACACAGAAGACAAACACTTTGAGTCAGTAGAAATACTTTGATTGAAAATAAAAAAATATATTTTGCATTGTATAAATTCACTTTTTCACATCCTAAATGTATTTGTTAAATGTAAGCAATGTTTTTAAATCCCAAGCCCTGAAGATGATCTCAATAAAGATCGAAACGTTGGCACGACAAAGAAAATGTTTTTCTGAAACCTACATCACACCCGACCGCATCTCACGATTTCTGAATAATTATCGATTAACGGTCACTAATCACCACACATTACAAAAAATAATCAAATATCCTTAAAGGGATAAATTAGATACAGGTCCTGTACAAATATTTATTAAATGCAAAATTGATTTTATAGAGGGAGGTTAAAGTTTTCATGGTTTCTATCTTAGCTTTTGAGGGATATCAAGCTAAATCCAGTTTCTCGATGAGAGTTCTAACAAGATAAGAACACATCGGAGTCTGTACAAGAGAACTGATAATTGAGTGGTGACGAAATTAGATTCCTCTGGAAACTTGTTTTTAGGGTTTAACTCACAATTCAGTTAAGGAAGGGCGCAGATGACATTTAACCAGTACGTTTGGAAACTTTTCTTTCCCTCATTTCCATATTGTGGATAAATCAACAAATTAAGTCGTGACACTTTATTAGCAATTGTAATTGAATTTCAACTTAAATGAAACGTAGTACGGTAAAAATGGTTGTATATTTAAATTGAATGGATTGTTAGTTGTCAAGCTATGCCAGGCTGTTAAATAATTAAATGATTATTTTCGTGCAAATTGTCCGATAGACTGTAAATCAAAAATCCCTATTATAATTTTGAAAAAAACTTTTTATTTTGATTAAATAGAATTTACAGTTATTAAACAAAATTCGGTACGTTCAATGTGAGATTTTATTGCATATCCCAAGTATAAAATGAAAAACAAAGTTTTAAAACATTTTTGCCTACAGCAGATAATTGAGTGTGTCGTTTTTTATGTCATTTATTTATGTTTAAACGGGTGGGAACTGTTGCTGGCGATAGGGTGTGTAATACTATTAGAACTATATGACTAAAAAGTCAATTTATTACCTCGAGCAAAACATCAGCTTCTATTATATTTAAAAGGTTATTTCTGACGTTGTGCTAGTTAAACGTTACCACCGGTCATCTGAAATGATGAATAATCTAAATCTCGTTTTGGTCTGGAAGAAAAACAAATTTAAAAAACATTTTAAAAATGTCTACAAATTGACATAGTTAAATGTTTAATAGAAGCCATTAGATTTCGTGGTCCGATTGACCAAATAACCTCTTTCAATCAATTACTCTTTATGTAAGGTATTGGTTGAGAAAAAAATTACTTTTTTATTTCAACCAATACCTTACATAAAGGTTAATTAATTGAAAGAGTTTAATAGAAGGTTTCTTGACACTCGAAGACCTATATTGGGCCAGAGTCCTGCATGCAGAGAAAGGTTGTGCCACATAAATGAAGGGTGTCATTCATTGACTCCATATGGGAAGCAAGGAGGTGTGTCGCCCAATATAAGAATTGTGGTTGAGCTCGGCAGTGAATGTTTGGTTCTCTTGTTTTGATGTTTACAGAAAACATGGTTGTTTTATTATTCAGGGTGTCCATTTTAGATGGCCTGGGTGAATTCCCTTGAACCTATGACGCTATCTAAATACAAAAACTATGCGTTTTATATTTTTTGTCCAGTTTTAAATTTTTACCTTTTTTTGAAAAAAATTATACACGGTACTTCAGGCCCAGTTTGACTTCAAAATATCGATGCGAACCTGTACATCCTGACACATCATTTTAAAAGATTTTTGCAGCTGAAAACGATGGTGCAATTTGATTTTAAATTGGACATAAAATGGCAAAGTTTGGCAAAAAGACATAGGAAGTGTAATTTCGGAGGAGTTGAATTTTTTATTGTATTTATTTATTTATTTACGGATCGAAATCCACTATAAAAAGACATTTTACAATAACAAAAAATAAAAATAAGGTATGTTCGCGAAAATCCGAATTCATCTCTCTGAATGTTGGAATGGTAGGTACTCCGGACTAACAATTTTAAGCAGTATCGTTCTGTCCAGGGACTTAGGACTCTGGTTGTGACAGGCGTCCAGCGTTTCTTGCACAATTGTCGATTGGGAAGCTGAGGAAAACGTTACAATATACATTCTACGGACTGATGAATTCAAGTTCACCACTAATGGCAAACTAATCCGTTGGAATTTTCAAACATGAGCAGAAGAAAATCCGAGAATTTTATACTCTTGTCATCATCAGGTGGTTTAAAGTATCAAAGTTTGTTGTGGACTTCTCGGAATTAATTAAATGTGCCTTATTTCTACGAAAATAATTGAAATGGGGCTCAGTTCTTCAATTTTTTGAGGGAGGTTTTACCAACACTATTAAATGGTGTTCCTTTGCCACAACGACAAAGAATCATTCTCCAACATTCGCATGATCGATGCTCCGAACACAATTCTTTGCAGGTGATACGTTATTATTTGAAACTTCACTTCTGAGATAGGTTGATAGGACCTCATGATCCGATCTCTTGGCCTCCTCGATCACCCGATTTAACTCTACTTGACTATTTTCTGTGGAGCCATTTAAAAATCAATGAGTACGCCAATCATAACACACCAATCTCAATTGAATAACTGCGGCAACAAAGGGTAGAAAATGTTTGTAAATTCATCTCTCCGAACTCCATCGCTCTGAGTACATGTGAAGAGTGGTTTATAACATAGATGGTTAACAACATGGTTAACATGGTTAACAACAAAGATGCAAGTCTTCGCAACTTTACGCAACGCAGGCAGTTCCAACATGAAGTACTATCCAATATCTACATAATTCAAGCGCAAACAAAACGTGGCTACATTCCGCTACTGGAATATTATAAATATTAACTTTTAATGACAACGAAGTGTAAAATAAATTATTCTTTATACACTGCCCCGGGTCTAACATCAAAATCGCAACCACCGTCGAAACCGCTTGGTTAATTCGTACGAGTCCGTAAGTCCGCTAATATAAAGTTTGCCTTGGAGGATAGTCTTAAAAGGAATATTTGTATTATTAGTTATTTCGAACAAAATTGTAAGAAAGTTTAATTTATGTTTTTGTTTTTTCCTTTCCTTCGTTTTAACACCCGTTCGCAAACTCTGCTTAATAATTAACTGTACCTCGAGGTCTGAGATGACAACGATAAAATAATCAATTTTGGAATATTTCGTCGGTAACGACATTAGCTTTTTAAAAAGTCACGAGGGACTTACTAAGGCGGATATGTGGGCTACAAAGTTTTCCAATATGGAGGCTCATGGTGGCATTTGATGTCACAATCGTGGCCGATAATCGGAAAAGGATCATACGAATCCTGGCCTACTATTTTATAATTTAGTACCTTGACCGACTGAATCTTGTTCGATGCTTGGGAGGATGAGACTATCGGGGAGGATCGAGGAGATTGGGAACGTCTATACTTGAAACCTGCCATCTATATAATATTTGTAAGTAAACTGAATTGATTAAACAATTTTGTTCTTTCTTAAAATAAATAATGATATTTTTCGCAATTAATCATATTAATAAAAATTGTTACACAACATAGTATAAAAACAGTCACTTCCGCATTAATTTTGTTACAATTTTAATAATGTTAGCAACAAACGTTAGTCAGTAACAAATTTACTGGTCTGATATCAATTGAATTGAATAGTATAAAATGGAATTGGTAGTACACAAAAGGGCTGATTTTCTACACCTCTCACCCCTTTTTTCTTACAAATAAGTAGTTTTCTATAAAGTCATTTTCATTTCCATGAAAGATTAAAAATAAAAATCTTGTTGAACTTGATTTCTGCTTGAGACATTCAAAATAGCGTCACTATTAATTATTGGCGGCCAATAAAAGGAGTGACGAGGAAAGAAGAAATAACGGGGGAAATTCACTGATCAATAGCCTGTCTGTTTGACGTTAAGCCTAATTAATATTTTCTTTAAATTAGTTTAAGTAAACATACCATAAATAATTAAAAGAATTATCAATTATTATTACAATCCAAACACTCGGAGGTACATTTTATTTACTGCAGCAAGGTTGCAACGCATGCCATTCACCCCATAAAATAAATATAAATTGCAGAGGATTAGAGGAAAAACTCATCATTAATCGAAACGTTCTTTCGTAAGGTGGAATTAAAAGAAAAGTTGAGAAATGATGAGAGAATGCTGTCCGTTAAAAAATTAAACTTATAGAGAAATACGCAAGAACGTTGTGACTGAATGAGCCGAGGAAACCGGATTCCCTTTCTCTGCGTTGAAAGTCGTATGAGTCCACATTTGCAGGCTGAGGGGGGGGGTCACAACCTTCTGCCACCTTAGTGAAGGGTGCAATTCTTTGCCCCATATTGAGAGCGCGTAGGAATGCACCCCGATATGAGATGTACTTGAATCGAGTGTTTGGGTTCCCTGTTCCTTTTTTTGGAGGCAACGGGGCTGTTCCATTGTATATAGTAATAATAGTTGTGAATACCTAGTTTGTGTTGAGGGTGAATGCATTTATTTGAGTGAATGTGTGATGTGAAAGGGTCGATGGTGGAATATCGAGTACCACACTGACCTTCTTTTATGTTAGTTGTATAATATGTGTATATAGAATGAAGAATATCCAGTACTCCATCACCCTAATTGAATTGATGGTATTTAAATACCAGTGAATTTAAGAGTAATAATTTTCAGATCTTTCAATAATCTTCATTAATTGAAAAAATCATTAAATTTATTATCCATGCTCTACCGACAACCGACGACCCTATGACATGTCAACGACAGCTCTACTCGGACAAAGTGACAGACAGTTCCTCACTGAAGATGGTGCAATGCCGAAACTCGTGGAGTGGTACATCACACCGACGAGTGAAGACGGACCCAATAAGCGACGCAATGCCACTTAAGTAGCATGGGTTCACCGATTCTCAGAGTAACTCCCAGCATCAACCCATTTCAACGGTTGCCATGACGTGGGAATTGGATAAAGTCCAGAGGGGTTATAAAATTGTTAATTGGAAAATAAAGAAAAAATTTTACTACATTTACTATTTAATACGAGAAAATTTCGTACATTTATACTCCTGTTTTTACGATTGCACTCTTTTATATAAAAAAGTCTGTATTTGTGAAAAAGGTCAAAGTCGGTATTCAAAAGGCTGCAACCGCAAAATTCAATCGGTGCGGCTTTGTGATGGGTCTCTTTAAAAAAATAAAATATAAAGAAAACATTAAATGTTCTAAATTTCGCAAAAAAGGATTTACAATATTGTATTAATTCAAAAGTTTCATTATAATCGGTCATCCCACGTAGAATTTTCTAATTAGTATTTTAATATCCGAATTTCACTTCTCTTGTTTGATCTGGGAAAAGGAATGTTTAAAGCATGATGTAATGTTGTTGTTTGTTGATAAGATACTTTACTGATTTTTTGGCAGCTGCTGAAATTAAAGGCTATTTTTTAGACCTCAAAACTATTTTCCCAATACTACTCACAATTTAAGTATATAAATACAACAAACGGAAGATTAGCTATTCAGAATTTGAATGGAAAATGTTTTACATTAATTGGTGCTGTAGGTCCTGAGAAAATGTTTCCTTGCTATGTTCCACACACTTTACACGGTCACTTTTTCAAGCATGTCCGCATTTGGACATTAGCTAGGGACGTTTCGTTTACAAGGTAAATTTCCAGTGTACTTTAAAGCTTATCATTACAATTATATAAAATAGATTCAGTGTTATAACATCCCTGGGTTTTATTTCCTAGTCCTTATGTACAAAATCATAATTAAGCCAGAAGTGTAAATTAAATATATCATAATGGAATTAAACGGATCAATTCCGCGTTGTTTTAAAGAAATTAAAAATATGTATTTTCTCTAGAGCTAATGAATTGTCAAAAGAAATTATCCACCAGATCTTTAAAGTATTAAATGTGCTTAATGGATTAGATAAGAGAGAGTTGTATTAAATATTTAAAAAGAAGCCTAAGCTCCAATTTTGCGTGACCTTGATTCATTCTATAGCATTTGAAAAGTGAAATACCATTTTTATTTCTTCATGCTATGAAATATTAAACACATTAATATAATTGTTTTTTGTACAAAAAATACAAAATTTTAACGACGCTTAGTCAAACAAAGAAAGTTTATGGTTTAGTTACGTAATTTGTCAAATGTTATCATTTGTTACAGAACCGTTTCTCTTAATTATGGCGAGTATGTTTGGGTTATATAATTAAAAGTTAAAAATTAATCTCGGCGTGATTTCGCTGTTTTGAGGCTACCACAATCAGTCAAGAAATCCCTGGGCCACTGCCAATGGAATATGAAAATCCTTGCGGTATAATTTTTAGTTTTTCTTTTAACAACAGTATTTATTTTTATATTATAGGCACAATTGTTGACATGTACGAATTGGAAAAAAAAACTAAGGCAAAATCTGAAACTTACTGGCACTAGGGTGTGAAGAATCATCCAGTTGACGCGAGGTCACCGACGCTTCAATCTCCTTGGGGGATTATTGGGGATAGTTTGGGTTGTCAGGTTTAAAACCAAAGGATTGGGGTGTAATGAAAGGGAGTTGTAGAATTTTAAATATCGGGATTTTATGACGTCTTTGACAATAGGATTTTTAAGGTCTTTGAGGACTGTGTGGTTGGATACGCTAAAGAGAGCGTTTACTATTTTTCGGAAGATTTCAGATTGGGAAATCTGGAAGCAATATAATTAGAATGTTTGGTTGAGTATGCCCATAATCTTGGCATCGTTTACATGGTGTAATGTTTTTTATGTTGGATGGCTCTTCCACTTTTATTTTTGTGTAGACCAATCGTGTAACTTTATATACAGTAACAGGCAAAAAAAATTCCACCAACTTGTAATATAACTTGATTGTATATATTTTTATATATTAATCAAAGTTTTACGTTTTTTATAAGTTTAATAATTGAGTCTTTGTGTTTAAAATTAAAAAAATGTATATTGCTAAGGAAAGTGAAAAATGGAAAAAAAAACAGACGGACAGATAAAATTTAGACAGTTTTAATTTTGTTTGAGATATTTAACTAAACATTTCAATATCGCGTATTTCCTCCTTTTGCCTTCATTCATCTCTAAAACGCTTCGGCATACTTTCTATCAGTTGGCAAATGTCTCTTGCTGGAGGTTAGCCTATTCTTCACGAAGAGACATTTCAAGATCGTGGAGTGTATCAGGAAGTGATGGATGTACTCTTATTCGTCTTTTGAGGTTATCCCATAAATGTTCGTTTGGATTCAAGTATGGAGAACGAGCTAGCCAGGCTAAGACCCTTACGTTACGCTGGTGAAGATACGTTTGTACTGTGCAACTCTGTGTGTTCTGGTCAATTCTGGTCCTCTTACGGGGCGAAAAGCCATCAATCCATTCTGATTTAATCTTCTTCGAGCAGGGCGTTCAAAAATTTGGACACCTCGAACTTCCTGAAGCGCTTGTACAACAGTAAGGTGCAACTCAAAAACAAAAAACTGTCATCATGTGGTTCTGTTACTCCATGGAGTCCAGAACCGGGCCTTCAAGGGTAGGACCCAGTTTCTTGAAGCTGGATTCTTCCTGTAACTTTCAAGCCCGGTTTTCTTAATTCCAAGCAGTATTTTAAAAGTTATAATCACTGAAAAAATCCAATCTTTAATCAGGATTATTTCTCAAATACGGGTTTTTCGAACCTAATTTCTTTCCTTTAAAAGCTCAAATTAATTTTTTTTAATAACAAAATGAAACTGTAGGCGTTTCTTTTTTTTTCAAATAAGTCTCTTTCAAACACACAAAGAAATCATGGTTAAAAGCAAAAGTTATTTTTTAAAATGGTATATATTATTAAAAATATGGCGGTATATGAGCACAGAAACGAGATGTTGACTGGCCAGCTGTTGGCTTGCAATGTGGAAAATTATTAAACTCAACTGTTGCTTTGTAAGGACGTACTGACCACCTTCGTTAAAAACACCAGTGGATAAGGCAGGGCTCGAACCCGCGACCGTCAACGAAAGAGTGATACCACATCTCTCACATCAACGAGCCCACCTAAAAATTATTAAACTCAATGTTGCTTTGTAAGGACGTATTGACCACCTTCGTTAAAAACACCAGTGGATAAGGCAGGGCTCGAACCCGCGACCCTCAACGAAAGAGTGATACCACATCTCTCACATCAACGAGCCCGCCTAAAAATTATTAAACTCAACTGTTGCTTTGTAAGGACGTATTGACCACCTTCGTTAAAAACACCAGTGGATAAGGCAGGGATCGAACCCGCGACCGTCAACGAAAGAGTGGTACCACATCTCTCATATCAACGACCCCACATATAATTTTTAAAGTAGCAAATTTTTAGTAACGCTGGATTGATTCCGCAAAAGAAAGAAATCTACCTCCCACTCCTAACTGCCGTGAGGGTTTTGTTTGTTCTTTTATGTTTTGTGCTAAAAAATTACATTTAGACCATGATATTTTTAGTGTCTAGACATGTGCTTCTGGTGCTTTTCTGATTTCTGCCTCTAATCTTCTTATACGATCTCTCGATGTGATAACATCTAAGTTGGTGATTAATTTTTGATGTTCGTTAATGTTGATCTATAAACACATTTTCATTGCAGACTATGAAGGAAAAACATTTTGGAAACTTATGAATATTATGTTCCTTTTTGAAATTAAAGTATTGGAACTTTTAATTCAAATTTTTTTTCAGTTTTTCCCTTTGAAGGAGGAGAACGTATTGCATTGGGGCGAAAAACGATAGGTAGAGTTTTCTCTCGATTTGCACGTCTTTAGGTCCCCTGTGCTTTAAAAACAAAAAAGGCATGTCGTTGAAATTGTCACCCCCCCCCCCCCGATATCCAACCTGGAACCGCCCTTGCAATAAACTCTAACAGTTTTTCATTTTATTTTACGGTCAATAAAGAAAATAATTTTACTTAATTAAAAATTTTTTTTAAAAAATAGTTAAAAAAATTTAACACTACATACTATGCGCATGCGCGCTGAGCCCAGCTCTTATCTGTTTACTTGAAACTTGCACACTTGAGTATTAAACCTAAACCTCAACCTTAAGTACCAATTAATGACCAGAATTAACAAAATAACTCACCAAACGTCCTTATGTCGTAGACTGCATTCCGAAAATGGGATGTAAACTTACTAATTCACTGCTGTGTCAATTTTCCCTAAGAAATTCGGTCTTTTTACCATTAAAAAAACAATAACTTTTTAGGAGCCAATTTAAGCCGCCCGTTAGCATATAATTCTCACAGTGCCACTCTATTCATTTTAATTGTTATTATGATGTTTTACGATATTTTACATATAAATGCTGCTTCATTATTGTGATGGATATCAACTAGAGATTTTTATAACATGTCGTTATTAACATCATGATTATGTTATAAAAAAAGTTACTAATTAATTTTCTTTCGAAAGTAATAAACTGTATTTGGTTCGCCTTAATTTATTTCAAACGATCCGTTCAAAAAATTCTATTAACAAACAAAATAATTTAATGAATTAATTGATTCTGGTTTAGAGAGGAAACTTTCCTGAAATGCTGCCAGGTCGGATTTTTACGGGTGCAGGAAAATAGTCGATTGGGATCGAACTGTCTTTTTAGATACAGGCCATGTCCACCCTTCTCAACCTGATAGATATATTGCTCTCCAACCACACAAACCTAAACCTAAACTAATTTTCTTTCACTAGTAATAGCGGATATTGATTCTTAGTGAATACGGGCATAAAAGCCCTTATTTTTTAACTATAGCTTGAATTGGTTAAATATGGTTTGTATTGTTTATTTCGTCATGAAATTGATGAAAGTTTTCAAAGTCTTGCCGCTTTTTGCTATTTAGGAGTGTAAATGAAAGCAACTTTATGTTTGAAAACAACGCAAACATGATGTGATGTTAGTTTAACATTAGAAAAACGAGAAAAGTATGTCAAAAATGGCAAAAATATAACAATTTTCTCTAACGAATCTTTGGTTTCTAAAACTACCCACCTCATCAATGGTCAATTTCATCGTCGTTATCTAAAGCGCCAAAAGTCCCTCGATTATGTCCACATTCCCAAAGATATACACCGAAACCTTCTTAAAAATAACAATCATATTTCTTGCAACCCAGTCCTCAGAAGAACATTCTTCGCAATCGAATAGAAAATATCAATCATAAGACTCACTTCTAAAGCTCAAAAACCTCGGCCTCTTCTAACGTCATGTCACCCAACCCGTTTGCTGACATTACTTGGCAGAATTCTCTAAAATCACATTCACAAAAAGTTATGTTTTTTTCCCGAAAGCTATATTTTTGTACCATCCTATCAATTTAGGTTCAGTGGCACAAGTTAAAAACAAGGTACTTAAGCGACCGATTGATTGTGGTACCCGGGCACATTACGGAAACTCACAGACGTCTTTCAATTACCTTATAGCTCATCCTAAAGCCATATCTGACCGGTCGGTATTTTCGGTAAGTAAAAATAGGAACGTTTACTTTGTACGAAAGGGTGTTCCGCAAGGGATCAACCTTGGTCCCATTTTCTATTCAGAACACACTGCTGGCTTCCTATTTATTCTGATATTGTACTCCTCAACTTATCAAGATAGTACCATGTTTTCAGCAAACCCATAACTAATAATGTCCTTCAGTAACCTGCAGGAAAATCCCTCTTGTTTGGAAGAATTGTAAGAAAATGGAAGACCAGACCCAATCAGAAGCAAGTTCATCATTGACCCATTGGAATATCAACTTTATATCTTCCAAACTACGACAAGTCTATTCCTCTTTCATAAAACGATGTCCGCTATTTTGGAATTTAAAATATAAACTCGCGAGCGCGCGCGACGCAAAAACAATGTGACCGTTGATATAAACTACCTACCCAAAATACGACTTCGCAATAGATTGAAACTCTAACTAAAAACAGATGCCTCATCTACAAGTCACTACTCCAACTAATCATTCTTCCTTATCATCCTCCCTGTAAAGAATAGGCCATGTGGGGGTTGACGCATGGATACTTACTTATCAACTCATGCCCGAACATGTGTTCGGCATGAAAAGAAATCTGGTTTCTTAGTGTGTCTTACGTAATTGAAGGGTATCATTCGGTTGATACATATAGGCAGCGAGTAGGAATGCCACCCGATTTGAAAATTACTTGTGAAGGAGGGAACACGAGAACGAATATTTTGGGACCTTCTTTTTGTATAAAGCATCTGTTTTATTGTATTTAATAGTTGATAAATATTTCGTTTTGTATGTATTTTGGCGCTGTTGAGATTGAATCTATCATCCTTCTGTGGATTTCGAACGAAGTTGTATAAATATAAAATAATGGTTATTATGTATTCAATAGATAACTCTCGCGCGATAGCAATCTGACTCGGTCCATTAAGAAATTCAAAAAATTAACTCCAGAAAACCATTACAACAAACAAGAAGAGAGTTGAAATTCGAGATTTGGATAAAAACATCTCACTTGACCTTTATCGATCATTTTGGTTCACCTATCTACTTGGTCGGTCTGAAAGGTGCGTTTCTGGATTTCACCATCCTCAGTGTTGGGTTTGGGTGATATTACTGTGAACAGGGTGTGCACTATTTTATTTTCATTTTGAGCCTGTTCTAGTTGAAAGCAAAAGACATGCTGCAACAACTAAAACATGGACTTGGTTACAGTTTTGATAGCTTGGTCTATTCTAAATATATGTACATCGTTTATCTAACCTTTTTAAAAAACCATACGTTTTTTAATGTATTATTTCTAATTGTATTTAAAATGAATGCTTTAAACTAAATACGTAAATATTAGTTAAAAATAGTTTGCTATAGAAAAGTTTGAAAGTACCAGAATCGTCTTTAAAATGAATTTATAGTATATTATGTATCTATCTAATAGAATAGTGAAAAAATAATCGAAACTAAACGGAGAGCAACAATTTTACCTACCATTCTAACCGTCTATTGGAACCCATCTCCTCCCAAAAATCTGAATTTTCCAGCAGTTGAAACTACATTTCCTCTTTAATATTACAGTTTAACATCTGCCCATTTACGCCTCGTGCATAGTTATTAGGTTTAAAACGTTCTCGTATCATAATCTTTAGTTGTATGAAAACGCAGTTCAATAACAATCAAACTCTTCACGTCTATGAATTTAAAGTTTGGATTTTCACCTTATTTGTCCATCCATGACTGTTTCATTTGCGTCTTAAGAAAAGACACAATCCAGACCGCAACTCACGATCTCCAAATAATTAAGAGAGACAATGTTAATAATGCATACGAACAACATAAAGTCGTTCCGTAGGTGTCTATCGTTCTATAGAGCTGTCGTGACAGAGCTCGCGAGCTGACGAAACAAGTTGATTTCCATTGTGAGCGAGGGACGAACCGATCTGGAAAAAAAAATCTCTAATACCCCCTCTACTTCGACACCAACTCTTCAGGGATCGACGCGTCATTTTTAATTTTGAATTTACGGCCACCCAGTGATTTCACAACTGACTTCATCCCGTTCGCGACTCCAGGCATTCTTCCCTCAGCCTCTTTTCGCTCCGACCGCTCTTCGGTCTCGTCATTCACAGCTGCAGGTCCGAACGGCCTGTTCGGACTACGGTGTCCGCATTTCTGTGTTCTAGCCCGTTTACATTTCTTTTCGCTTTTACTCCCAATTCCTAGTTCCTTGCATTTAGCATTAATTTATGTTCAGTAGTCTAATTGACCAAATTACATATTTCAATTAATTATTCTTTTTATGCAAGGTATTGGTTGAGATGAAGAAGTTAGTGACACGAGCTGGATTCGAACCCACGACGTTCCGCTAATACGCCGCTGCTCTAACCATTTAAGATATCGTGACTTCGATCCACTCGGTCGCCAACTCCCCACCTCAACTTACAACCTTTCGAATTTTCCCTATTTCTGCCACTTATGAAGTGGCCACGGGGAGCTCTTAGTTAACTTCTTTACATTTTAAATATTAATCCGTTTATGTTTAGTGGTTTAATTGACCAAATTACTTATTTCAATTAATTATTCTTTTTTGTAAGGTCTTGGTTGAGATTAAATTATGTTTTTACTGGTTGTACCCTATTACATGAACAATGATGTGCTCCGCATGTTTAAAAAAAATTATAAATTTAGTTTTTCTTATTTTAGTAAATTAAAAATATTTCAATTAGATATGCATTTTTATTTGTGTATAATTTTATATTTTTGTTTTCGCCAGAAAAAGTTAAAAATGTCTAGGTTTTTTTAAATTTTTTTACGAGGGTTCGCAACAGCAGAGGTTATATTAACTCTCGGGGTGACGTTGTTTTTGAAAAAAAGCCCATTTGTAAGTATTGGGTTGTCCGGAAAATAATGCAGGATTTTGGTATTAAACAAAAAAAAAGAAACTAGTTACTTTAAAGCAATGTTCTTTAATCAAAATAATTTCCCATNATGAGTAATCCTGTAAACGTAAACAGAATATTTTATATAGATTTTTTTTAATGAAAACTTAAAAACCTGCATTATTTTCCGGACAACCCGATATGTCGGATTCCAATGCAGGGCCGCTGGATTCGAACCCGGGACCTTTACCTTACAATGATGCCCCAACCGTTGCGGCCACCGACGCCCCCTCTACGGTTGTCAATGGTTATTTGAAAGAAACGACGAACAATTCGACCTTCTTTTTTTTTTAATGAAATTTTTTATTGGCTATAATAAAAAATGGTTGAACGGTTGGTCATTTCTTTCATATAGTAAGCCAGTAATTCAGATAATCAGCATTTACGATTATGGGTGTACAATTAAATTATGGGTATAATAAATTTGATGATCGCGAGCGGTGGGCTACGAATTTAGTAGCCTACAAAGGGCTGATTCATTCCACTCGGTGAGCGGTTTTTGTCCGTTTCTTAAAAATATCAGATATTCCCATCTTTATTGCGCTGAGTCTTTCGAAACGTTTTGAATTTCAACGCTAACAGATTCACACTGCCCATTCACTCTAATAAATACAATCACTCTTACTGAGCACACAAGGAAACACAAACGGATTAGCCATTTTTTTGTTGCACAAAGGAAGATATAAGAAAATATAATTTACAACCTCCCTTTATTTATTTTAATGTATTCATTTTTATTTTTAAAAACTGTTTTACTGCAGATTCACAAGGTATAATCAGTATTAATATATCCTATTAAGTAAATACATTAAGAATAATGTGTTACTACATATATATTAATACAAATATACGCATATTATAAAGCTATTTTTGATATGCAAAACATATATTGTTTGATGCTTTAAAACTTTAACAATTGCAAACGTGTTTATCGGTAAAATAGTTTGATTATTACGTAGCACATAAATTACGATAACGGATTGTTGTTGAATTAACAATAACTACAGGGAAAACGTATTAAATAACGTTCGGAGATAGAAAAAGTGCGGCGTGTGCATGTTTTCCGATAGCGGAAAAATCAGTGAGCACATTCTAACACGCGAATTACTCAGAGGAGAGGAAGCTCTGCATGCAAACAGTAAATCCTCGAGGTAACACCGTCCTGGGAAAAAAAATCAGACGGAGCTTTTTTTAACTCTATGTATCTTGTATAGTGCTACTTTCCCAATAACAGCTGAGATAATTAATTGTATATTTTTAGTTACATCAGGGAATTCCGCTAAACGAGATCTGAGAGGTTTACAGCAGTGCTTTAATTTTTATTTCAAAAATGTTTCTAAAGGAAACATATCAATTATAGCATAAAACTAATTCCCGCTTACTTTAATAATACAGAAAAAACATGAGGGAATATAGTTTAAAAAAATGTAGTTTATAATTATATTGTAACATGATTTTTCACGACCTATTAAAATATGGTTAAAGATTACCTAATTTCTTAATCATTACAAATATGTATAAACCAATTATCAGCATTTGGTCTATTAGTAACATTAGCAATTCAAAAATTGAAAATATTAATACTAAAAAATTATCTTGATATGATTGAAATAAGCTATAGATATAAGCGTATAATAAAAAATCTCACGATCTCTAAATAATCATTAATTAACGGTCACTGGAAACTACACATATCGACACGAGAAAAATGAAGAGAAATTATTTCGTTCACGGCCTATCATACAAACTAAACACATTTCTTACTTCTGACGACTTTAAAATAGCCTTCAAAAAGTATAAAACTATTCACACTTTTTTCAAAAATTAAAGATCCCACACCAGTAACCAATAAGCCTGATGTAATTTACAAAATCAGTTGTATAAATTGTCCGGCAACTTACGTCGTAATTAAATCCCAATATCTGTATAAGAGGGTAAAGCAACATATCTATGATAGCAAAACACCCAAACAAAATCCTACAACTGGCTACCAAACATTTTCAACACCAACACAATTTCGATTCCAACAATCCACAAATATTAAACAGAGAACAAAACAAACATAAACATAACACTTTAGAAATGGTTTATATCAACAGAGACAAACACAGCATCAGAACAGGCACATGAGACTCAGCCGGAGCTACGCTAATATGATTAATCAATCAATATCATTAACATACATATAGCACACAAAACATATGATAAACATATAAAACAATTATTACACTTCACACATCATACAATTATACGTAGTCTAAATCTACATCAATTTATCTCCTATTAATTGTGTATTAATCCTATAATAATACTGAAAGACTAACCAAGCCCGAACGACAAATCATTATTCCTTTTATCCATTGTCGGTCTGTTTACAACAATGAAGCCGACTCCTCTTAGAAAAAATGAATTTCTATTCCTACTTTCTTCGCCATTTCTTCACCGTCAAACATATATAAACAAAAGACATTAATATCTCACTAAAACTCTCAACACGGCACATAACACTGACATATCTACACAGAAACCTTTGAGTGAGTACAAACACTTTGATTAAGCCTAAAATGTCTGTGTTGTGTACATCATTGTATAAATTCATATTCATATCTTATATGTATTTGTACAATTTGAACAATATTCATAAATCCTCGGTTCTGAAGATGATCACAATAAAGAACGAAACGGTGGCACGATAAAGAAAAAGATTTTCCCGACCGTTGTCGTGAGGCGTTGGTCATTCCCGCCTTAACGTGGGCAGGGACCCTAATCTGTCTATGAGTTACAGGCCGATCTATTTGACAACCTGTAAACTCCTGGAGTGATAATTGGTCGTTTGACCTGGTAACTTGAGACAAAATGGTTTTACATCCAGTATCAGGCGCGGTTCCGTAAGCATCGTTCCGCAGTTGATCATGTTTGCCTTTTTGAGAGTGATATTCAGAATTCTTGATATTCTTCTCTATAGTGAGCACCCTCTGGCTGTGCTCTTTGACCTCGAGACTGGTAAACATATACGACATGGAGATACGCCATACTTCAAAAATGGTAAATATCGGATTTAGTGGGAAATTACCCCGGTTCCTTGAGACTTTCTTGAGGAACAGAAGATTTCGTGTCAGATTGGTGTCCTTGCTCTCCAGGGATATTATTATATATATTTTTCTCGATCGGAGTGTACAGTATCGCTGACGGTATCCCCCGAGCGATCATAAGATTACTGTACTTCGACGACCTCTGCTCTTTCCTTTCGGGGAAAGACCTAGCGATAGACGTTGTGGCTGGAAGAACCGAGGAAACCGGATTCGCCTTCGTGGCGTCGAAAACCGTATGCGTCCACTTTTGCAGGCTGAGGAGGGGCCCCAGCACTCCGCGTCTACTCCGCGATAAAGAACGAAGGGCGTCGCTCTGAACGAGCGATTTCAGACCTGGATGCGAAGATAGGAATACGCTACGGCAAAGCCTTGGGGAGGGTGGACTCCGACGAGTTCTCAACAATCACTAACGACTGGCAACAACAGCAAGGGCACTTGCAGTATTAGCCTCAAACTCGCCTTCTTAACACAGGTTGGCTACTTGCTCCTACTCGATGTATCCCACCTAAGTTAAAGGTGCAATTACTTGGCTCCATATAGAGAGCGCGTAGGCATGCCACCCGATTTGAGAATTGTGCTTGAGCAGGGTATCGATTATTTGAGTCCCCTTTCCGATTATTAGAGGAAAGGCGTTGTTCTAGTGTATACATGGTGTTGCAGGGTTAAATACCAATAATGCCATGGTGGATTCACTAAATTAAACGTATTTCAGAGCCAACAGAACTAGGTGTCTATCTTGATGCTTACCTGTAATATTAACATTTTTATGATTTTACTCTAAAATCAGATTTTTTCACATAAAATCGAAATTTTTTATCTCTAGCGGCATTAAAATACAAATCTGATCTTTACTTCGCAAACTAAATTCAATTTTCTAAAAGTTAACATTTCAGTTGCAAAATTCACGCTTCCGAATACTCATTGGAGTATCCCACCGACCCTCAATTAGGATTGTTGTATAAGTGTAAAGGGTAATAGAGGAATGGACCAACCAAATCGATTGAGTGGGATGTAAATAACAGTGAATATATTTAAGCATGAACGTGCGTATGAATGAGTTTGGAATTGCATGCTTTAGGTACTGAATAGACTTAACTGTTGACAACACTCTCCCTTCAGAGCACAACCTCTCTCGTTGGATGAATAAAGCTAAGGTCTGCCCTCGGACTGCCAACACACGGGGTAGATGATTATTAAGTCTGCTGGTCATGGAAATTTACTGCAAGTAGCAAAAGCTCGAATCGCTGGTGGAGTACGAGTCGCGAATTGTTTATATGTACGTACATCTGCGGATTTGAGCCTATATATATCCACATCCAAATCCAAATATATATTAATACAATTTAAATATAAGATTATAAAATTGTCTTTTATATATTGTGCAATTATTTTATAATTAAACCCATTGATAAATAAATGTAAATACATTTTATTGTTTATGGTAGAAGATTTTTTATCATTAATTATATACACCTTGACCTATTTGTTATTTGTATCGTTTGGAAATCTGGAAGTGGGCGGAAGAGCTGGCATCGGTCCAGTGAAGTCTATGTCTTGGCAAGATGGTCCCCATTTTAGCTATCTTCGTGACCCTTGTGCCCAGGGATCCGTATGACTGCTAAGTCATTGTCGTAGAAAAACCTTGATTTATAGAATTGACTGTTTCCCCGAATTCCTTGGAACTTTGTAATTGATTTACCGTTATGTACAAATCGAACTCGATTTTTGTTGCGATAACACAAAATATTTGGTACTTCATGTTTGTAATTATAAAAATGTCAGATTCTTTATCACTGTCCTAATTTAGTTAGAGTAATATAGCTGGACTAATCGCAATTTTGCATTTAAAAAAACTTTACAGTTTTTATAGTTCACTAATTTGGTGGTCCGCTTGACCAATTAATACTTTACAATTAATTAAGGTTATTAGTTGAGATGAAAAAAAGTTAATGGCACGAGAGGGATTCGAACACACGACCTTCGCCTAGATAAGCCGCTGCTCTACCACCTGAGCTACCGTGACCTCGATCCACTCGGACATCAACTCCCCATCTCAACCCCATCTAGCCGTATCTAGCCGAAGGTCGTGGGTTCGAATCCCTCTCGTGCCATTAACTTTCTTTCATCTCAACTAAAAACCTTAATTAATTGTAAAGTTTTTATAGTTTTCATTATTTCGTACACAAAAACTACGTTTTGTTACAAAAATCCACTCTAGAAAAAGAAATAATTATGTGTATTAGTCAAACGGAATGCTTATGAAATAAAAGTGATGTTTGGTAAACAAATGAATGAAGTCGTATACTCGAAAATCGCAACATCCCATCATTTCAAAATTCTTTGAGAATCTGTTCCACTAAAGATTAAAGCTTTTAATGGATATTAATATTAATATATTTTAATTGAATAATAAATTTTTTGTAGTAAGTTATTCTACTCATACTATTTGTAAATTTTAAATCTTAGATATCCATGGATTCAAAGTGAGTTCCGATGGAGGAGTATGTCGAAGAGAGACCAACTTCTACAAGCCAACAACATCTGGTAAACATATTAGCTTTTCGTGAACGACTATAGATCAAACGGCGGAACAGATCTCTTTACGGACGAACCGCGATTTGGTCTCATATCTTCAGATGTTGGGATATTTGGGAAGAGAATAAAAATCATCCAAAGCACTACAAACGATACTTAAACGCTCTTCGACTTTTCCACTAGACTTTTAATTAATGAAATGTTATTTGAATTTAAAATTGACTGGTACAGTGAGAAAAATCAATTTTATTTTTCCTCGGCAGTGAATGTTTACAATATGAAAAATGAAATTAACACTAGTTAAAAAAATATATTGTCCGTGCTTTTTCTTTAGTGCAGTGGAAAAACTTATATTTCGTATTTAGGTTCTCCTGTTGATGTTTCATTATGATAAATAGATACCAAAAGAAAAATATTTTAACTTCATAATAAATTATTTTAACAAAATTGTAGCGGATTTGAGTGAATTAATTTCGCACCAATTCAAGCCGTCAAATGTCCAACATACGTGCTAATTATACAGGACTGCCTTGTGTCAACAAAGATTACCTATCTGTTAATTATTTTATATAATATCTATAGAAACCTTCATTACCCAAAACATTGAAAAATAATCGAAAATGTAATTAAGTCCGAGTTAGTAATATTTTCACACCCTATATATAAATTATTAAAATTTTAGCTCCAGCAGTCCTGAACCATTCTTAGCTAAAAGTTCACTGTTTGCTTCTTGTTTCTCGTGTAGCAATTTTCAAATTAGAATGGAATTGCTCAGTAGTGACAATAAGTCTAGATTCCAGAATCAACTACCACATGGCTTGTTATTCAATTCTATTGGTATAATGTGTTTCAATTGTTGTATTTGCAATTTTAACACAAAGTTGTTGTTATTATGCGGTTCTTTCTGAGATGGAATGCTAACATTTTTTTACGCAACAGCAATCGTCATTTCCCAACTCCGGGTGCAGGTGCTTTTTCAATAAAAGTGCATTTGTAAGTATATCCGATTTGAATGCAAGCCCGCTGCATTCTACCTCCGGCGAGGGGTAAAAGCTTCGTCAATGACTTAACCGTTGCGGCCAGTGACGGCCCCTGTCAATTGTACAAAAGGACACTTTGGAATTTTAGTTAAACATTTGAATTAAACGATAATAATATAATACTTTACTGAATAATAATTCTTTTTTGTATGTAATTTAACTGTGATCAAATGGGTGTTCGACACAATACAAATTAAAAATTTTTTAAAGTAAAATTTTTACAGTGAAGAATGACAAAGATTGCCGTGGACAAAAGGGATTATATAACCGAAGTTGATTAAACTTGAATGAGTGTATGTAACCAGGAAAGGTTTAATAAAACTTAAATTAGGAAAACCCTCACTGTGTAAAATTGTTGACCGTCCGTCGAACAATGTTTACTAATTGTCGTCATGTTTATCGCTGAAAAATAAAAGTCGTATCTAATCTAACCTTTCGGAATTGTTGTTAACCCGCTGCATTGATCGAGTCAGTTAGTTCTATTGTAAATTTGAATCACCAGTGCGGGCACAAATTCTCTCCAACATGAATAAAATTTTATACAAACCATGGTAAAAACAAAGATTGTGCATTCATGTCTGTATGTATACAGAAAATAAATAATTATTTTTTAAAGCTTTCCACGAATGTTGGCCAAATGATATTAACCTTAAAAGGAAAAATTGGTAATTGGATATGTATTTTATGTAAATTATTCTCTGGGAGCAGGGTGGTTCAGGAGTTATGGCGTCTGAGTCGCATAAGATACGCTATAGGTTCTTAGTTCGAATCCCGGTATAGCCCTTAGAATCGTAGTTGAGAACAACTACAGTTTAGCCATTCTCTATACCTTGTTTTTAACTTCGTATATGGATTTGATACAGCCAAAATAATGCCAATTTTTTGCATTAATTTTGGCAACCCATTGGCAGCCGCTTTAGATTAATCATTTAAAAGACCGCGGATCCATCCACTTTTCAGAGGTCAACGGGGTAATTTTGGGATATGGAGTAACTGTATTTGTGTTTGGGTAATCTTGTATCATACTGAGAAATCGTTTGTAATATACTGACGTATTTATTTAGAAATCGTGAGATGCGGTCTGGTGTGATGTAGGTTTCAGAAAAACATTTTCTTTATCGTGCCAACGTTTCGATCTTTATTGAGATCATCTTCAGGGCCTGGGATTTACAAACATTTTTTACTTATTACAATTACATTTTGGATGTGGAAAAGTGAATTTATACAATGCAAAATATATATTTTATATATTCAATCAAAGTATTTCTATTTACTCAGTGTTTGTCTTCTGTGTAATTGTGTCATTCTTGCGTGTCGTGTCGAGAGTGCCAGTGAGATTTTGCTATTTTGTGTTTATATACGTTGGATTTGAAGGGCTGGGGAAGGAAGTTGGTATAGAAATACATTTTTGTATAAGGCGTCGGCTTCTTTGAGGTGAAAGGACGAAGGGAAAAAATGTGTTGGTAATGGTTCGGCCAGATTATCCTTTCAGGATTATATAGAAAGGGATAAATAGGAAAAGGAAAGCAGAATTGTTGGGAAATTAGACTGACATATGTAAAATTAGACGGTTGTCTACAGTAAAAGTTGATTGTCTGATTGTAGAAGTTTTTGATGTATGAGAAAACATTTAATATATGAAGATCTCTGTAAAATATGTTGTTATTTACATAAGAAGGGGCAGAAGCAATTAGTCCTAATCAATGAATGGAAACTATGAAATGTTTGAAAATTGGAATATTTGGCCGATCCATTTACCTGACACCCGTCCATCCATATGAGTTTGATTATATATGTCGAATGTTTTGAATTTAATAGTATCGGGTTGTCCGGAAAATAATGCAGGATTTTAAGTTTTCATTAAAAAAAATCTATATAAAATATTCTGTTTACGTTTACAGGATTACTCATTTGTATGAATGTCAACACTTATTAATCCTCTTCCAAATGATATTGTTTGTTTACCTCTGTAGCATTCCGCTACTTGGAAATAATTCAGTCATCCTTATAATGTCAAAGCGAGAATTTCGTACGATTTTCTTTTACGAGTTTAAACTCGGCCGAAGCGGAGCCCAAACGGCTAGAAACATTAACCAAGTCTGGGGCGAGGGTTGTGTTAATGAGTGCACTGTGCAAAGGTGGTTTAAAAAATTTCGGGAGGGAGATTTCAGCCTTGAAGATGAAGAAGGTCGTGGAAGGCCTTCCTCTCTTAATGATGATGTTCTGCGATCAGTGGTGGAAGAAAACCCCAAAACAACTGTTCGAGAACTTGCAGAGCAACTCAAAGTCAGTAAAACGACCGTCGCTGACCACCTCAAGGCGATTGGAAAAGTGAAAAAACTCGAAAATTGGGTTCCACACTCATTAAACGATCGCCAAAAAAATCAGCGCTTTGATGTTTGTGCATCACTTCTTTGTCGAAACAAAAATGACCCATTTCTGGCCAGAATTGTTACATGTGACGAAAAGTGGATTCTCTACGATAACACTAGACGTTCTGGACAGTGGCTCGACAAAGGAGATGCTCCAATACATTTTCCAAAGCCCCCAACTCATCAAAAAAAGGTAATGGTTACGGTATGGTGGGCTTCATTTGGTTTAATACACTACAGCTTCTTAAATCCTGGCGAAACCATCAATGCTGAATCATACTGTAACCAAATTAATACCATGCATCAGAAATTGGCAGTAATGAAGCCCTCTTTGGTCAATCGGAAAGGGCCCATTTTGTTGCATGACAACGCTCGACCACATGTGTCACGTGTAACGTCACAAAAATTATTGGAGCTTGGCTATGAAACTTTGCCTCACCCACCCTACTCTCCGGACCTCTCGCCTACTGACTACCATTTTTTTAGACACCTGGACCACTACTTACAACACATAATATTCAAAAATCAAACGGAACTGGAAAATGCATTTATTGACTTTATCAATTCTAAAAATTCTGAATTCTACTCAGACGGAATTAATAAGTTACCAACACGTTGGGAGAAATGTATTGAGAGTATGGGAAATTATTTTGATTAAAGAACATTGCTTTAAAGTAACTAGTTTCTTTTTTTTTGTTTAATACCAAAATCCTGCATTATTTTCCGGACAACCCAATAATTTTTATCGTTAGTTGTAAAATATGTAGAATTGTTTGTAAAGTTTGTAGAGAATTTTATGTTGTTTGTTAAGTGTCTATTTTTTTTTTAATCGTGTGTGCGAATTCGAAGTTAGTCTTCTATCAAATTAAATCCTAATATGTAACATTGTGATGATTGTGAATAGATTATATGCTAGGACAAGTTTCACGGCGGAATGCAAAAGATGATGAATCGTGATTTTGAGGGTATAAACATGATTTTCGCAATACGGCTCTAGTTTTCAGTTGTTGACATGTGGTATTGTAACGTAAGGAAAGTTTGTATAGAATAGGGACTATTTGTCAATATGGCGGAGTCATCCGCGTATGTGGCGGTAAATACATATTCATTGTGGGCATATCAGAAGTAAAAATTTTGTGTAAAAGCGGAGCGAGTATTGACCCCTGTGTTTTATAGTCAGACAATAGGCGGTAAAAATAATTTTAATTTATCGTAATTTGTATAATAGACTCTTATGCCATATTTTATCGTAAGCCTAAGAAACTTATAAAATACTCCAGTTACGTACAGTGTCTCTGTTGAGGTAATGCAAACTAAAACTCTGAAGTTGATGACTAGTGGAATGATAAGAAAGAAAGTCAAATTGATGGTGTGGTAAAATGTAAGAAGTAACTGATGATACTTCTTTTGTGAATTACTTTTTCAAATAATAATAATGTTAATTCATTAATATGTAATTTAATAATAATGATTAATTAACAATAATTTAGTAATTTTAATTTTAAATTGACTTCTTCAGTGTTTTATAAATTAACTTTCGTTGTGCAAACGTATATTCTATCAAGCCATTTTCATTTTCATTTTCTTGTCGTTTTTTTTTTGACAAAATTGACTAAAAATTTATGTAGACACGCTCTAACAAACGTTCGCCCAGAATTTATAATTTATATAATTCAGAGCCATCCACTAATTTTACAAATATCCTAGTGTAAAATTCCTGAAACGAACATTACTTTTAAACTAATAGTAATGTTTTCAAATCTGTTTCAGGATTTTGAGTTTATATTCAGAGAGGTGAATTTGAAACACTGGACATTTTCAGTTATGTTCGTGTCATAACCCTCGCGGCCAACGGCGACCATACAGCTGTTACTAAACTCAACAACTGTAAAAACATGACAAGTTTACAAAATTAAATAACATAAAGAACGTTAACAAGTCAAATTTCTGTAATACGGGTAGATTGCCTAGACTAGATACTAAGGGCGCAAAGAACAACACTAATGCCTCATTCCCAAGTAATGAGGGTTTAGTATATTCTTATTCAGCATTTATATGGTGTCTAATGGACGAGTTTTGACATTTCGCCTAATTCATAGTTGCCTCTGTGCGATTTTTGTGACCTCAAGTCTAGTAAGTGGGGGGTAAGGTCGTAAGTGGTGGGGAACTTATGACGACGTTTGTCAGGCATTTGGTCGGTTATGTATGTTTTTTTATTAGTCCAGCCGGTGTTTTGATTATCCGTCCTGACAGCACATAGACACACACACAAGCGCGCGCGCACACACAACTCCAAAGTATACAAAGCGATCTTAAATCGGCTTGTATAGCAAATCTGCGTTTTTGAGTAATTATAATTAATCCCTCTTGTGTTTTGAGGTCATCGCTCATTAGTCATTTTCAGTTACATGCTCGGAAAAGAGATTAGTTTGGAAGATCTATGAGATATTTAATGCGATTTGCAATATAAAATTGAGGAAAAGTGTGTATTTAAACCATTTAATATTAAAACATTTTGTAATTAGATTTATTATCGCAAAAAAAAACCGCAGATCAGACCGATTAACAGAATTGTGACATCTACAGTGATTGCTTTAGACGATTTTACGGACCATGGCTTTCTTTGTAAAGAAGCGGAAACTTTGATTTAGAAAACGCAAAACACATTGGACGCCGTCGTTCACCTGTTGATGATGACCATATTCAAGCTATAATTACAAATAAACCTATAACTTACCAAAACTTCAAAAAAACAGCTAACATATTTTATGCAAACATCTCTACGCATTTTAGAGCAGCTGGATATATTGGTCGGAACGTATATGGAATTCACATGCTGACTAAGAAGAATTTATTGGACCGCATTGCCGTCAACGATTCTCAATTAAAACGAGACAACGACCCATTTTTAAAATGATTCATAACTCGTGATAAAAAGTAGGTCCTTTACAATAATGTTCATGGAGGAAAATCCTATGAAAAACGCAGCGACTCATCGTTAGCAACTCCAAAATCCGGATTACCTATTAATCCGAATGGTTTTTTTTATTATCTTTTTTCGACCAACGTACCTGTTCATTATAGTGTATGCTGCAAACAATAAGAGGGATTAGAGTTATCAATAACGACTTGTATTGGCTAAATGCAAAGACATTGGCGTTATCCAAGAAAACATTCGCCATATTTCTTTGCAGACAAACCACGACATTTTAGAGCTAAACTGGGATGTACTACCCTACACAATATATTCGGCGGACATTGCTCCTTCACGTCTTCACTTACTCTGTACTTTGCGATCTCGGTTAATTTGAAAAACCGTACATTTAAAGGACTGCAGAAAATACTCATTGTAGAGTTCATCACTCGACAAACCTCAGGAGTTCTGGGGGCGAGACGGAATTACAAAGTTGCAGGGAATATGGCAACAGATAGTTGAACCTGAACGAAAATAATTGACTAAATCTATCATCAAACACCGCTACTGAATTACCTTACGCCCGATAATAATAATAATTTCAATTAATTTATTTATATTTTTTGTTTAGATGAAAAGTTAGTGTCACGAGCGTGAATCGAACGAACGACCTTCGGCTCAATACGCCACTGCTCTACCCACTTGAGCTATTTTGACTAGAGGTGAGAGCAGCGGCGTATTGAACCGAAGGTCATCGGTTCGAATCCCGCTCGTGGTACTAACTTTTTCATCCCAACCAAGAAATTATATAAAAATAATAATTAATTGAACTAATTAATCTAGTCAATTATGACCGCTAAACATATATGTAGTAATATAATAATAATTCAGTGTTTATTTTTAAAGCATTACATATTTTACACAAAGTTATAATAACATGATGCACTTCAGTTTGGAAATTTAGACCGTCATCTGAAAGTAGGACTTGATCACAAAATATAAATTCCCCTTCATTGTTCAAAAATTAAGTAATAAATATAGAAAAAAACTACCCCGATAGATTGAACTAATAAAAAAAACTTTAATTTAATATATCGGGCCGTCGGGCCGTAAAAAAAGTAGTAATTTTAAAGTATCTCGTAATTTTAGAAGTAATTGTCTTTTAAAGTGTGCAATTAAACGATTCATGGTTATCAGAGAGGCAGAATTTCACAAAAGTGATGCAAATCAAAATCTTACTTAGGTACTACCTTTAATTTACTGTTTTCTTAAATGCCAGAACAGGACATGAAAATGTGTCGACTTCCATTGCTGTTTTTTGTTAATAAAGTATGGTAGGGTTCAATGGTTTTTAACGAAGCAGATTTTGTTATTATTAATATTTATTTTATTACTCGGTTTTACTATTATGCATTTCTTATTGTTAGTGGGCTAAAAAAAATTATTAGCTAGCACAAAAAAACTTTATGCTTATTTGACTTATTGGTCTTGAATAATAAAAATGAATAGGGAAATAACGTTTCGAAGTTCCTTACATGACCAATTCATTACAATTATTTGTTAAAATTAATAATTTATTGAAGGAAATGAAATTTAAAAATAAATTTCAGACATAACAATTACACAATTGATTTAATTGTTAAACTTGAACCAAGGTACAGTCAAAGATGAAAAATAAACTACGATAAATACACATTTATTCCTCCCAGTACCAACATAAACACGAATTAGATATAAAAATATAATTATTCTATGGTGCACAAATAGAGCGCAAAATGGAATTGAGCTTCCCTAAAACTCGAAAACAAATCTCTTTCAATTCTTTCTCACATTGCTTTCATTTCAGTTGAAAACGTTAGACAACGCAGAAGAGCCGCTGTAATAACAAAAGCCCCAAAAAGCACAGAATTGGGCTATAGTCGCGTGAAAGGATACGGGACAAAGAGAAAAAATACCGACATAAAACTTTACTTTTAATTTCTAAATAAAACTGCATAAAAAGGGGTAAGCGCCAACCAGCACATTCACCGGAGAGGAACAGCGAATTTGTGAGCAAGCATTTCAGCAGTCATCTAAAAGGCCAAACCTTTTTACAATTCCCCTTAATTCGGCGTTGGCGGAAAGGCGATTTTGTACTGATTGGTCCATAATCACAAGGGTCCATAAAAGAACCGGTTCCCTGATTGATGAACCTCTGTTCAAGCTTCCTGCCTGAATGTTTCAATCCATGTTATCGATTGATAAATGACGATCGATGGATTCTGGTGGCGGAATGTGTAACGAACACTATTTGCAACATTCTTTCGTCAGCTGAAACGTGATTGAGTAACATTTACAAAACGCAACTGTAGAGGGACCCAATAAATAACAGGTCAACATTTCATGTTAGGTTATATCATAAATAAATTTATTATCCCATGAAAACGTACAAATGTACAGGTATATATTTATTTTTGAAGTTACAATCTTATACATGTATTAATGTTCCACAACTCAGATGAAAAATATTACGAATAAGACACATCTTATTTAATATAGCAGCGTACGAAAAAAAAAAATATGTAACATTCTCTCTCTCTCTCTCTCTCTCTCTCTCTCTCTCTCTCTCACTCTCTCTCTCTCTCTCTGTATCTCTCTCTCTCTCTCTCTCTCTCTCTGTCTTTATTACTCTCTCCCTTCTTCATTTTCTTCAGTCAATTTTTGATTATGTATATTTGTTTATTAATGTCTCAACGTAACACTGTCGATCATATTTTAAGGAATATAATATTAGACTGTTTATGAATATAACGTAAGTGATCACATCCTTAATAAAGCTCGAAGTAAAATTTCGTACAATTGTTAATCATGATTAAGATCGTTGAGATCATGCAACATAGGAGGAAATGAAATGTCGTTGAGTCGGTTGACGAATAAATTGCGACTGAATTCTTCATGTTGTTAAATAGTTGCGTGTTGATGCTAATCAAGAAACTCTGCTACCTATGACCTTGGAATTATTAAAGCCCTCTTATTTAGACGTTGACAGTTGCACGGTTTATTTAACTCCTAGATAATTTAACATCATAAATTAATGCAATGAAAAATCACAATTTAAGTGATTACCCCATTCCGGGCTTGTAAACTGGTGATGGCTTAATAGAGATAAAATTACGAGAATTTACAATTCACATATAAACGGTAAGTAATTTTGTATTAATAATTTTGTTGACTTACTTGTTGGTATAATTATCGCTTATTATTTATAACCAACAGTATCATATGTCAATAAAAACGTAAATCATGCAATAGAAATGATGAAGGTGGGGTGAGAGTGTAGATTCAGTTTTGTACTTGATGGTTCTACCCACAGATTGGTAGTCCATAACTATCTTGTGTGCCGATTACAAAAAGTAAATCATGCTATATCAAATAAATTGAGTTATCATCAACTCCGATCCATTAACTCAAAGTGGAGAAATATAGCCACCAAAGGATGTAAGTGTGCTGATATTACCCCGTGTACTAATCAAACACTCTGCAGGGCTGTCACTCCCCGATATGCAGACCTTAGTGACTATACATCAGAGAGTTATTCAGATATCGTGAGATGCGGTCGGGTGTGATGTAGGTTTCAGAAAAACATTTTCTTTATCGTGCCAACGTTTCGATCTTTTATTGAGATCATCTTCAGGGCCTGGGATTTACAAACAATGTTTACATTTAACAATTACATTTAGGATGCGGAAAAGTGAATTTATACAATGCAAAATATATTTTTTTATATTCAAACAAAGTATTTCTACTCACGCAAAGTGTTTGTCTTCTGTGTAATTGTGCCATCCTAGCGTGTCGTGTTGAGAGTGCCAGTGAGATTGTGCTGTTTTATGTTTATATATGTTTGGTTTTTAAGGGGTGGGGAAGGAAGTCGGTATATAAAAGACAATTTTCTGTAAGGCGTCGGCTTCTTTGAAGTGAAAAAAGCCGACAAAGGGGAACAATGTGTTGGTAATAGTTCGGCCAGATTGTCCTTTCAGGATTATATAGAAAGGGGATACATAGGAAAAGGAAAGCTAAATTGTTGGAAAATTAGACTGTGCGAAAAGTATTTGATGTGTGGAATGTAATGAAAAAATACAAAAGTATTACACACAGAACAAAACAAACATAAACGTAATTTCTTAGAAATGGTTTATATCAACAGAGATAAACACAGCATCAATTACAGAACAGATACATGTAAACTCAGTCGCAGCTACGCCAATATCATTAATCAAATTCAATACAGATAACATACCTATATCATCACATTACATTCCACACATCAAATTTTCACATAGTCTAATTTCCCAACAATTTAGCTTTCCTTTTCCTATTTTATCCTTTTCTATGTAATCCTGAAAGGATAATCTGACCGAACCATTACCAACACATTTTTTTTCCCTTCGTTGGCTCTTTTCACCTCAAAGAAGCCGACGCCTTACAGAAAAATGTATTTTCTATACCGACATCCTTCCCCACCCCTTCATAATCCAACGTATATAAACACAAAATAGCAAAATCTCACTGGCACTCTCGACACGACACGCAAGAATGGCACAATTACACAGAAGACAAACACTTTGAGTGAGTAGAAATACTTTGATAGAATATAAAAAAAAAAATATTTTGCATTGTATAAATTCACTTTTCCACATCCAAAATGTAATTGTAATATATAAACAATGTTTGTAAATCCCAGGCCCTGAAGATCATCTCAATAAAGATCGAAACGATGGCACGATAAAGAAAATGTTTTTCTGAAACCAACATCACACCAGACCGCATCTCACGATTTCAAAAAAAAAAAAAAAACTAACAAGAAAGTTACAGTTCTCAGTAATGCATGTAATAAATTATTATAATTTTTTTTTATATTGTTCTTTTTAAGCTTATGTAGGAAATATGAAATGACGGTCTGTTATTAAACCAAATTTAGCATAATTATTCGATTGTTGTTAATTCTATTCATTTTAACTTGTTAATAATAAAAATAATAATAATAGTCATATTAACAAAAACAACAGCAGCAGCAACAACAACAACAGCAGCAGCAACAACAACAAAATCAACAACTTTTTTTATTTTAAGGTGTTAAACACGATAAACGTACAAATCATTCCTTGTGAGACTGCGCTCAATACATAGGTGAGTTATTGGAATAGTGAAGGATGTGTCTCTTGGGAGATAAGAATCTTATTTCCGGTCAATCCTTGGTGGATGGCTTGCCAAATGTTTATGTAGGGTGCACATTGCCTTTATTATACCCTCCATATTTCCCTAAATTTTAATTTTAATCGTGATCAAACGCGCGAGCACACGTTTTCTCAGACTTTCTACCGAATTGGTCTTCGTGGAAAGCAGTCAATGTCGGAACTGCCAAAACGGTCATATCCTACTGTCCGTAGCCTTAAGGTATGAGCCCTTACATATGGGACATTATGTTAAACAATCCTTTCGTTCCTATCGGGAAAAAGGTAAACCCTGATAAGTTGGTGGTCGTTAAAGATCCCAGGGCCGACGCCTCCTCCAGGGAAAGTGTGCCAGATGGAAATGAATGCTTCCACTAAATCGCAATCTGCAATCCGCTCATTTTCACTCCATGTCAGAGTTGATAAAAATGTTTAAAAAAAACTATTCTTTTGATAAGTTAAGGAATGGTTTTGATTATTTCCTTTCGGTACGATACAATAAATAAGGTCGTAAAACCTATTTTTAACATATTGATCAATTTAAACAAGTTTGACAATCCAAAAATTAATATCCAAAGGCTCTTATAAGTATTAATGTAATTAAAATATTGCCCTTAAATATGACGAACTTTCTCATTTTTCATCACACATAGACATCGATTTTTTGTCTTCAAATGCAACGCGTGAATCTTTTTGGGGAATATTCTCTATAAAGTAGGTCCAAAGTTGTTTTGTGGGTTTTATCATAAACTATGATAATAATAATTATTTCAGATCAGTTGACATATACAAAACCCATTTATTATCACGCCGAAGTAAAATTAACCAATTTGCACAATTAATTTTTTTGTAAAGTTGAGTCGAAATTTTAACGTATGTTACTCAATGAGAGTTCTAGTACTCTTTCTTCAAAAATATCGATTGCTTAATTTTTCAACTGGAATTAATCCTTGTCTTTGATGAAATACAAGTAGTTTAATCGTCAAAGAGATTGGGGGGATTATTTTTAGAATGGAGCTTTACTTTGGATCATTTTGAAAATCAGATAAAGTTTATAGTTTTTGGTCCAGCAGAAAATGGGTATTTTATTTTTTTTAAATTTATACGGGGAGTGTGCTAATAAAAAAAACACACACTCAACTTTAACAAAAAAATTACTTAACAACACAAGATCAAACGACCATTGAACGTAGAATGGAGGTCACGAGAAGGGATAATTTGAAAGTAGAATCCATTAACGGAAAGACAGGTGTTTCGGACTGGAAGGGAAACATTCCGAAAACTAACCTGAAATTGGACGGAACACCTATCATACTCCGAAAATGGTAAATGCCGACTAAGAGAGTTCCATGGTGACGAATTCACTGAGGGGAAAGGTAATAAATCCCCGAATGAAGAAATGGAAAGATTGTAGAGGAAGAATTGATAAACGAATGTGACAGTGTTCTGTTTTTTTTACCTGCAACAAGTTGCTGTTCGTGCATTTTTGAGGATAATATTTATTATAAAGCGCGTTAGGCGGTTAAATGTCAATACTGTCAAGTGGATTCACTAAATAAAACGTAGTTCAGCGCTACCTGAACGAGGTTTGTGTGTTGATTATTTTCTTAGATATTTCCATTTTTGTGATTATAGCCAAAAATTAGATGTTTTTACATAATATCGTAATTTCTCAACTTTAGCGGCATGAAAATACAAATCTGATCTTTATTTCGCACATTAAAATAATTTTTTTATAAGATGAGAACATTCAAAAATTCGCTAATTATTTACTTTCCTGTACTACGAGTATGTATTATAAGAGTTACTGTATCCACCGTTCTGACCTTAAAGCACACTGGTCAGTCCTAATTCATCAAGGAACTTGATTAGTTTCATTGGTTAATATCTTTGACGTAGACGTTGAATATCTCAAAACACTTCTTCCTGCAGGCAAGTGGAGCACCACAGTTTGTTAGTAGGTGTGTTGATGTCTCTCTGCTTCTTTGCAGAATGTGCACGTGCCGTGGTCTGTTATGCCAAACTTCTTCATATGTCCATTTAGTTTGAAGTGTCTTGTCAAGAAACCTGTTAGGAGTCGCAGCGTTTTCCTGCTTCCTTTAGTGCATTCTGTTACCTCTTTCCTTCCAACGTTTGTTAGGAGGTTCTTGTAGAGTTTGTGTCCAATGAGTCAGTTCCATGTACCAGCATTTTTTTTTTCTTTCGGTCTGAGGTGGTCTATGATAATGCGCATTCCTATGTCACAAAAGAGCGGGCTCCGGTTTATCAGCGGAATAGCAGCCCCTCTTCCTACAAGGGCATCCGTTTTCTTGTTGCTTTCTACTCACACTATATTTTTATTATAGTATTTTCCCATGGGTCCTGAGTATTTGGTTCAAAGATGGAATACTCCTGACCCCGTACCTTCAATGTTGGTTGAACGCAAATGCCCTATTCATGTCGTCTCTTGGGGCCATTAGTACCGGAAAATCTTTCATTAGATGGTTTGTACTTCTATATTTTAGTTTTATTCCAATTGGAGGTCTTTGATAATAAAAATGATATATTTCTGTGCTGTCCTCGTTATCATGTGGTGAAGGGGGACCAATCCCAGTATGTTCTCCATACCAGCTGTGGAACATGTTGTTACTGCCCCGTTATACTAATGCATGCGAGTCTCTGTATTTTCGTTAGATCTGGTCGTTTTGTTATTTGTTTTAGTTTATCGGCCCAGGGTATGGCGACATATGTCAGAATAAGTATTACCATCATGATGTATATCCAAAGCTGGATTTCCTGTCTGCACCCTCAGCATTCTAGCTATTTTTCTGCACACCATTAAGGTTCGTGCCCTTTCCTTGATAGTGGAGCTGATATGTTCCTTCAACGCTTGTGTTGCGTCTAGTGTGACACCTAGGTATTTGGCATGTTTTTTCAGTACTACCACAGAGTTATTGGTGTGGACCAGGCAGTGGTGTTATCTGCCTCATGTGTCCCAGTTACATGTAAAAGCAACAATGGTTGTTTTATTTGAGTTAATCCCTAAACCAGCGGTTTTACACCATTCATCTGTGATTCTTAGCCCTTCTTTGATTTTATCACGAAGAGGTTCCTCGAATTTTCTCCTGGCGATCTTTGTCATCCGCATATTTTATCCCTTTATGGTCCAGAGTTTCGTGCCATTCGTCAACTGATCGGCTCCATAAGAGGTGATAGCACCCCTTGCGGCCATTCTTTGGCTGTGCTAACTCGTGTTGTGTCGTTTCCTATGCATGTCTCAGTTTTTCTGGTTTTCAATTTTTCTCCAAACTATCCAGATGTGATATGATCTACGTGTCTTTTCACTAAAGAGACCTTCATGGAGCCATTATCCGAGGCTTCTTCAATGTCGAGGAACGCGCAGACTGCTATTTCCTTTTTTCCTTTGCTTCTAGTGTTTTCCTCAAGTCACTGGTTAATTGGTACAGGGCAATTTCTATTGAAGCTCCTGCTCTGTCTGCATGTCATTCAAATTCAAATAAAACACGCGATTAAAAAACTAGCTGTCGTTGGAGCTAAAATTATTTCCCCTGATTCCTCATCATTATCTCTTATTTCTTTGTACAACGCGAGTACCAACAACTTGTACTCCAAGGATTGGGACAATATTTAAATTATTTTCAGGTTCGTTCGTTTTCTCTGGTGACTTCAATTTTTACCACGATACATTCGGCTCAAGTTGATCCGATTCAAAAGGACGTAATTTATTGAGACTTTAGTCCAGAACTACATTATCTTCTTGAATGACGGATCTACCACCATGGCTCTCAATCCCACTCGGAAAAATGTATCGGCAGTGGATTTGACTCTTGTCTCTTCCCACCTAGCTTTTATGACAAGTTGCGAGGGGTTTCAGGATCCAATGAGATCTGATCATTTACCATTAATTTTTGTTCTTATCAGGTCAGCTAAAAGAGAAACATGGATTTCCTTCTGCTCTTCAGTGACGATGATATGGAAAAAAGTAAAAATCATCAAAAAATCATTTGCCCCTCCCTTACCCCCTATTCCTCGGGGCCCACGGATAGATGAGTCTATTGATGTCCTTTATCCACCTGGCCCACCTTCTGAATGTAATTTTCTGGCTACAAATACAAGCTCGGAAATAGACACTCAGATTCAAAGTTTATTGGCTTCTTTCACAATACAGGAACTTGAATGAGCGTTAAAATCTGCAAATAATAGTGCTCTAGGTAAGGATTAAATCCACTATAGCAAGTTAAACTCTATTCCTACGTAAAATAAGTATAGACCTAAATACAGACCTATTTTACGATATCTGGTTAGAGGGAAAAATGTCCATTCAATGGAAAAAGACAATTATCATATTAATGCTTAAAAATGGAAAACCTGCTAACTCTTCTTCTTCGTTCTGTCCAATCGCTTTAAAAAGACCTCTGAAAGAATTATTAAAAATATGCCTCAAAGGTGGTTAGAGCGTGATGACAAGTTTGACAGGCTTTAAACCTGTCCAGAAAGGACTTCCCGGTTTGTTTATTTACAACATATGTCCCTTATCACAACCCGAGAGATATTCGTCCACATAAATGACCTCATTGGTCTTATACAAGGGTTTGCCTCAAGGGGGTATTCTTCGTACCATTTCTTATGCGGTTTATGCAGCTGATCTAGTTTCCGCTTTACCTAATACTGTTGAGACCATTCAAATGCAGATGACATTTGCATATACACCAATGGTGAAAATCTGGAGAACTGTAAGACTCGATTGATTAATGGAATTGTTTCTGGAAACCAATGAAATAGTTGATGTACTCGCTAAGCTGGCCACTATTTTTTTTTCGCACTCATACTGTTTGGTAGATGGAGTACTCGATATTCCTCCATCTACCTATCCACTAAAATAAACTAATCTGGATTGGGGTCGATGGGGAATTTTTATAAAATTTCCGCCATAGGCCCAAGTGAAACACACAACCTGAGAGGCGATGGAGAAGCTACATCGCCATCAGCCTCTCCCCATTCACACCAATAAATACATTCACTCATACAAGACACAGAAACATAAAACACATACCTTTCTTTCTATCTACAATAAAAAATTCCCAATTCGTTTAAAAAGCGAAACGGGGGACCCTGAAACTCGCTGCTGTGTCCGAGAATTCTCTTTAAATCTGGCGGCATGCCTACTCACGCCCTGTAGGGAGCCAAGCACGACACGCTTCGACTATGTGGGACAAATCGAGCAACTTTTCTCTGCATAATGGACACCTGCGGGGGGATTGACCCAACAGCAAGTGCCCATGTGTAAACCGCGTATGGCCTATTCTTAATCTGGCAAGAACTATTTCTTCCTACGGCTCAGATCCTCGGGAGGGGGGCATCTGCAGGTCGTGCACTTAACACGAAGGCGCCTCTCGGATGACCCTGCCCAATTTTGCTGGCCACTACTGAACTTTGTTGATATAAAGCTACCTATAACTGACGACAAAGGGGAACAATGTGTTGGTAATAGTTCGGCCAGATTGTCCTTTCAGGATTATATAGAAAGGGGGTAAATAGGAAAATGAAAGCTAAATTGTTGGAAAATTAGACTATGTGAAAAGTATTTGATGTGTGGAATGTAATGTAATGATATATGTAAGTTATCTATATTGTATTTGGCTAATGATATTGGCGTAGCTGCGACTGAGTTTACATGTTCCTGTTCTGTAATTGATGCTGTGTGTATCTATGTTGATATAAACCATTTCTAAGAAATTACGTTTATATTTGTTTTGTTCTGTATGTAATATTTTTGGATTTTTGAAGTCAAAATTGTGTTGGTGTTCAAAGTGGTGGGTAGCGAGTGCTGTAGGATTTTGCTTGGGTTTTTTGCAATCATAGATNTATGTTTATGTATATATGAATAAAAGTACAAATTAACTAACGTACTAGCTGAGGCTAATATCCCGACAAAGTCAATAAACAAATAAATGATTGGGTTCCCTGTGAGATACGGAGACAATGAAAGTTTAAAAACGGAATATGAAAATGAAATAAAGAAAAGTAGATCGGGAGAAAATGAATGGAAGGTTCAATAATAACTCAATTTCAGATAGATCTTTTACGACTGTGATTAAACTCGTAAACCAGTTCCTTCATACCCTTCTATACTGACAGAGAAAAACACATTTTCCATAATTTTACGAGCATTTGCAAGTAATTTTTTTTTAAAGCTGCCGTTCTCGTTTCAAGATTGTGCCGGTTCCAAAAGGGATTTTTTATTGACATAAACGCAGTTTTATAAAAAAACAAATTTGTTTAATATCATAACTGAAATTTACTTATAAAAAATTTACAAATAAAAATTTAATCTCATGGATTCGTAATTTATTTTAAGACTGTTAGCTTTCATTTGAAACAGTAATTATATAATTCCTCTAAAGTTCATCAAACAACTTTTTAAGGCATAAAATGAATTTTAATGTAGAAATATGACTTGTCATATAAATGATAACTTGGTCAAAGCGTGGTTAAAATTTGTTTAAGTTGTAAAAACGATATTCTAAAGTTGGAACACAACTCTAATTGAGCTACAATTGTACTAATGTCGATCTGTCATTATATATTGATGAGGATCGTAAGTGATCGATTAGACAAATTGGTAGGAATTTAACAGACGAAAAGTCCGTCTCACGATTTGAATCGTTTTCCACGGGGATAAATTTAGAAGGAAAATGGTTTTTATTCGTATTATTTTCATCGTTCTATTTAATAATGCATGGTTTGTTAACATAAGAAGTGTAAATTTTTCGAATATTGATAAAAACCAATTCTAAAATTTACCATTCGTTGTGTAAAAAACGGACCTAGTTTCTTAGGACAAAGAACTTCTTTCTCGACAAGAGGGATAACAAACGTTCAATTTAAGCCTTTTGAGTGTCTAGTCCGTGCCTTGCCGCTAATTCAAGCCCGTATTTTCTTCTGTGATTTTCCTTTTTTGACGTACAATAAAGATTTTTCAATGGAATGATGTAATTTTTATTAAAGATACGTGATAAAAAAAAAAAATTGTGGAGCCATTAAAATACATATACTGATTTAAAAATTCAGATCGTTTAATTGACCACCTTACAATTTACCATGTAGGTCGAAAAATAGATAGTGTTAGTAAACGTCAGAATAATCGTCATGAAGCATAGAACCATTTCATTGTACCAATATACCAAGAAAAGAAAAATTCAAATTTTTCAAAAATTAAACAAAATTCAGGGATAAGGCAAAAATGATGTACACGTGATGAAAGAAACAACCTCAATTCTCTCTTAAAGATATCAATGAATCTTATCAGGAATTGGAAAGTATTTTCAATAATGTACACGTGTCAAATATATAAACATCCATTATATTAGTGGTCTATTGACCAAATTACTTCTTTCAATTTAATATTCTTTTTATGTAAGGTATTGGTTGAAATGAAAAAGTTAGTGCCACGAGCGGGAGTCTAACCAACGTGACAAACGTGACAATTTAAAGAGTTATTACAAAATCCAATTGTAAACACAATTTATCACTGCTGTATTTACCTCTAATCCTTTAAAACGTATAAAATATTTTGTACGATAACCGAAGAAGGATTGTCTACGAGATAAATACAAATATTAAGAATGGTCACTTTTTTGCCGCCCAGTATATGTTGGATGATGATGGTTTTTACGTTGAGATGCGGAACATATATTTGGTGAGGACTCCAAACTGAAAGGATTGATTGTGTCAGATGGAAGTAAGTTGGACACTACTAAACCGATAAAAGTGCTTTCATACCAGAAGTTCCACCCATTTCAAAACGTTTTCTGAGAAACAATTAGAAGATATAAAGAATGGTATGAAGTCTCATATTATTTATAACAATTCATTTTAAAAATAAACTTTCTGTTGTTTTCTTATGCTTCATTTTTATGTTTTTATCGCCTTATGAACTGTGCATATTAGCCAAGGAGACGATATGTTATGCATACCCGTATTCAGGGAGAAGGTTTTCGTGAAAATGTACCAGGGGCGACGGTGGGAATCGAACCCACGACCGTGGAATATTATGTANGACCCCCAAATTGTAGGGAATTAAAGGTCTCCCACAAATAAAAAGATAAAGATTTAAAGTTTATTGGTAAAGAACACATAAACAAAAGTAAAAGGATAACTAGTTAACATTAAAATACATTAGCGTAAAAAGAAACGTGTTCGTAGGACAGCGTGGTGGTAACAACTAAAACTGTCAGCTGGGGTCTAGATAGAGGGGAGAGACAGAGTTCCCGCCATGTAGGGCCTCCGTTGACGTAGTGGCGGTCAACATCCTACATATATATATATATATATATATCCCTCCTCGGCATGTAGAAGTGGGCGCATTCGATTTTCCACGCAAAGAAGGGGAATCCGGTTTCCTCGGATCTTCAGCCACCACGTTTATCGCTGACTGCATCACCCCTCCGACCACTGCTTGGTCTTTCCCAGAAAGTCAAAACCACAGGTCATCGACGTACATTGTTCGTTTAATTGCAGGGAACACGATAAGCGATACCGTACACTGCGATCGTGAAAATGTAACATAATTGAACCCTGACAGACTGCAAGGTAAGAAACTATCTACTAGTTGTTCAATGATGTGTAAAAATAGTTTATCAGTGAAAGAAACGATTTTTTTGACATTGGCTTACCAGACGGCAGCTACCACATGGTGAATCGTTTACGGTTGGCTACGGAAAACAAACAATTTGAGCGCTGATGATGATCTCAATAAAGATAGAAACGTTGGGATGATAAAGAAAATGTTTTTCTAAAACCTACGTCACACCAGACCGCACCTCACTATCTCCAAATAATAATAATATTTAGAAAAAAATTAATTAAATACTTAACACACACCTCTAACACAATGGTCTAAAAAGTGTAGCTGTCGGTAATTATAACACTTTTATTACATTACACAAACTTGACTTAAGAAAACACCATTTAGTCCAAAGCACACATTTATAATATATACGCTCTAAAGGCAAGACTCAACAGAAATCAGTCATAAGTTTAAAAAACTTTTCAAAAGCATATCACAACAAACAATATAAAAGTAACAAGATATATGATAAAAGTAAAATTCTAAAATGTTAAGAGTTCATCTGTAGAAACAACAGATAGGAAGGTAAAGCTTTAGAGATTTTCGGAGAGGAGATCTGAGAATTGGGAAATTTCCATATGAAGGTAGACAACATGCCGTCTGTTTGACAAAGGTTTAAACTCAGTAGTATGAACATAGGGGAGGAAATTAGAAAAATTTAAAAAACAAATTTAAAAGACAAATATCTGGTATACCAACTGGGCAGATTCAACAGATTAATTTCGCTTTTAGCAAATGGATCCCAGACAATGTCAGCATACTGAAGATGACTGCGGACCAATGAATAAAATAACATTTTAATACCAATCGGGTTACCGATCTATGAGGAAAATTTTATTTACAACTGAAAATGATACCAAAGTCATTTATTTCATCTACCCCATCCATTCAAAAACCAACAATGTGATAAGATCAAGAATCACTATCCTTCCGACACATTGAATATAATGCATTTGCATTTTGATTGATTGACATCATTATCACAACACCAGTTAAAGAAAGAATTTATATCTAATTGAAGTGATTGACAATGAAAAATTGGAAAACAAGTTTAGGTCGTCAGCTAAAAAAAATCTATGAAAAATAGTAACGTATTAGTAACGTAACAAGTAGTCGTTGAAAAATAGTAAGGTAAGGTATCGGCCCAAGGTGAGATTTCTGAGGGACCTCGGACAGAATTTGAAATGAAAATGAGACAGAACCATTATACACAACCTGTAAGAGCCTTCCAGTCAGATAGAGTCAAGCGAAGAAGGAAAACGGTCACCTATTTGTATGTAATCTTCCTGAGAAGAATTCGAAAGTTACCGGAGTCGAAAGCTATGGACGTTGCAGTGTGAATGTACGATAAATATTAATATTTTTAGCCAAATACATAAATTATTACATTAAACCCAAATAATTGTTTGTGTATGTTAATAGAATAAACAAAAATATTTCGGTTGTCAAGAATTGTAAAGGAATGGGAATATAGATATTTTCAACTTATTCGAACGTTACGGTCCAAAATAAATTCTATTTTCCCGGATTATTTATTTTTTGAAAGGATAAACTGCTTGTCATTGTGTATATGCCGCATAAAGTTTTTTCCTGATACCTGCAGGAAATGCTGTTAAAAGTGTTTTTATAGAAAAATTGTTTATTCTTTCCAAGGCGAAGAATATTCATGACAACGTCGGCGACCAATTTAACGGGTTGATTGAAAATGATTCCTCGGTCCACCACTTACATTAAGGAGTGAAAATGAAAAGTGAATTTTGAATAATAATACAATCCGGATTCAGTTCAAACGAACTCCATTAACCGATTCCAATGGAAGACGTCAAGGAAAGAAGTTGATGCAATTAATTTGGTAAAACCGGAAGGGATTCTTTTACAATGAACCACTTGATGAAGAAGAAACGGTCAATCCTATAAATAAAAAGGCTTTCAATGAAATCTACAAGAATCGAAGGAGAAATCGTTTTTTGTCAAACCAACACAATGTTTCATTCTTATTTAGTTGAACGCCATAGATTATAGCACTTGTCATTAATCATATCAAACATATTTACAAAAAACAGAAAATCACATTTTTCAGTCATTCTAAAATTAATTAAAAAAACATAATATAAATTTCAGAAGTAATAACTTTTGATTAAAAATGTTTGAGAAGATGGCGTAAAAAATACGCAAACATCTGTATGATACTGCAGCTTCTTTTTTTTAAATTTGCAGTACATTACGACTACCTTCAATTCTGTATCAAGTAACCCTAAACTGAGAAAGAAATTAAAACGAAGATTGAACGAACTACACATTGGCTATAATCCAATGAGTATTCAAATGTTGTTTATGATTAATTAAAACTAGTATCACTATCGCGACCACTGTCACTAGATAGAATTTCATTCATCTTTTTTCTGCGTTTAAAGTTTGAAAGATTTTGTAACGATTAGAGTTTCTGAATTTGAGAATTTATGGTAGTTAGGATGGTTTGTATGTAACCTGTGATAACTGGAGTTACATCTTAGACAAATGGAATATTTAAGTCTGTATAGTTAGTTTTGTCGGGCACGTAAAATGGAGCATATAAGATTTTTCTTAAGATATAGAAAGACTATTTAGATGCGGTTGACACGTAGAAGTTTGCCTGAACCACACCCCAATTAGTATGTATCGGTTTCTCTAAGGTATTATGGGGCTTTTTTATTTGAGAGAGCGTCTATCAAGAGGTCATGAAAGAGCTTTTTATCGTGTCATAACATTTACTTTTTACTCCTCCTTGTTTTCTCTTGGGAGGGCAATATTATTGATGTAAACTGAAGGAGGAATTATTCGTGTGCGTACATTTTTCTGTGTTTAAACTTCGTTTTTTATTTACCTCACGGTAGGTAGTGTGAGGTGTGAGAGAAGGTTTCGAGGGAAAAATAAAGAATGTGTACATATGGTGCAGGCTACAAACATACCGTTCGGGTCACCAACATTAATATGATAATATGGCGAGAAGAATTTCCGTCAATGACCCAAAATATTCAATCAGTGAGGTAGCTGTGAAGTTTAAATTAGTGCATATATAAATTCAATTATCTCAAAAATTGTCGATTCCATTTTATCGGATTCGTTTAGTCAGACGTTTCGTTCTTTATATTGACTTTAATCAGAATGGATTTATGAAGGGGAGATTCACCATGCCTAACCTGCTGTATTACTATGTTTACATTGTTAATTGTCTTGAGAAGCGTGAAAATGTTTACTACATCTACACCCTCTCTAAAGCGGCCCATAGACGGTCAATATTATTGTACAATACAGATTGCACAATAATTTGACGGTTGCCCCTTAACGTTCAATAATATTGTACAAAATTTTGTTTGTGCAATGAAATTGAATAGTTTGAAGGCGATATTGAAGTTTGCGCAATATTTTGTGCACTTGTTGATACTTCACAAACTGACTGATATTGCGCAATAATGCCAACAGACGGTGCAATATTTTCCAGGTTGTACAATATATTTTCAACTTTTCGTCAATCATGCAATGTATTGCACAAACTTTCAATATCGTCTACACACGATCAATTAAATTGCACAACCCAAAATATTGTGCAATAATATTGATCGTCTATGGGCCGCTTAAGGTTTCGATCAAGTGGCATTAATGCGCTTGTTTTGAAGCTCAAAGTTCTCGGCGTCGGTGATCCTTCATCTCTTCTTTTTTATGTGGTAGGTCTTTCTCTGTAAAATGTAATAATGCAGACCCTGACGGTATTGATATTATGTCTGGTTTTCCACAGGATTCTCATTCAGGACCTATTTTGTTCGTAATTTATTTAAATTATGAATGTCACATATTTACACTTAGCCAATTTTCATTATTTTGATGAATTGAAAATTTCATTTCAAGGTTCATCAGTTCAAGGTTATTATGAGTTGCAACAAGGATTACATTTATTCCATGAATGGTGCGATATGAATAAACTTCCATTGAACTACAACGGTAAAGTTGTTGATATTACCAAATTAACAGTTCCTCATGGATGCCTTTTACATACTATATGATGGCCTAGCATTAGGCCAAGTAGATACGATTTCTGATCGTGGAATGTTGTTTAATAAGAGTGGTGACTTCAACAATCGTGGTAAAGCCCTTCGTAACCTTATTGAATCTATTGAAAGTGTTCAAAGAAAATCTACAAAACTGATGGACTATAGGTTTGGTTACACTGGACTAACCATAAGTTACAAAGATAGATTGGAATGGTTGAACCTTGACTCGTTGCAATCCATCTCCTCCCTACTCAATAATTCATCTCTTCAGATGCCATGGAGACCCTTGAGGAGCCATTATCTATTCTGTGTTCGGAAAACTAGAACCGATTATACAAACTTGTCAATGCCTAGGGTGATGAGGTTGATCAATTGTTTCTCGAGTGAAACTGATATATTTCATGACTCGCATAAATTTATTCAAGGTAAGAGTCACTAATTTAATTTCGACTGTTGGTTAAGACAGGTTTCATTGTTGTTTTTGGTAAAATGTTGACTACATCGGTTTTTGAATTTAAATCTTTCTAAAGTGTAAATAAATACACATTGAGCACGAACAGCACACTTGGGTTCTAAAATAGTTCAAAAGCTTAGGTCAAGAAAAGGTCCATGAACTGCCCAACTCAAGGAAGGAAAAGGCTATGTCCACAGTTAACCGCCCCAGCTGACTCTGCACTACGACTTCATATAAACTCGGCGCCTATCTTAAACAGCGCGTATTTCTCCCCGTTTTTCGGATGTACGACATCCATCTGACGAATCTCTCGGCCTTTACTATTCTGTAATCTTCTTTTTATTTTTTAAAGTAAATAAATGTTTGTTTTTTTTAAACGGCCTTTGGTATTCCAAGCATATAAGTCACGACGCGATAACAATGGACAATTTAATGGCACTTACGAAAACCAAGTTGGGGGACCGCGGTAGCCGAGTGATTAGCATGAGAGACTCTCACGCCGCGGTCGTGGGTTCGATTCCCACCGTCACCTCTGAACTGCTGATATGCAAAGGATGAAGTTGATGAAAATAATTTAATTTAATAAAATCTATATAAACTTTTTCCCAAAAGGGGTAGCAAATTTGTAAACAAAATTACTACACCAATGAAAATTTATAAAAAGTAAATTAAAGGAGATCTATTTTGTATGAAAAATTTACTAATAGTTCTTCAGATAAAGATAATTTCATAAATATCAACTGAGAACTTTCTGCAATAATTTACGTTGCACCCGGCTTATTCTATATTTTACACTTTAGAGATAAACAGTATCATCAAAACGTATGATTTTGACCTTGAATTTTGCATGTAATTTCTTATTTTTCATGGTAATTACTTAGCTTAATTTAGGGGAGTTGTTATTTTCTCTCCTCGACGTTCGCTGTGCTACCACTTACATAATTGTGTTTACAATGTCCACTTTATTTCCCTCTTTTCGTGGTTATGAATACTGAGAAAAACAAACTAAACTAGATTAATGGTTAGAAATAGTTACACCAATTTATGCTTTTATAGTTAAATCAAATTATTAATAACTAACACGTTTTTAGGTATGAACAATTTTCATAAGCGTGTTACAAAGAAATTGATAATTTGACCAGTATTTGATCCTTGAAACGAAATCCAAAAGACGATGATAAACGCACGCGGAGAAGAATTTGAATAAAATTTATTAGGTAAGTCCGAAGTCACTATTGCCGTAAGTCTGAGCCCATGAAATATACGTGAGCTTTACACATTAAACCGTATTTGTCACAAGGTAAAGGGTCTCGTATATTTTGCTTGACAAAACTCGGTTTACGTCCCTTCACACATTGATAACTCCAAAATTTCCTTGAAATTATTATCTAGGTAGCGCATATTTTATTCATGGTGTCCGTTTAGTAATAAAATATAAAAGTTGTGTCGAAGTAATTTCAACCAGTTATGCATATGAAAGGTTTTTGATAAATAACTTACTTTTTTAAATGTTTGTACATATATCAGCACTAAATAATTATATCAGTTAATAATTCAAGGAGATCTAGAAAAAACATTAAAGCTCAAAAAGTCAATCAATTAAGTCCTATATACAGTTGAATAAAATAATATACTTTGAAAGTAAAGAAGTTCCTGACATACTAGAAGGCTTAAAAACGTTGGGAGTCCCTGACGAATGGCCAGACCCCTTTAAACATTTTTTTCATGCCATTCTCATTTAAAAAATCTATGTTCTGTACCGGGGCTATTTTTCTTTCTGGTTGTGTCCGGTGTTCTACTTAAAATCCATAAATCCTCTCGTTTTACGTCGGTTGGAAACCTGCATTTTCATTTCTGGAGTCTGTACGACAACCTTTGACTTTCCTGATGTAGGTGAGAAAATAAAAAATCGTATCAACAAAAACTCCCCAAACGTTTTATTTTACAATTTTATTTATTACAATATTTTTGATTTATTTACAAAGGCCTAAATATTTACCAACTTAAATTAACGTTATTATTTAAAATGTTCAACTATCTTCTTGAGAAAAGCGACCATGATATATGAGATACCCGCAACACTCTTTCTGCGATCCAGTTACACGTATTTTCACTAACTCATAATTTTATGAATTCACTGTAGGAAGACTTAGACCGAATTCGTCAAAATGTCAATATGATCCATCCAACGTCTACACGAGGTTGCGGAACTCCCATTAATTGCGTAACCTCAAATAAAAATTCAGGCTCACTATATTTCACCATTTTAGCTATATTAACACTTTCAATATCAATATTAAATATTTTCTAGCCCCCTGACGCTATAAATGCAATATAAAATTATTAAAAGAAAGTAGCAGTTTCGAAGGCCGGTTCGACAGAGAAGCCACGTATCAAGAGCACTGTCGATAGGTGGCCCATGGATGGTCAGACCTGTAGAAGAGGGGTTATCCTCATCCGATTAAGAATCGGCCATGTAAGGTTACACATAGATACTTACTTTTGGGTTAAAGCCCGCTTATGTGTCCGGGTAGTAGAGAAAGGTTCCTCGATGTGACCCACCTAGTTGAATGTGCAGTTACTTAGCTCTAAAAAGAGAGCGTGTAGGAATGCCACCCGATATGAGAATCGTGGCTTGAGCACGGCACGGAGTATCTAATACCATGTTCATATATTTGGAGGAAAGAAGGTTGTTTTATTGTGTGTCGTACTTATAATTTTATTTCCCTTGCGTATGTTGAAAAAGGGATGTATTAATTGGCGGAATTTGTTGTGAGAAGTCTCAAGCCGGAATATTGAGTACCCAATTGACCTTCAATTTCGGTAGTTATATAATAGGTGTAAAGGGTGATGGAGGAATATCTAGTACTCCACCACCCTAACTGAGTGAATTATATGTAAATTTAAAAAAAATGTATTAAGGGCAAGTAAGAGAGTGAATAGATTAAGTATGATATCTAACCTCTGATTGCAAACATCCTGGGTGGTTGATTCTCTGGTGGACTGACTGAGGCCCATGCCTAATATCGTTTGTTCTATGACCACATTACAGGTTTCAATTTTTGCAAAAACTAATATCTAGGATGATGTTCAAAAGAAAATAATATGTAGGATTGTATTAAATGAGATTATGTGCCTACGTAAAAAAGTTATAAAATCGACATAATGCTGTGAGTAAAGTAGGCTAAAATGTAGTTTTCTTTTCGTTCGGTATGCTTCGAGGACCTTTTAAAGGCTTTAGACATTTTGGGCTGGAATAGCGGAAGTAAAATTATTTTACTAAAGTGTCGAACGATACCCCCCAAAAGGAAAGGTACTGTTAAACGAAGTCGGAGCTCTCGTGAATCACTTTTTACAAATTTACTTAACAGAGAACTGTTAAAAAAAGTATGTATAATTAAGTATGTAGTTTTAATAAATTCAATTATAATTGTTTGCAATTCTTTCCCAATTTTATCCAAACCCAAAATTTCTATTTCCTAACTGCGAAATAATTGCGCACATTTATAATGAATTTACTAAAAACTTTTTAAATCCCCGAAAGCGACAACAAATTCAGGGACACTACGGGAAACTGGATATCGCCGGTTACAAGTACAATAGATATATTCCTTCGAATGTTTAAATCCCTATGAGAATTGAAAAATGGGAAAGAGGAGTATCAGTTAGATCTTATTTTGAGTTTCAGAATACAAGCGGTAAATTAAAATTTTGGGTAAGCAGTGTGAAAAATGAAATTGGACAATGTTTGAGATCTTACCTGCCACTATTATCTTAAAAGCGGAATACACTAATATACGCGGAATTATTACAAAAAAGATTGAATGATATAAGCAAGCAAGGAATTTTTGAGGATTGAAAGAAAACGTTCACTACAATTTCTAGTAAAAAGCAAGATGCATCGGTACCCTGAATATTATTTAAATAATCAGATAGGTGATGCAAGAAGTGCAATATCCTGGTTTAGATTGGTAATATGGAAACTTAAAGGCAAAGTAAAGGGTCTCCAAAAGATGTCAGCATTATGTGAGTTGACCTGGAGAGCACGGAACTCCTGCTGTTTGGATGTTCCATGCATACATGTAGCTTACAGAATGAAGAATGAGAAAGAATAATTAATTGAAAGAAGTAACTTGGTCGATTGATCACGAAAACATAAATGGATTAATACATAATAAAAAAGTCAATTTTGTGTCACAAGTGTAACAATAATTTGTTTTGTTTAATAGTAATAGTTTGTTTAATAGATTCTTTCGTTTTATTTCAACCTTGAACCTTTCGAGTTGTAAATGAAGTAGTAATAATTTTTAATTGAAATTTGTTCTTATTTTGTGTGGTGTTTAGTGACCGTTAGCCAATGATTATTTGGAGATCTTGAGATGCGGTCTGGTGTGACCTAAGTTTTAGAAAAACATTTTCTTTATCACGCCAACGTTTCGATCTTTATTGAGATCATCTTCAGGGCTTTGTAACAATTATGATTTGTTCCTTTGTTTCATAGTAATAATTTAATAATTTTGGTTGGTTTGAATTATACTTTGAACCTTTCAGTTGTAATAAAATTCTTATTATTTTTAATCGTAATTCGTTCTAATTGTAATATAAATTTGATTTATTTCTAATTATATTTTGTTCCATACATTTGTCAGCAATTGTATTGTGGGAAATGACTAAAAAGCCTTATTTATGTCTTATTGTTCTTGAAATAAATAAATAAACATGTTTCATTAGCTGACCGTACGGATCCCCTTTTTGATAATGTGGATGAAAACCATTTACATTTCATAAACATAAGGAAAAGTCAACATTCTCTGGGGGCTCAGAGCATTTTGCTCTTGGGTCTTCCAACCCTGCTGCAGCACCCCAACCCGCCACCAACTAGACGGATTGAATTGTTTTTACATAAAAATTCATAACTTCTTTGCATTTTATCCATATTACAAAAACGTAATTTGTAAAACGTAATCTACCTGCTTTAAGCCTGCATCAGCAGAGTGTAGAGTACAGGTCGTTATTATTAAGAATAAATAGGTGAAATCAGCAACTCTTCAGGCGTTTTCTTTTAAAATCTCCGGTTCGAATTTAATCAATGGAGACAAGTTTATGAAATAAGGTCTTGGTTACAGGGTACTCAACCTCACTTAAATTCTTTTGGATTGGTGGAAGTTTATTAGAATTTTGTATTATAATATATATATATTTATATTTATTATAGATTAGGCTCTGAAATGTCGTTTCTGTGCAATTCATTTATAACAGTAATCTGAAGGTTATCTGTACAGAAAAATAAAATCATTTACGCAATGAATTTAAATACGTTCGATATTAACACAGCCCATAAATATCGATGTTAATAGTAGCACATAAATACCTATAGATAAAACATAGAACAGGTTTTCTCTCTCTCTCTCTCTCTCTCTCTCTCTCTCTCTCTCTCTCTCTCTCTCTCAAAAAAAAAAAAAAAGTCACGCTTAATTTATTGCACTTTTAAAAAATTTACGATAGCTAGTTTGTAGCACAAGCGATTATATTAGCGAATATCGCGGTTTGGAATTTAAGTCGTTAAATATAAGTCCTTGGTATTTCGGAACCGGAGACAAGAACGAACAAAGTGTGAAGACGATATTATATAAAAAAAAAGGTTTTCTAAATATCTTCGTGAAAGGCTTCGCTTCCATAAATCTTCCTATAAAACATCAAACGCTAAACTATTTGTTGTACAACATGGTTCAGAATGGTAGGACTTATGAATTGGTTGGGTCTATCCGGGAAGTTAAGTCGAATTGCTTTTATGGAACGAGCAGTTGGCCTAAGTGCATTTGAACGCGGTCTGTCTAGAGTTTTTCCCAAGCAACTTTCTAAACAATGTGGTTCAATGCCACTGTTCTGAATACGAAGTAGTGTTCCTTTTTTATTGTAAAGATTTATTGTTTTAGATCCATCATTAACAGGACATGCAAACCACTTTAAGTCATTAAATTAATCCTTATCAAGTGCAGACATTTATATTATTAACTTAAATTGATACTTTCAAAAATGTGCAATATTTAGTGACCGTTAATTGATGATTATATGGAGATCGTGAGATGCTGTCTGGTGTGATGTAGGTTAGGAAAACATTTTTTGTCGTCTCATTATTACTGAGATCATCTTCATGGCCTGATGTATAAGCAGTGTATAAATTATACAAATACATATAAGATATGATAGAGATAGTGAGATGCGTTATGGTGTGATGTAGGTTTAGAAAATAATTTCCTTTATTGTGCCAACTTTTCGATCATTATTGACATCACCTTCACTTATAAAACGTGCATAAATTGTACAGATACATGTAAGATATGAATATGAATTAATACAATGATGTACCCAATATAGAAATTTTAGGTTTAATCTAAGTAGTTGCACTCACTTAAAGTGTGTGTTTTCTGTGTAGATGTGTGACTGTTGTGGGTCGAGTTGAAAATGTTAGGTGATAATAACATTTTTTGTTTATATATGGTTGATTGTGAAGGAGTGGGGAAGGAATTTTGGATAGAAAACATTTTTATATGAAGAGTCGGCTTCTTTGGGATGAAAGGTACCGACAATATAAAATAAGGGAGTAATGGTTTGCATTCCCGCCTGGTTAGCCTTTCAGGACTATTATAGACGGGATTATTAGGGAAAGAAAAGATAAATTGTTGAAGATTTGGACAATGAAGAATTGTTTGTTCAGAGGAGTGTAATAATTGTTTTATATTAATCTTCGTTTAGTGAACATAATTTACCATAATAATTATTCCAATTAATTATTCTTTTTACCTAATGTTTTTGGTTGAGATAAAAATAATAATACATTTGATATTTTTTTATATGTTTTATTATATGTTTTGTGTTATATGTATGTTGTTGATTTAGAATTGTAGCTGCGGCTGAGTTTACATGTGTCTGTTCTATAATGGATGCTGTGTTTATCTCTGTTGAAGTAAACAATTTCTAAAAAGTTACGTTTATGTTTATGTTGTTCTGGGTTTAATATTGAAATATGTTGAAATCAAAATTTTTTTGCTGTTCAAAATCGTGGATAGCCAGTGCTGTAGGATTTTCTTTTTTTTCAATCAGATATGTTGTTTTCCATAATCCATTACAGAAAAATGAATTTCTATCCCTACTTCCTTCCCCACTCTTTCAAAATCAACCATATATAAACAAAAACATTAATATCTCCCTAACACTATCAACACGACCCACAACAGTGACAGATCTACACAGAAAACACACACTTTGAGGGAGTGCAACTACTTTGATAAGGGGACCGCGGTAGCCCAGTGGTTAGCGTGAGAGACTCTCGGCTCATAGACGCCGCGGTCGTGGGTACGATTCCCACCGTCGCCTCTGGCCCTTTTTTCACCCCTTTTTTTTTAATAAGAATTCGTCACCACGGTTAATATGCATAGATCATAATGCAAAAAAAAAAAACTACTTTTATTAAACCTAAATTTCTATACTGTGTACATCATTGTATAAATTCATATTCATATCTTATATGTATTTGTACAATTTATACACGGTTTATACAAGGAGATGATGTGAATAATAATCGAAACATTGACACGATAAAGGCAATGGTTTTTTAAATCTACATAACCCCGCAACGCATCTAACGATCTCTAAATAATAACTTTCAATAATTTTTGAAAGAAAATTGTGTTTTGTTTTATGTGGTGGTTATACATTCGTTTGAGTCTTCCAATATAAGTGGATATATGGCTATACATTGTACTTTTCGAGTTCCTTAGATCAGTCCAATCGATTCGATCCTTCTCTTAAGGATTGAATCAACTAGGTTATTGACTATCCTTGTTGTGTATGACTGAAAATTTACATAAATATTTTTTTTAAACAGACGTCAAAAAATATTTGAATATTGATTACTCAATAATATTGCCGAAAGAGATAGATATAATTTTTTTATTAGTATTCTTTCGATTTAAATTATAAGTTGTAACTTAAAAACTATTATTTTTTATATTGTCTGAAAACATAAATCGCTCATGTTTATGTATTAGGGCCAGTGATGACCACTAGATTTTTTTAATGCATAAGAAAATTATCTTTACTCTGCGATCTAAACAGGTCTTTTGTTGAACCCTTATAGCTTATAGCCATACATTGGAAAGTGCGCTATTCCTTACAAAACTGAGCACTTTCCTTGGTGCTTCTTCGTGGATCTACTTTAGTATGAGAAATATTCTACCGAAGTTGACGTACCCTAAATGGGCTAACGCATTACAGTGACAAAAGAGAAGAGCCGATGTTTCTGGTTCCTCCTGATAGGGAAGACATGTTTCCGTCTCAGCTTTGTCCATCTTCTTAAGATGATAGTTAAGTGGGTAGCGGCCGGTATATAGGCCTATAATTCTTTTCAAATCACGCCTCGTGAGGAAAAGAATTTCCTTCGCCTACGGTTTTGAGAGATTTATAAATATCTTAGCTTACCTCAAACCGTCAGTATTTTTTTCTCAATTCATTTTTTCAATCCCATCAGCAGTACCCACTCCGGTGTACTTAGTTGTGGTTCTGATCCCATGGGTGAGAGGGTTGCCCCTTTTTTGTCTAGATGGTCAGCCTGTTCATTACCAGTTGATACTTGTCGGACCATCACCATAAAGAGTGTCCAGTGAACAGACATCAATGGCCATGATCGGACATGGTCCGTGACCGGTTGTCACATCGAACTGGAGATGATGGAATGGCTGCTTTAGGATTTTTCTTGTAGCTAACCACAAGAAACTGAGATGTTGTTACGTTTGATAGATAAAAGTTAAAGGTATTGTTGTGGGGATTTTTAATTTTGTTTCTACGATAAAGGTGAGCTTGCCATAAGCAGAATATCATTCAATTTTCTCAGAAATTTTACTTAAACCTTAGAGATAAACTTTGTAACTCATAAAAGTTTGTCTTCTAAATGACATTGTTTTTTAGGATTAAAATTAAAAAATCAATTGAACCTAGTAGAATTTTTAATGCTCTTTGTATTATTGTAATCAAGTTAACAGTCATATTAACACTTTATATGATGCCAGCTAGTTTATGAAATATAAATAAATAATGAACTTTTTAACGATCGAAGTACCCTGAAAAGTGAACTATCTCACAATACAATTAAGTATCAGCCTTTGGTAAATATATAATTTTTAATACAATTTGACTTTAGGATAACCTCTGAAGTACTGACGTCCACTGTATACTAGAACTACTGTTAGTCTGGAAGTAGTCAATTTGAATCGGTAATTAAAGGTATATTTTAAAAAAATTTGATCTTATGGGAATAAATACAGTTATTAATTTTTAAAACGAGAAAGTTGTTTCTCTAATACCAGCTTTTATAAATTAGATTACTGTCACTGTTTACATCAACTGTGTCAATAGAGCGAGAATAATCATATAAATAAACAAATATTATTCAGAGTGAGCAGTTATAATTTTATACAGCGACTAACTACAGCTCCTAAATATAAGTAGATGTATAAACCCTCAGAAGTTGGAAAAGCACGGATGAGAATATGAATAATTTACAGTAAAGTTTAGTGCCGTGTGTCCGCCCCGGTTTTATATTTCTCAACCGAAAATTAAAACCGCGGAAAAATAGATATTTCACGGGAAAAATATGGTATTCTTTGTTGCAAGATTAAAAATGATATGTTCTACTTACAAAGGCTCATAAAGTAATGAAAGTGTATTTTCTATTCATAACTTTCTATACAAAAATGTTATTTCTTGTAGAAATTCATAACGTCACACGGTTGTAGAAGGATATGTATACATAAAGGTTAAAAATGCGTTTTTTTTGTTAATTCAATGTAATAACGTATTGGTATCAGTAGCAAAAAAAATAGCTCACGTTGTTTCGAAACGTGCCTCGATACAAACTTTGTACCGTTACAGTAATCAACTGGGAAAAAAAGAGAAAAAACCGGATACGTTAAATCACCCTTTGTACTATGGTTCCACGCCTCTCGTAAATCATCTTTATTTATTTATTAATAGTTGAAAATAATCGTTGGATTTTTCAGCTCCTGATTTAATTTAATTTTCGTTGTTTTTGGATAACCATTTGTTTATTCACGTAGTGTTTATAGTTTAGCTTTTTTTAAGCGAAAAATATACTCAAAAAGGAAGGAAAATTGATTATAGTAGAGGCCGCTTTAGGGCGATCAACCTGACCTTATTCTCACCCTCCCTGACCAGCCGGGTAGAATGGGCTCCAGGGAGGTTCCTCATCTGAGTGACAGCTTTTCTCCAGTATTTTTAAGAGTTCCGTCTCGAAAGGGGTGTAATGCACTGTCATGATAAGGAGAGTGAAGCGTGCGGATTGGGTACTTTTCTCAGCGATCCGACAGGTAATGTCGACCAACGATCTCCTACTCTTCTTACTCTTTATTTTAAAAATAGTAAAAGGAGAATGGAGAAACTGCTGAGCTCGTAAAAATAGAAATAACACTGCCAAACTGTGGCAAAACTTGATCCCCGGTCCATGGAGAGCGGGTTGAAAGGGGAAAAGGCCACACTGACAAAAGTAAGCACAGGTCGTACAGAATAACTCACAGGCACCTTCTGGCCAGAAACCGACCGCGTAGGTGCCCGTCATGCCAGGATAAATTAAAGTATAGCACATTTTTAATTGTAGAAATCTTGACATATACATATATANGAAAAAGACGCAGAGGTTCAGCGATGCCCTACACTGATATACTCAAGACAAAACAAACCGGACACTCGTATTTTGTTGTTTATTTCACATTACAATATATCTATTTTTATCGTTATATTAATTAAAACATACTTATTTTAAAGATCAGAAATTCATAAGTTTTTATAAAAATAATTTAATTATGATGTGTTGAAAGAAAATTCACCAAAAATCGTAAAATAAATTTAACTAATACTTTACAATCTAGTTTACTCTTAATAACGCAAAACAAGGTAAAAAATGTTAATTAATTATTTAATTTTTTTTTGGCTTTGCCCGTCGGCATTGTCCAGTCATCAATGTTTATTACCCGAGGAAAGCATCTGGCGGCACCCAACCCCATATTAGGGGTAACGAGGAACTAACTGTCTGTAACGTGGATAAATACAATAAGTAGGTGTTAGAGACTGGTGTAGGTAGTTTACTTATATTTCAATTTTTAGATTTTATCAACAGACAGAGGTTATATCAACCCTCGGGATGCCGGTGTTTTTGAAAAAAAGCCATTTATAAGTATGTCGGGTTCGGATGCAGGGCCGCTGGACCTGGAGTTTACCTTAACAGTGATGAGCGCCGTGTCAACGCCTAAACCTTTGCGGCCACCGACGCCCCTTTTTAATGATGTTGTTTATAATGTAGCAGACAACATCAAGAACGTCAAGGTCGTTGTGTCTTAATATTTTTATCATGTTGGTTGGAATTTTAACATGTTGGTTGAAAGGGGGACTTCTTTCTTAACGAGGGTGTTAAAAAGTTCGTTTCTGCCACCGAAGAGAGAGTACACGCTAGCATTACGTGAACTGGGTCAGCTCTACTGACATCACACTCGCGACATTCATCGTCTCGCAATCCTATCTTAAATAGGTGATGAGGGAGCAGATTATGCTTACACCGAAGTCTACATGTTGTAGCTAAGACCTGGTGTATCTTGGTAAACCACGGTGTGCGTTGGATGGACGGTTAGATACAGGCCTAGTATTTACCTTTGGAACATTTTGAACGGTCATACTCGTTTTGCCAATATGTTCTAATGAGAGCTCCATTGTGAGCACGAATGTCTCGTGGAGTAATTTCTATCGTGACTTGCCCTGTATGTGCTGCTTGCTTGACCAGTATTATTGTGAGTGTTCGAATCACGATTTAACTCATATTAGATATTTATTCGTGTGGTGATCTGTGGATGAAGCAAATACAAAAAGCAGTTAAAGATTTCGAGTAGGTGTTATTTAGCCACGGGTGGTAGCCTTTTTAGCATCGGGTAGTCAATACCTGGAGACGTGCTACGACCAGTTGGGATAGCCACCTCCAGTTCTGCCAGACTAAATGGACCATCTATATCGGAACTCTGATTGTTATTTTCTTCGTTTAATCGCACCATCTCCGGGACGAACGGAGGAGCAAGGACTTATAAAATGTTCCATACATGAAGGTCTAGATATCAAAGTGGTAGATCTATCACTAAGAAGTCTGATCCATTGCATCCAATAGATTCCTACCAGAGGTATCTTGGTATGAACAGTCCCAGGCTTGGTAGTGGTCGTTTACGTCCCCACAAACCAAGGGGGATGCGGGAATTTGCTGAGTATTGCGATCAATTCCTGGACGGAGAGTGTGGTATTTGGTTTTATATACATGGAAAGGATAGTCAATGGAATTAATGGGAGCTGAATTTTTATAGCGGACATTTGAAGTTTTTCTTGGAAGTTGTTAATGACGTCTGTATTATTAAAATCAATTCTTTTATTCACTAAAATCGCACTGCCACCGTAGCCGTCAGCTGTGTCATTATGGTGTTACGCCCCAAATTCACTGTAAAGAATGGAAAAAAGAATCCTCTCATTTGCCGTATCGTCTTGGGTATCGGGTCAATGGCTGTCACTTTATCTGGGGACGCCTGCAATCCATTCCGGTTCACTACATACCTCAGATATTTCAGCTCCGATCTGCAGAAGGCACTCTTCTCCCAGTATGGGGTTAGATTTGCTTCGCCTAGACGTTTTAATACCTCACCTAAAACCTAAATATGTCTATCAAAGTCGGAGGTTACAATGATGATGTCATATAAATTGACAAACACGTAGGGCTCGAGGCCAGCTCCTAGAACTTGGTCAATGAGCCTTGGCCAAATCGCCGCAGCCTTATGAAATCCAAATGGCATCCGTACAAAATGGAAAAGTCCTCTTCCGGGAACAGTGAAGGCAGTCTTTCTACAGCTCCTCCCCTCCAAGGGAACTTGCCAATAGGCGGACCTTATATCAACCGAAGTCAGATATCTCGCATCCCTTAGTCTATCTAAGATATCAGAAATATAAGGATGAGCGTATGCATCTGTTTTTCCACTTAATTAAGATTTCGGAAGTCCACGCAAAATCTTGGAGTACCATCGGGTTTCTATATAATCATATCGCAGTTAAGAGAGTGTATCATCGTGAAGTCTACTACCTTTATTTTGCAACCCAGCTCGATCTTACTGTCCCTTCCACTGGTATATTGTAAACGTCCACCTGCGTCAAGTAGGCCTGCGGCTTTTCTCCCATCCTGACGCCGAGTAATTTGTTTTCCGAATACGCTGACTGTAATATAGGGTCGCCAATCCCACTTCTTCTCGCGAGCCAGGGGTCGGCTGAAAACTTCTTTAATTGTGGCCAACCACTCCTTACCCTCCGGCGAGCTCCTATCAATGTGGGACTTTACACGCGAAGCGAGCTCACTGTGCCTCGACCCCTAATACCGTTTCCCGGGCCTCTTCTGCAATTGCATTCCACCCTGGAGACTTCCTACCGCAATCATCACATAACTTTTTCCGGAGCACGGGATATAGTCGAAACGGATGCCCGTCCTGCCCGCAGTTCCAGCAAGTACCACGAAGTCTACGTGTTGATGGAATCCGCTTACTAATCTGTTCAGTGGTCGGTCTGGGATGAACATGTGCCACCATTCGTCCTTCATTAGCACTCTCTCCTAATGACGACACCTTTTCTCGTCGGGTACTAGGGCGATACCCCAAATCTGGTTCCTAACGCGATTTTCTTGTCGGAGGAGGACAGTATCCAGCGAGTCTCTTCTAACCGCCTTCCCTCGTCCAATAAATCTTTTAAAGACGTGATAGAGTGGCGAGCGAGCCGTTCTAGAAAATAAACGTTTAAATTTTTCAAGATGATTTTCAGCACCTTTTCTTCGGAAGGTAGTGTCGGGAGCCGGCGAAAATAATTTTTTATTACACATGTGTATAAGCCTTCGTACGTCCTCTCCTCGAATCCCATAAACGATCCTCATAGTCTTTAGGCCCGAATTCCAATTTAAGCTCCGACACTAATTCGTTCCAAGTACTCTCTTAACAGCCTTAAACCAAATTAGGGCTCTAGCAGTAAAAAGGTCGTCAAACCCCCGGTCGAGTAGGTCTGAATCTGTTGTGTTTCTGGCTCTCTTAAGGTCGTCGACGACCTCCAAAAATGTATAAACGTCAAGACCTTGTCCATCACTCGAAGGCCCGATTAAGGCCCAGTCTTTAATGGGGATTTGTGATTTCATTACTATTACTTGGAATGGGTTTTCAATAGTAAGGTCTCGGGTGATCACAACAAGGTCCCACTTTCTCTGACCTACACTGCCACATGCCTCAATAGTCGACTCATCCTCCAAAACCCCTGTTCTTTCACCTTTCAATCCTTCAACCAGCTCGAATAACAAGAAACATTCATCAGACAGTTCCGCAACTTTAGCCTTTGGCTCCTTTGTTGAAGGCCTAATACGGCGAAGACGATTCGTGACATGTTGTAACGTGGACTTCAACTTCCAAACATCCATCTTTTTCCCGGTCCGAAGCTGTTCGAAGTGTGACCTTAATACTTCCATTTTTGAAACGCAGATGGCGATTTCTTCCTCGCCGTTCAGTCTGGCTCCCATTGGCAATTGAATCAGTTGGCGGCCTTCCAAACTCAACAGCTGCCGCAGCTTCCTTCGCATCGCAACCAGATCTTCAGTTATCTCATACCCCCGTATAAGTAGCTCGTGCTCGACTTCCTCCTTGATCAGTCTACTTACGTCCATTGTAGCAAAAATTTTATTTTTCTAATTAATCAATTTCTGTCTCCCCTCTCTTTTACTGTTCCACAAAAATAAAACAAATTAAATGCAATGGCCCCACGTTGGACGCCAAATTTTACGCCCCAAATTCACCCCGGGTGTACCGGAGGTGCCAGCTGCTCAGTGGAGACGGGTAGAAATAAATAAAATTAGATTAAAAAAAATAAAAAAGGAAAAAAGAAAATAAAGATAAATAAATAAAAATAAAATGAAAGGTTGGACGCCAATCGTCCTCTTAAGAAAAAGTAGGACGACAAAAAAAAAAAAAAAATAAATAAACAGAATGGAATAAAAGTTAATTAAGTAAAACAAGGATAATAATGAGAACAAAAAGAGAAAAACGGTATAGTTACGAAGAAAGGAGAAAAAAAGTAGTACATGAGTCCACACTTGAATCTTGAGACGGTTACGGTGTCCACTACGCTATCGTGACCCATCGGAAACGGAAGTTCCAGGCCGTCTCACCCGGTTCCGCTCTAATATAAAACCGAAACGGAATCCGCACTTTTCCGCTTATGCTGCACCGCCCATAAGCTACCAAATGATAACAAAACTAGTAAAAAATTGATATTAAAAAAAGGGTCCCTCACCTGTGTTCACTCACAACGGGAGTTAAAGGAACCTAAAAGATAAAGAAAATAACCACCGTACTTCCGTTAACCATGTAGCCATATATTAAAGCAGCCAAAAATAAATTTAAAAAAACACTCTCTTGGATAGTAAAACTACAAAAAAGTAGTTTTTAACCGGTTCGGCAAACTCGCTGCACGGTCGGGCACATGTACGCTGGTTGCATCCACAGCCTCGATCTAGGGAATTTCCCTTTTCCCCCGTCGCTCCTCGGTAAAAGAAAATATTCCTCCTTTTGAGAAGTCCGCTTTTTTCTTTCTACCGTCTCTCCTTCGGCCACTCTCTCCGAGAACCTTCCTCTCCTTTTCCTCTTATCGCCCGCCTCCTGTAGCTGGTTTTCTACTTCTTCGCGGTTACCATTATAGCACAAAACAATACAACTTCTTGCTCCCGCACGCAAACAAAGACATGGCAAACCACTTTAAAATTAAATCTATTATTATTAATATTTTTCTTGTTAAAAAATGTAATAATAGCATATGTGACATTTAGTGATTTTGTATGTACAATTACTTGTTAGCCATGTTTCGGAGAATACTGCTATATCTATGTTTTTTCTCATTAAAATGACCTCTAAGGAATTCCTATTGCTGGAAAAGGAGCGAATATTCCATTGTAAGATTTTAAGGATTTAACTATTTTGGTTGTTCCTCATTTTAATGAGAGCAGGGGAATGAGGTCCTCACTTATGGCGAACGGGCCATTCATAGCCCAGAAAAGACACTTGGGAATAAAATGTAAAGCTGTTACTTGGAGAATAAGGCTAGAGTTGGGTAGAAATGAAGAGCTTTAGTTTCTATTGTTAGTATACGAACAGAGGATGAATAAACTGTAAAAGTTATTGAAGATAAATATGAACGAAGAAAATAAGTAATTAAACATATGTAATGGTCTGACATTACGAGTTTGAAGGTAAATATGTATGCATACATTAAATTTGAGGGATGCTAGTATGTTTCCATTTGCTGATTACAATTGCGTTCATAATTTAGCGATTGAATTATTGGTTGATTTTCCTGCACAGTATTGTATAAAATTAAACCGGTGTTATCAACGATCTCTTTGTCAAAATTTGTTTGATCGGATATAGTTTGCTAACTTGGTAAGAAGATTTATGTATTTTTCAGCTTCAGTGGGAGCATGTGGGTTGTATTCGACGGAATGGGTATTGAGGTGCGTGAGGTTTCCCTGTTGAATTCCAGGAAAAACCTCAATATGGAAGAAAACTCCGGAATTTCCTCTAAAAATAAGGCAGAATTTAAGGGAATAAAATCTCAACACTGAAATGAAATTTTAAAGTATTCTCAAGTATTTTCAATGATGTGGCTCGTGATTATAAGATATAGCATTTAGAAAATTATGTACATAAAATTAATTAATTGTATTAATAACTCAAATTAAATAAATATAACTTTTTTTATTAAAGAGCAATAATAAACAAATGAAATATAATCCCGTAATTTTAAAATAAAAATCTTTCTTCAAAGAAAAAAGGTATTCTATTATTTACAAGGATAATTATTCAATTCTTCTCAACACCATTACAATAAGGTTTTCCCTGGACAGAAGAAATCAAACTCATTTAACAATCAATTATACTCAAGATAATTAATTCTTCCTGGTCGGTCTGGTTCAGCATTCGTGGCAGTGTCACGCACAACTGAGGAATCCAGCCAATCGTCAGCGGAAGAGGGCGCTCAGCTCCGAAAGCCAGAGGACACAGGCGGGCGCCTGACAGGAGTTACCGGGATAGGTGGTATAGGTTTCATATGGGGCGTTTGGTTTTTTGGATTGTGTCGCGACTTTTGTGTTGTACTGACGTGAGCAATGTTTTCCGGTATTGACGACGGAGTACCATAATTCGTGAGAGAGATGGAAAATTTTGGTCTTCTTGTAGATACATCATATTGCTAAGGACATTGAACCTATTCGCCTGTGACTGAGTGTATGAAGTGTATGTAAATTTTTTCTCATTTTCCTCCTCGAACTTTTTATAGAGTTCACATTCTTCACCATTTGCCAGATGACCTGTCCGGCAAAGTATGCATGAAGGATTGTTGCCTGGATTGGAACAATATTTCACTAGATGATCTTCTCTACATGTTATGCATCTTTGTTTACATCTACATTGAGTTGTTGTGTGATTGAAGAGTAAACAGCTGCCACACTGTATAACTGGTGGAATGTACGGACGTAACGGGCAGTAACTACCGTAAATAGTCATTGCTGCAGGAAATTTTTAACCCCTAAATGCTATTATACAGGCTTCGAGAGGGGTAATCTTAACTCTATCTTCAAATCTTCCCTATTTATTAATTCTATCGACCGATATTGGTGAGACAGTCGAATTGATGTTATCTAGAGTTTCCTTTTCATTTAAACTAGAATCTACACAACGGATAATCCCTTTTTCTTTATAAGAAAATCGGGGATATAAGTGAATATATTTTGCTCTTTTAATTAATCAAATTCTGTTAAATAGTTAGATTAGATGTGGCAAGTTTTTTGCGATTTTTCCCTACAATGCGAATACCGGTTGTAGAATTATTGTTAAGCTTGCTACCTCGGAAAATCCATTTACCAAACAACATGGGGTGAGTTTTTCCAATATTTTTCCCGTTATCTTCCATGAAAACAAAAAACGGATCAGTTAAAAACGATTATTGGTTAATTGTTTCCTACAATTTTTGCGTTTGTTTTCCATGACGGCCTGGATGATAGATACATCTTTAAAAATGGCTTTGGTAGAGAGTTGGGAAATGTTGAACTGTCTTTTATTACTTTTATTGATATAGGTAACGGATGACTCCTGTATCATCGAAGTTTTTAGGATGATGATTTCATTATTTTCTAGACGGGGAACGGAGGGAATAATTGCGGATTCGCCCCCCACTGAAGAATTAAATTTTAAGTACCAGTTTTACCATCATTAATTACTTATATAGCGAAAAATAAAATAAATAAATAAGATGAACAAATACTTATGTTTAAAAAGAAATAAATTTAAAGTAGGACGTAAAATAGACAGGTTTACACTAATCCCTTTTTGATCTCGGGAGTAGAGCAGTTGGTTAATACGACCTTTCACTTACGAGTCAAAACAGATACTGTTATTTAAATTTTAATCCCTCATTAAATGATGTTCCGGTGTTTTGGTGAATTTTCGTGTAAAACACCATAATTAAAGATTTTTTTATTAAAACTCATAAATTTTTGATCTCGTATTATTTTGTTTACATTAAAATAAGTATGTTGTAATTAATATAACTATAAAACAGTTGAGAGATACCAATTGGAAGAATTACAAAGTTGACGTACTACATTTCACTGTGTTTAGTGTTTGGCACGTTTCTGTATTCAAAATCGATGAAACATTGTAAAAGTACAATTTTTACTTCTCGGTCATAAAATTTTAAAAAAAGTGTTTTTCTTCGGATCTAAACATTTTTTTTTTTAAATTTCTGGCCTATTCATCGCTCAGGTGATGTCAATATATAATATTACTGCTAGGGATGAATACCGTTTTGAAATACAAACTAAAAGAAATGAGAAAACTTATTGTCGGAGTACAAAAAGTACAAAAAAATTGCTATAAATATTCGTGGATATTTTATAGAAAGAAACTCGTTAAAAGTTACTTCCCCCAAAAAATAACTAAATATTAATTAAATAAAAGCAAACATAATCAATAAGTAAAACATAATAAGAAATAAATAAATGAATTAATACATGAAAATGAATATTAATGTGTTATTTTCGATCAGAATGCATAATTGATATTTATCTGAAAATTTAATAACGTGTGAGTTTTTATAATATATTATTAATAATTAAATTCACTAGTTTTCGTGGTCCGCTTGACCATTTAATATCTTTCAATTAATTATTGAGTATTGAATTATTGAATATAATAAATGAAAAATGGCAAAAAGGAGGGAAAATTCAAAAAGTTGGGTTTGAGATGGGATGTTGTGTCCGAGTGGATCGAAGTCGAGATAGCCCGGGTGGTAGAGTAGCGGCTTATCTAGCCGAAGGTCGTAGGTTCGAATCCCGCTCGTGACACTGACTTTTTATCTCAACTAAAAACTTTTATTAATTGAAAAATTAATAAATGTTTTATATTATTATAAGCTGCCATTCTATTGTTAAATTACGTTTAGTCTTCAAAATAATTTTTCACCTAGAATGTACTATTGTCACGTCATAGTCCTATTGGTATTTTATCAGTTGGCTTTAAGCCGACGTAGTGATGAGTTTTGAACGTACTGTACATTTAAAAGCCCTTTTCATTTAAAAATAATGATATAAAAAGTTGTATTTTTTAGGTTTCAGTACACTTTTCTCCAAAAAACCATTTATAATAAAACATTTTTTTTTTCGTTTTGATGTAAAAAAGCAATATAACCCAATCGTTGCGAGCATCATTTTAAAAACCCATTAACGAGTAGAAAAATAAATATTTTTGCAGACATAGGAATAAACTTTTGTCAAACCTTGCTGATGCTTTGCCAATAATTAGGGATTCATTATATTCAAAAATATTTAGCTGGAAATGTGTAGTATACTGAGGCAAATAAAACGGAAACTAAAGAATAGTTGATATTGGCCAAAATGATTTTAAGGAAATAGTACATTAAAATGGAATTTTACATCACTTTAATCAACTAAATGATCTTATAAAATGGTTCATTTACGGCAATATTTTAGTTTTTGATGCTTAAACCAAAAGTTAAGACTTCTAAATAATAAATATGTTTTAAAATTAAAATACATCGAGCAGAAGTGGAAGTAGAAAATGACTGAGTCCCATAATTACAATCCTTGGCAATGTTGGGACTGAGTCTATCTTTAAAGAATTTGTTAAACACTTATAAAAAGTTGGAGACATATTTAAGATTGTTTTGCCCTGACGGTGACCTTAAAATAAGTCGAAAGCTTGATAGTAACAATTGAATATGTTTTCTCTATCAAGACCATACCGAGAACCAGGTTATTCATAAAAAATAATATGTTTAAAAAATCAGCTGTTCGTTTGTAAATTGATCGCTACCCTTTTAAGGACCTGATGTGTTTGCATTTTGAATGGACGTGTCTAATTTTTATCCATCTGATGTCTGAGAGACATTAAACTTTTGGGCAATTTTTTCTACAGGCTAATAAATGTCCTTCCATAAAAAAAGCTCATGACTACTTGTTTTACACCATATTTGAATTACAGATATTTTTATGTTACATCACAAATTTAATATTTAAAAAATATGTAAAATTTTTCAATTTTCTTCAATAAAAAAAGAACCTTGTAACAACCGTATTGGAGTATCATTGCATTTTGTTAATTTTGTTCACATTACGAGTGCCTAAAAATAATAAAACGATTGTCGTTGGTTTTACTTATTCAAATGATACAGTCTGTACAGAAAACGAAGAAAAACTGTTGTTTGTTGTTTTGGAAACCGATGGAGTATTCATTACGACTTTGTTTATTTTGTTTGCACGAGGAAAAATAGCTTGACTTTTGCCAGATTAACCTTTCAAATATTTATGGGCCAAAAGAAAATTCAAAAGAGCATTAAACATAATTAACCCAGTTTCAGTGCAAAGAAAGATTTTCTGTTTTCATGGGGATTAGGTTGAGAGTAGTGGTTGAAATCGTGGGAGGCTTGATGCGGCTAGTTGGCTACACGCACCACTCAGCTTGTTTCCTTCCAAGAACAATGTTCCATTCTCTTCAGAATATAAGGCAAAACAATGCGAAAAAGAAACGCTTATATCTGAAATGGTCAACGCGAAATTAATATCGTAGAAAAAATCTATTTCATTGATACACTGGAATGATAAGCCACAAAATGAAAAGATTTCATTCATGCAAAAGCCAAGAAAAATTTATGTGACCCTAACTGATTTGAGATTGCGTCCACGTGGATCTCTATTTTGAAAAGAGAAGTCAGAGTAGTAAGTGGAATGTAATTTATTCATCTCCTTATCTTTTTCGTGTTTGGTGAAACTCAATTTTCGCGTTTTCTCTCGGGATACTCTTTCTTCTCGGCTTGTTGTTAGTCTACTCTCATTCTATAAAATCGATTCAATATCTTCGTTTTACATGATGACCAATTTTCTCAACTGCCTTACATATTCCAGTTTTGCCAGTTTACCAGTACACATTTGTATTTTACAAGATTTTTTTAGTTTTTAAGTGTGTATCTTAACACCAAATCAAACCAAATTCATTTACTTCTCTTACGATGGAATGAAATTTCAAAAACAAAATTATTTAAGGCGCCAAATTAATCCTATCTCGAAAAAATATATATTTACTCCGGTAAAAATCCTTTTCAGAATAATCATGCATTTCAGTAACTCTGCCTAAAGATGGCCGAATACCGACTAGTGAGAATGGGTGCTCGCTCATTCGCGTAGCACAATTCTGGGTGCTCGGCTTATTGTAGGTCTTCTTGGCCGCTTCAAAGTGCACGAATATTCGTGAAGTAACCGCATTCAAAGCATTCACACATTCGAAAATCAACTGTAACTGTACATACTTTTAACAAACTGTCAACTGTTATCAACATCACCAGTAAGTGTTCAATGATATTTATTTTTCATTAATACACGATTCCTAACTCGTATAGACAATTAATTTACACAATAATAACATGACATTGTTTTTTGATTAGGAATAGAATAGCCCAACGCAACCATTTTGGAGTTCCTCAATGTTTACCAAACAGAACCAATAATTTGGAAAGCTTCTCTTACGAATCAAAAAAAAATCGGAACGAGCTTTTCGAAACGCATCGAAAGTAGGATGGGGCATTCTTTAGAATCTGCCTTAAAAAAATCAAAGAGAGCGTCAAAAGCGGGGCAGGTGTCCATGGTTTAGTGATACCATCCACCATCGCCTTTTCTTAGCCTTTTTGCTTCATGTAATTTGTAGCCACTGCAAAAAACAGTAACCGCAACTGCTGCAATAAAAGTTTAAATGTTCTCCATCACGATTGGTAGTAAGTTGAGGATTCGCACGGCACTTGGCCGTATTCCCTGTTTCCGCAACAACAAAGAAGTTATACAAACGCCGCATGTGAGTATACGTAGGCACGTTATTTAGTGAATGCTATGACGAGCGTATGTCTCGAGATGCTGGCCAACATTTGGCGGCAATTGGCATTCGGCGAGCCACTTTATAATATACACTTTTTCATCCGACAAATAACATTTTTTAATTGTTGTCCAATTGGACTGTTTTTCATTTACTAATAGTTCATTAAAGCAATTATCTTTGTAATAATAATGCTTAGCGATAACTATAGATGGCCCCAAGAAAACAACCTGAGCCGGAAACGAGAAATCGTCCTTACCTAATTAAGTATAGGTCATATGCAGTTGACACAAGAGTACCTCCTCCTGGGTCAAAGCCCACGGAGGTGGCACTTATACAGAACAGTTGCACATAGCATATTCACATAACAGAAGCAATGGCATGGCATGCATTGTCTCCTTATAGAGGGGCAGGCCGCCGGATTTAAGAATAGTTCTCCGACCCAGTAGCAAGTTTCTGGGTCCCCTGTTCCAATTTTTCGAAAACGTGGATTGTTTTGTACATACATCTACTTAATGTGTTTTTTTTTAGTGCGTGTATTTATTGGTGTGAGCGGTGAGGAGTTGATGGTGAAGTATAGTACCACAATGGCCTCTCCATTTGTGTTTGTTTTAAGGGTCGATGGCGGAATATTTATAAAAGTACTCCATCGACCCTAATAGTAGATTTGCTTACTACTATTGTGTACTGGTCGATACATATCGAGTACTCCACTTGAATGAATTCAATGTACAATCTCTTATCCAATTGGTAAAGCCAAACGAAATAATTTTTAAAAAAAATCACTAATTTCGTGGTCCGCTTGACCAATTAATACTTTACAATTAATTAAGGTTTTTAGTTGAGATGAAAAAAAGTTAATGGCACGAGAGGGATTCGAACCCACGACCTTCGGCTAGATACGCAGCTGCTCTACCACTTGAGCTATCGTGATCTCGATCCACTCGGACATCAACTCCCCATCTGAACCCCACCTTATGAGTTTTCCCTCCTTTTGCCATTTTTTCATCTCAACTAAAAACCTTAATTAATTGTAAAGTTTTAAAAAAATGTCAAGTTTTGATATCTTAGGATACTACTCCAAAAGTAGTTCTTATTTCAGTTTGGAACAAACTGGTTCAAATAGCGAAAAACTGTTGACAATTAATTATTTTAATCGGAAAAAAATAATATTGTTTGTCAGCTCTACGAGAAAGATAAAAAACGGGCCGAATTTTCTGCAACGTACATTAGAAATATGTTACTCCCTACGTGTTTTGTTCAACGTCATATTTGATTTGAAAGCGTTCACGCCGATTATTGCAGTTCTTGTAATAAGTCCAAGGGAATTATGACTCGTTAAAAAATAACTTAGGAAATTTAATAGAATTTGTGCAAACGATGTCCCAAACGTCAAATTAAGACTCACATTAGAAACGGCCAATTGCAACTTACGATGGCTTGGAAATCGATTAAAATTTAGCCTGTGCTTGAAAAGGCCTCACTGGAATTTTAACAGACTTGAAGAAACAAAGTTGCAGCGGATTTCCCAACCAAATCAATAGAGACAAAACACTCTTTTAACTAAAATAGTGAACCCAATCAAAAGGACAATTACACTTCTAACTTCGTTGGTCCAATTCCAAGTACAAAGTTAACTGGAAGACTTGAATTAAATATCTGGAACAGCGCACCGAATAAAGTTATCCAATGTCTCTTATTTCTGTGAGACGCGGTAAAAAAATTATAACTCCAAAATCTAATCCAAAATAGCTGCCAATGCAATATTTGATTGTTTTACAAAATCTTTAATACTTAATGTTAACATAGACAATCAGAAAATATCAGAAAAACAAAGTCGCTTATTCTCAAAATCAAAAAATTAAATCAATCAATTACGTCTAAAATATATATTTCAGTGATAGTTTAGAAAAATTTACTTTTTATCTGATCAAAACTTAAAAAGTAATTATGTGATAATTTGATTTGATCAATGAACGAGCTGAATAGTTCTCGCTTTATAAATTATAATTCTATTCAACTTGATTCCAATGCAATAGTTGTTCGTGTTACAAATAAACTGTTAGATATATTCGAACCCTAAGCACAAGCACACACGTTGATTTTTGTGGCTGTGCACTGTGATTAAGAAACGCAATAAACTAATGCAATTAGGAAAGTTTTATTATCTTATTTATGTTGAAAACGCTTAACACTTTTAAAATCTCTTCATTAACGTTTGTTTATGAAAAAATTTACATAGATAAATTATAGATATATTGAGGGTGTAAAACCATTCATATAGGAATGTAAACATTAATCAAAAGAATTTGAAAACAAGTAAAAGCACTTGACTATCTTACTGAGATTACCGGAGAATAATAAGGACATGACCGGCTAAGAACAATGGTGTAAAGGGAAGGACAATTGGTCCTAATGAGACCGGCATAAGCAAACACCGGAATCCACAATCTGCAGTACATAATTATCTAAGCAACCCAATACGTATCCTAAAAGAAAATGCAACGTAGTTGTTACTCTCCAGACATTTCTCTCAGATAATTAATTGTACTGAGCACATATTTATGTAATTTTTTCATGTTTCAAATTAACAGTAATAATAATTTTATTGAAATTTTATATTAGGGTTCACAATGGCGGCCATGCATCTCCAGTAGTTAGATGTGCCGCTGACAGGCTGATTAGACTCCAGAAGAAATAATTTACATGTCTGTTATGGTCTCATGTCTCTTCTGGATTTCTGCAGTGACATGGTAAGTCGTCTATAATATAGAATCGCCGGCCTTATTTAAGGTTATTCCCATCTCCAAGTAGTATTTGAGTTGAATTAAAAACACGTTGGTCTGAGGGTTAGTGAACAATTTTCCAGCATACCAAAATGCTAGAAACGTATATCCATCAGAAAATGGATTAAAAATTAAGACCTCGGTTCAATGCAAAATGTATTGCAAAACAGAGACATGGGAAAATTTCATCAAAAACCATCTGTCCTTGAACGCTTAGTGTACACGGCCGACTTAAGGGTCATATCTGTAGACTATAGAGAAACATGTCTGTGCAAATACTGCCAGGAAGAAGGAAAAAACAATTTTGTCTCCAGTAATAACTGTACTTACTAACTTTGAACTTTGTATTTGGTATTTGCAGGTGCGGCTATTGTTGGAAAGAATCTTCTGATGTATGTCCTTCAGTTGAAGCATACTAAATTCAATTCAATTCATTTATAATTCACCCGAGAATCCGCTCTCGATGAAACAGTAATTCCTAAATTCCGAAACTTGAACTATGACCCTATTCTACTGCGGTTTGCAGGCGCCGCCCCTAGTCAACATATGCGGCTGCGAGGCTAATAGGACCATAACAAATTATGTACTATTGAAAATTTATCATTGTTCTTCTAGATTTATGCAGTGATATGTTTTACGTTGTCTATATGTCCGATTCAACCGTAGTAAGTATGCGCGGTTTTTCCTAGTTAGGACTAGAGTTAATTAACCATGTTTCAACGTTGTATTTACATGTGCAGCTATTGTTGGAAGATCCTTCTGATATTATGTCCTTCAGTTGAATTAGAACATTTTTTCACGATCCTTGCTTTCTTACATCGTCTTGGTGTCAAGGAGAAAAGTTGGTGGCTTATGCCATGTTGGTTGCTTACTTCTCAGTTTTTTTCTCAATGCACTATTATCCACTTTATGCCTACAATGTTGGTGAGATCTAGATGAAAAAAAATTTTTTTTTCTTAATTTGTCAACTTATCAACTGAAACTATGGAGTTATCCCACGGTGGTGGCGAGATACCTTCCGTAGTCAACAGATGCGGTTGAAAAGCGGATGGATGTTATCAAATAATTTGTATGGGGGCGACGGTGGCGGCAACGGTTTAGGCGCTCATCACTGTAAGGTGAAGGTCCCGGGTTCGAATCCAGCGGCCTTGCATGCTTTGTTTTCAAAAACACCGGCACCATGATGGTTGATATGTCCTATGTTATTGCAAACCATCATAAAATAATAAATAATTCTGGTATTTTGGATTTTTGCAGTGACATAGACTATAGTTTGTTGAAGACTAGCGGTCAAGAATGAGGTAGAATAGAAAAACTCCTTTTTCATTTTTCGACCTCTATTCGGGTCATCTTTAGAGCCTGGGTAAATTACAAACCGTATGTTCATTGGAAAAAATTCAATATAGATGGAAATATAAATTTTGAACCCAGGATTTCATAGTCGCATAAAGTGTGATTCTTTTTTTGTGGTGTCACATTGGTTTTGAGTGAAAATGTTGTGAAAGATGAATTTATATTCTATTTTTTATATGATTTTGACAGGATGGGTGTCGCGGTAAATCTGGAAAATTTTTCTCGACCATAGGCAGTTTTATTTGTCACAAACGAAGTATTATATGGGATTGGATTTGTGATTCAGCATTTAGTATTAGAAAGAAAGTTAATAATTAAAGACCATAACGGAGGAAAAGGAAATATAAAAATAAAGTATAATAGTTTATTTGAATTATTATGATGGCGTAGCTACAGGTGAGTTTGCATGTATCTGTCCTGTAATTAATGCTGTGTGTTGCTATTAATGTAAACCATTTCTATAAATTTGGGTTTGTGTTTTTTTTCGTGTCAATAATAATATTTTTTCGAAATCAAAGTTGTGTTCATTTTAAAGTGGTGTGGCCAATGCTGTGTGATTGGGATTTGGTATTTTACAGTCACAGATGTGTTGTTTTTCCGTTTATGTAGATATTGGGATGTAATTATACAAAATCGCCTTGGATGAAACAAACTCGCGTTCTACAAAACACCTACAAACCGAAAAGGGCGGTTATTCCCATAAAAGAAAACAAATACAAGATAAACAAATGACAATACAAACAGTAGTAGAGCGGGTCTACTGCTCGTTTAAGGGAAACGACAGATTGACCGGAAATCATATAAATTTAAACATTAGAGAATACCAAAAATAAGAACCGATTGATACTGACGCAGGTATTTCCTGCATAAACCCTAGCAATAGTACTATTAAATAATGGGAAGATCAAAAAATTAAATTAAAAGAAAAATTTAATTTACCGGTATAAATAGGTTTGTCTGGCTTAATGAATTTTACATTGTCTTAAACTTGCTTACTAATTTTATTTTAGGGCTAAATTTTATTAGTTTAAACCCACATGAATGTAGATTCCACGAATAAACAAATTTATTTTGGATTTAAACCCCCAAAAACCTCGGGTGTACTAACGAAATTTAATAAGATATCACTCACAAATATGGTGTAACTTTATGTCGAGGGTGTATTATCGCACCAATCCCGAACGCCACGCAATATAAAAATTCTTCCAAACACTGCTTCTTGAAGGCGTCATTGAGCGTGTGACTTCCGCATATACTTCCCCATGCTTCTTGGCTCCCCATAAAGACTACACTGGGTAAACGAAAAGATTTTCGGCTAGTTGTGGATCATAGGGACTTAAACAAAAAGATCCAATATATAGCCCAACAAACGCCGGCAGTAGAATAAGCTATAACGCATCTTCGGAACGGAAAGTATTTCACTGTTTTCGACCTCAATAGCGCATGTAACCAAATTCCGCTGACGTCAGATTCACAAAAACACACCACTTTTACATGGTTACAAACGAATACGTTTGGTTTGGAACAGGGGGCCAAATTCTCCAAATGTTACAAATGGAGATAATTTTCGGCAATTTATTATTCAAATTTGTTATCTATTTTTTTGACGATTTAGTAGTACATTCTGACCCTCCTGATAGCCATATCCATAATTTACAAAATATCTTTGACAGGTTACGGGACGCGAGTTTAACAGTTAACACAGAGAAATTGCTGCTCCCTCAAAAGTAATTACATTTTTGGGACTCGTAGTAGAGAATAACCGTGAGTCTATCAACCTTCTAGCCTATCTAATTGCATCTAATTTGCGCTTTATTTGTATTATCGAATTTTGCAGATCTACATTTGAATTTATACATTCCGAACATTTCCAATATGCGCGCCTCTCTATTGCCATTTTTATCCACCCTTTGCCTGATTTGACATTATCACACCCGAGGTGAAACATTGCTTTACATACTGAGCATATTGATGAATTGTCTGGTTTTGCGATTAAGGCTCAAGTTCCACATAATATGCCAACTTGAGGGGATTCCGATCTCTCTTTGGTATGTTGTTCAATATCCGCGTTATTGGGTTCTGACGACGTCATTATATAATATATTCAGTAGTGTGAAAATAAATAATAACTGAGCGATACTAATTTATTTTTACCAGAAAAGTATATTACGTAATTTTGACTTATTTTTCTGATGGATTACAGATGTGGTATCGTACATGTTTATCTCGCAGGGATCACGGAAACGATATCGCGTGCAATAAAATTTGCAATAAAATCTACCCAGCTAATTGTACACTTAGAAAAATTTGAAATGGCTATGGAAATATCTCGTACATTTATTTTTGTATTATACAACTATATAGAACAATTTTCCTGTACGAAATGTTAGTGATAAATCCTCAATCGCACAGTTAAGCATAAATTGGGCTTAAATTATATCTCAAAATGTAAATTGATTTTTTTTTAAACGTTTAGCTACCCATTGTGATGGGCCTTATCGTAGATAGAGAAAACTCATATCAAATGAAATTTGAATTGAAAACCTAAAACAAAATTTTTAAAGAAAATTAAATCGGCCAAATTTGTTTGTAGCCCACCAAGGTGGAAAAAAACCATTTTTTTTAAATCACAGGACAGGTCCATTTGGAGGAAGGATTGAAGCACACATGTCGATCTGTCCTCACCTCTTTACTCTCTACCACCGGGCGTCCACCGCCTCCGATTAGGCACCCAAATTCGGAGAATTCGTGAGGGTGATACTGCTCCTTCCTAAACGCAAACTCTCCCATGATTTGCTGGGAAGTCGTAGGGTCCATTATACACAATGTGGTCCCTTGAATTTATTTGCATTGGATTTATTTTTATTGATATGTTGGTTTGTATTCGTGCAGTTACCCTACTTCAGGGTCCTCAAAAGATCAACGACAACCGATGCGAGAGATGAACCAGGGTGTCGGTAAGCTGGACACATTGTTACCTTTCCCTTCTGTTAGATCTTTCCTCTTTACACACGCCTGGCCCATAACATACTCTTATTGCTACATTTTATTATTTATTACAAATAATACATTCTTCGAGGAAATTTTGTTAGAAATTGCGTGGGTGGGGTGGCTTTGTTTCTTCCTCTTGCCTGGTTAACATCAGGAGAGGACTCCTGCGTTCGTTCTTCTTGGACCGGTACGTTGTCTGTTTGGTCCTTCATTTTCGCGTCAGGTAGGTATCAAGCGTATTAATGTTTTGAGGTGTACTTGAAGTAAATGTATTAATTGCACTAAGGATTTGTTTAACTTAAAAAATTGTATTTTTTGTTTTAGTTTGTTTACATTTTTTTTCTGTTAGTTGGGAGACATGCACCCTAGGATACCCCACCTGAAATTTTTTTTTTTTTAAGACTATTTTATTTTCTTTCGCCATCAGATTTAGTTTTACAGGCTTTTTTATGCCATTTGGATTGCATATATTTTCAACAAGTACGATACTTCCGTCAATTTCTTTGATATTCCCATTGAATTTATATGCCATTTTTGCGGACTAATTTTTTGTTGCTTCGGAAAAGTTAGAACTGCGAAAAAATACAACATCTCCGACATCAAAAGCTTTTTATAGTACTGTCTTAATGCTACTGCTATTGCTTTGTGTATATTCTTTTATGCTATTTTCCACAATGTTTTCCGGGGGTTTCCTCTGCATCGTATTGTGTATTCTACTACAGATTTAAAGGGGTGTTTAAATTTCTTCTCAGTAACAATTGGGCATGGGTAAATTTAGTGATCAATTCCGAGCAGTATTGAGTGCAAGTTGTAAGTTACCTAAATCTTCCTACCATTGTTTATGGTATCCCCCATAAAAGGGTGTAGGGGCAGTTTTCACGTCCCTAAACGCTTCGCCTTACTGAGGTTTGGGTAGAATCTTATTAAATGTTCAGGGGTAACTCCGTTATGCATCAAAATTTGCATATATTTATTAGACCGAAATATAGGCCCATTATCGGACGTTACTTTGCCCTAGAAACCAAACTGCCCGAATAGATGTTCTTTCATTATTTTAACGACGGTATCAGCTGAAGATTTTTTTGTATGTTTTGAGAAATGCCCACTTTGTCGGTAATGTCACAACGGTTCGTATTCACTGGGTTTATGCAGGAAATAACTGAGCCTTTATCAATCAGTGCTTGTGTTTGGTATTCTCTAATTTTTACATTTATATGATTTCCGCTGAGTCTGTTGTCCCCCTTAAATGAACTGAAAACGTGCATTACTACTTCTGAATTTTCATTTGTTTGTTTTGTATTTGTTTTCTTTTTTGGGAATAACCACCCTTTTCGGTTCGTATGCGATTTTGTAGGATGAGGGTTTGTTTCATCCAAACCTTCGGATACCATGTCGTTACGACTTTGTAACAATATGGACGTGGCTTTTTTCGTTTATGTTTCTGGATTCGTGTAATTCCGTATGTTTACGCGGATAACGGAACTTTGTTCTCCATTGTGGGTTTACTTACTTTCTGGTAGTTTGTATCTGCCGCTCGTTATTGTAATTTGTGAAATATTGTTTTTAATGGTATGTAATTGAATATTTGGTGTAAGTCTGACCTGACTTATGCCTTTGCGTTTGAGGTGTTTCCTAAATAATTTGGTTTAACCAAATTTTGCCTGGGTTTTGTATGATTATCCCTACTCTCTCTATGATCCCGATTATAATGAGATTTCTTTTCCATGTTAAAATTCATTTTGTATGATACAACTAATTTCTCCACTTGAGAAATCAGAATTTCTAATTGCTCGATATTTGAGGGTTTTTCTTTAAATTAGAAACGACTGCGGGTGTCTAAATTTACTCCCAAAAGTAAAATTTCTAGTATTTTTTCATTGCTAAACTTCCCCTAGAATTGCTGCAATTTATTTTTAAATTTCATATGCATAGTTTCTAGAAGACTCATTCTGATACTGTGCTCTTAAAACTTTACGTGATATCAGGAATGTTCGCGTTCGGACGTGATCAATTTCGTCGTAATATAGGCCGATACATCCGAGAACCTAATTGAACCGTATTCCTTAGAATTGACTATGTAGTTTAGTATAGAATTATTTTGAATAGCGGCTCTGCGAACGATTTCATCGAACTTCCTAGAATTATTTATACCAAATATGTATAATTTCTCGATAAATTTTAATATTTCCCACGGATCCTCAGTTATAAATTTAGGTGAGTTACAAAGGTTGTGTGAGTGTGATATTATTATGTATTGATTGTAATTGGGAGCCGATTGATGGTTCATTCGTGTTCGAATTTTGGGAATAATGGGTTTTTTCCTGACTTGAAGGGGTATGTAGATTTTTTGATTTTATTGATGTAAAAGGTCTCACGTTTTATTAATTACATTTGATAGGATAATTCTACATTTAGTCGTCGAAATGCCTGGTTTTCTTTATTTGCGGCATCTAGTTGAGGGTGACACACGTTGGCCTAAGTCATTACATACTTCACATATTGGTGATTAAAAATATTTGTTATACTCTTTGCCAAAATAACAGTGATAATATTTAACATTTAATTAGAGGGAAATAAGTGGACAAAATTAATCATTTTAAACAAACAAAAAGGTTAGGTAAAACAACCAGTAGTTCAGTAAAACTGTAATATTTGATCATAAAACTAGTTTAGTTAATAAACAAAATGTTTATCTTGAAGAACCATAAAGGAGAATAGTTGTACAGATATACAAGAAGAAGGAGCAAATATAATGTATAAAGATCGATAAGTACAACGTATCAATGGCCTGTTAGATAATAAAACTAACTTATAAAAACTTAAAAATGTACCAACAAAACATTGCAAGTTATATTATATATATATTATTGTTTAAAACTGAATAATAGGTTTTGGCAGGAGAAAAAATTAGCACCAATATAGGTACACATGGTACTTATAATAGGGGTTATTCTAGCATTTTGAAATAGGCAACAAATTAATTGGACGCAAGGATAATGTCGGCTATGTGGTCGGCAAGGGTCTAACAATACTTACAAATATTTTAAATTAGCAATGATATGTGGCATAGGTAATGACTCAAAAAGTCCAGGGAAAGGCAAATTTCGGACATATAGAAAAACTTTCCGCCACATCACAGGGTAAGTCTACATTCATTTTATTTAATTCAGTGTTAAAGGTGAAAGTAATAAATGTAAGAAAAGTAATACTTATTTTCTCTTTGAATTGTGTACGAAATGTAAACGCATTTTGATTTTTATAATACTCATCACCTGCCTTTCAGATGCTTATTCACTATTCTGCGGGTTTTTTCATTCCACGAAGACCAAAGTTGTCTTGGTTTAAGTTAGGTTCAAACGGATTGCTGAATGAAATCAAAATGTAAAGCTCATAAATTTGTTTTCTAACGGCCTCAAATACGATTGATTGAGACTAATAATAACTACCCTCAATCGGTTAACTCGCGAACAAATACAACGTTTTTAATAATCATTAAATTCACTAATTTCGTGGTCCGCTTTACCAATTAATATATTACAATTAATTAAGGTTTTTAGTTGAGATAAAAAAGTCAACCTCGATCCACTCGGACACTAAGGAGGGAAAATTCAAAAGGTGGGGTTGAGATGGGAAGTTGGTGTCCGAGTGGATCGAGGTCACGATAGCTCAAGTGGTAGAGCAGCGGCGTATCAAGCCGAAGATCGTGGGTTCGAATCCCGCACGTGCCATTGACTTTTTATCTCAACTAAAAACCTTAATTAATTGTTTTTAATAATAATATTTAAAAATGGATTGTCTCGAACAAGTCAGTTTTCATCTTCTCTTCCCACGAGAAAGTTCAAAGGAATATGTATTTGAATTTAAAGTTGCCATCGCTTTCTCGTCTTTCTCTTCAGGAAAAACAGTCAGGCGTAATAGAAACGGCAGATATGGGAGTCTCTCATCAGTATTTATTCGCTCCTTATGCCCATATAACCTTGCAAATTATTTGAGCCTTGGAACCGCCAGTACACATTAGTAGCAATACTCTTTCATATACAAAAAAATTGGCTAAAAAATCTAAAAAGAGCAAACCAAATACACATAATTGTTTAGATTGAATGATCACAAATAGTGTTACATACAACTTAACCCAATTTTCTATTCGTATTTTTTTAACGGTTAACGTATGAAACATTGATAACATATTAGTAAGGTGTAAACATTTCAAAAGATGTAGAAGCGTAGGTGCCCGTCGTGCCAGGATAAATGAAAGTTTAGCACATTTTAAATTGTAGAAATCTTGACATATATATATATATA
>NW_019392816.1:210345-311368 GCF_000648675.2 Cimex lectularius
AGAGAAATGTTTAGATTAAAAGATATCACGATTTTCCGACGCCAGGACGTGATATCTTTCAAAATCGATAAAAAGCGAAATTACTCTGAAATGGTTGAGAATCGGACCATGGACAATATGAACTTTTTTGTTCATTTTAGGGTGAAGAATCTACTGGAGAAGTTTGTAGCACGAGTAGCAATTCACCCTGTATATGTATATATATATATAACAAGCAAAATAATAACTTTCTTAAAAGGTAGATTAACACATAAACCTTTTACTATTTTTGACAAGGCTACAGACTTAACGACCCGTCTGCTAATTCCTAACGGTTGGATTGCACGATATTGTACGATTACGGAACTATTAATGAAACGGTCAGTTGATATTTTGTTCGTGGCAATAACTAGTAATTCCCTTTTATTTCTTACAGAAGGGGGTGAAACGTTTTACTTCGGACAAAAGTAGAGAGAGATTCAGTGTTTACCTTTTATATAAAATATATTTATTCTTATTGACGTCAGGTATTTCTCTTTTAACCACACTGAGGGTGAGAAGGAGTTCACATTAGTGTTTAGTTGTTTTTTTTATTCTCTCTTACCAAACAATGAGAAAATTTCGAGCAGTATTTCATTTGTTATTGTATTGATTAAATAAGTGTTTACATAACTTAATACCGAGAGGACAATGCGTCAGTTCGTAAAGACAAAGCATCTTGAACAGTTCACTGAAAATTGCTTATTGCGAGCTTATTGTATGAATTTTAGCTCGTATTAGGGCAGCTGAGCAGCCCGTTAAATTTCCAATGTGTTCGGTGAAACCATAATTGAGGGTACAGCCCAAATGTGGTACAAAATGTTTGTTTCCAGTAATGAGGAAATTGACGAGTAACCATGGTCTGGTAGCTTGCTTTCTTGAATGACGACAAATTGAGATTAGCTATCAAACTTCATTCCAATCAAACATATCAGGAGCTCTTGAGAGTGTTCAGCGCAAGGGATCAACCCTTTCACGTAAGGTTACTACGACTTGGGAAGTCGTGGAAGCTGAGCAAATGGGTTCCTCATAAATTGACCGACGGTAACATGTTTCATTCATTCGCCTTTCATTGCTTTAACCGAACAAAGTAAAGAATTTTTTAACCGGATTATCACATGCGACGAAAAAAAACACCATTGACGCGAAAACCAAGAAGGTGATGCTCTGTGTTTAGTGGAGTCCTTTTTGGATTGTTTTTATAACAGTAATTTGAAACAGTTATTGATACTAGAGTAAGTGGAGAAATATCTCAAAAACAGTCCATTTCTTATGCAATGATATAATTTTCTCAAAACTTTGGGGGTGAGGCTGGGTAATTTGTTAACTAGAGCAAACTGAAAACGGTTGCCCAGGCGGTATTTTTAGTAAGAAAAAGTAGAAAGACAAAAAATCTGAAAGGTGCCTACTCTGAGGTTGCAAAATATAGTTACCGGGTTTGTTCTCACCTCATCGGATAAAAGCACGCTTATTTAAAAAAGAAAAAAAAATTTACAGAGCTTTTACTCTAAAATTAGTTTCATTTTTTGCTGACCTTTAGCTGTCAATGTTTAATGTTCAAATTAATAGGAGTCTAGTTTTATCTTGTCTTACTTGCACTTGTTCAAAACCTCTCAATTCTCCTGCCCACGATTGTAACACTGATTTTGTTTTTACTGTTGGTTAACATTCATTTGTTACTGACATATAGAACGTTGTCACGAAATGGCTCCTAGATCTAAATTGCTGCTATAAAAGGAACTTGACCAAAAAGTTTTTTTAAGTGATTCAAACAAAAATTTAATGCTGCTCCGTTGTAATTGAGAAATGATTCTGTTGATCGCTGTTCACTTTGCAACTCCTCAGAAAGGGAAAACCTTTTTCATTTTCTGGCTGAGTACTCTATATTGCTGATTTCCAGATTCTCTTTCTTAACAAATACATGTAGAATGTGAAAAAAAATGAATTTATACAATGCAAAATATATTTTTTATGTTCAATCTTAGTATTTCTACTCACTCAAAGTGTTTGTCTTCTGTGTAATTGTGCCTTTCTTGCCTGTCGTGTATTTGTTACAAATGTATTTGTTAAATGTAAACAATGTTTGTAAATCCCTGGCCCTGAAGATGATCTCAATAAAGATCGAAACGTTGGCGCGATAAAGAAAATGTTTTTCTGAAACCTGCACCACACCAGACCGCATCTCACGATTTCTGAATAATTATCGATTAACGGTCACTAATCATCACACATTTTTCATTACGTTTAGTTTTGTTTTATTTGTCTTAGTTTTATTTTGATATTTTGTATTATATATTATTCTTATTGTAAAAAGAATTTCACCGCTCACACTTCCAGCAAACAGTTTTAGAGTCAATACTGTTTTAATTATTTAAGGGACTGTCTGTCACTTTGTCTTAGTGCGGTTTATATAGTACATTGAAATGCGATGCTGTAAACACAGTTGTGTCTATGTTTCTTTTTAGCAGCTTACCTGTGTTACTGTTGGTCCTTAGTGCTGTTTTGAGTCCAAATGTCTGAACAAGTTCGTTAGTCTGCAGGTTTTTTCCTGTGTATGTGAATGTTTTCCATCTGTTGTTGGTTTGTGTTTCGTTTTTTCGTTGTTTTTTAGAATTTTCTGGATATGCTTGCGTTGTATCCGTTTTTTATTGCAATGTTCGTTATTGTTTCTAATTCTTTGTTGTAGTTTTCAGCGCTGAGTGGGATTGTTTTTAATCTGTGTATAATGTGTCGTAGTGATGGAAGATTGTGTTGTCTGTAGCGGTGGGTTGTCTGTGTATTTGAAAGTCGATTTTATTATTGGTTCTGGTGAGTGTTAGGTCCAACAAGTTGATGCTGTTGTTGTTTTCTGTTCCTATGGTGAACGTAATGTTTTTGTGTATTGTGTTACAGTCTCTGAGTGCGTTTTGTGGGGAAGAGTTGTCTGTTATGGCTAGTATGTCGTTGACATATTTAAACAGATGAGTATTCCGTTTTTATACATTATTTTTGACAAATGGTTCTCTTCAAGATATTGAAGAAACACCTCTGCAAAAATGACCAATGTTGGATTCCCCATCCCTAGACCGTCTTTTGGGGTGTATATGACGTGGTTGAATTTGAGGTAGTTTTGTTCAGTAGTTATTTTTGTAAGTTGTGACAACCTGTGTACAGTGTATACATCTATACATAGTGTGTTAATTCAGCACCCAACGCATGCAGTTCCTACATCCAAATCCTTTCACACTCTTATTCATAACTACATTATTTTCTATTTACATACCTTATATTTAATTAGGGTGCTGGAGTACTCGATATTACTCTATCACCCTATACACCTATTACATAAATAATATAATTGAGTGTTGTTCAATATTCCAGGCCACTTACACTACACCTTCACGCCAATAAATACATCCACACCCAACACACACTAGGCCCATAAAACTATCAGTACTATTTACAATAAAACCACTATGTTTTCTTCAAAAATCGGAACAGAAAACCCAAATACCTGCTGCCTTGTTCAAGCAAGATTCTCTTATTAGGTGGCCATCTTAAACGCTCTCAATATGGAGCGAAGGTATTGCCCTCTTCGACTAGGTAGGACATTGTGTTCCCGAGTACTCATCGTCAACAAGACAAGAGGATCTTTAGCGTCCGCACCTGGCCTATTCGGCCTTATCGGACGTTTTGATTCTCAAGATGAGAGCTGACGCACTTCTGCATACGACGGAATGGTGTTACCGCCGCAGCATTGGTGTAGAGATTTTCCAGCCCCTAAGGGCCAGTACAACCACGCCCTCCGCTTGTCCACTCCGAATGGTCGGGCCCGCATTGTGCATCGGGTCATATGCCGCACGCGAGGGGCTAACAGGCCGAAATACATCTGCCTCCCCCGCGTACCCTCTAGATAGAGAAGGCCACTCTATCGCTCTGAGTATAGAGGCTCCCCCAGCGTAGAAACTTCCGCGAACGCCCCGGCAGCGGTTTAGTTTAAAGTGGAATTGCTAACCACCCCCTAGATGAGCACCGCCTACGGTAAAGTCTTTTATCGAGTTCAGCCTACACCTGTCACGCGCATTCGAGGGACGCCATTGGCTCAGCCTAGGTGGTCCGATCCTTCGCTTCCCCAAGGGTACCACGCCGGTCATACGTACAACAATGCAAAGCATACTCGAGTCCGAGACACCGATTCACTACCCGCTTCCATTCTCTTACTTACGCATTCGAGGGACTATAGCATGATCATTGCGTCCTCAACTATTACATGCTGTCGTCCGGTCGCAACGTCTCCCGTGAGGCCGTGGGGTTTTACGTTGGCCATACGCAAGCTTCCTTGAGGTCACAGATAGAAGACAGCCTCTGTCTAAGTTCCCGCCAGGGGCGTTACCTCGGGTGAGGATGATCCTTCATCTTCGAGTCAGATCCCCCAAGGGCCACCTATCGATTGAGGTCTTGATACTTTGGACGAATTTCAGAGAAATGTAATTTTACTTTTTCTTGTACGATAATATTTTTTGTGTTTACCATATTTTTCCTCAAGGTTTTATTTTTCAGTGGCAAGAGAGTACATACCAGACAACTAGAAAAGTTCGCAATGTTTTTCATTTGTTATTCTTTTAATACCTTTATTTACCATTTTGGTGTACAAAGGAGGATTAGATATTTCTTTCACGTAATACCAAAAGGACAACGCGTTACTTCATAAACAAGCAGTTTGTTGAACTATTCAAGAATTATTTTTATCATAAATAAAATATTATCTTTTAAAGAATAATTATCCACAGTTTAAACATATTTTGATTCTTTCAAGACAAAAAGACAACGTTCAGAATCTAAACAAACTCAATACATACTACAAACTTTAAATTTCAAATTCAACAGAAATACACCATTGTGGCATATAATAGTCAAACTACCTTGAGTTTAAAGGGAATAGAGCCAGCTGTTCGGAAGCCCGTGTGGCGCAGTGTGAAATGGGTTACGCCTAAACCGCGGTTGTCAATCCGGCCCCACGTACATAACTCATCCTATTTGCCGAACCAGTTTCACACCCCCTAAAACTTCCATACTGCTTGCAATCAGCATGGTGACTTTTATCCTCTGCTATTTCCTCTAAATAAGTCCGATTAGACATTTTATGGTTTATTTTAAAAATTTAAACTTTTGAGTTGGTTTTAGACTAATAGTTTGTTTATTAAGTTTTTATTAATAGTTAAAAAATTGAAATAAAATTATGAAGTTTAGAAAAAATGCTGCCTGGTAATAAAAAATCTATTATCAGTTGTTAACAGTGCAATCAAATTATATTACTTTATAACTATTTTCATTTCACAGGCCAATTTTCTACTAGTTATTTATCTTTGTTTTATTGTTTTTCTAGTTTTAATTAATAGGTGACTGCTGCTCAGATATGTTTTATGCAGCCGTCGTGCAATGTTTAAATAATAATGGATTGATTCCATTACGACGGGCATGCATTGATTTTACATTTATTCATAATTGTGTCACAAGTTTTATGAGCAAATAAAATTTGTTTCATTCAACAAATCATTTGAGAATCTGATAATCATTGAGTGTTTTCTTATTTAATTAAATAAATTAGTTATACTTTTAAAAAGAACAATATAGCAAGTTCTTAAAAAAATTACAATTAATTACGTGACGCTAACACGTGCCTAGAGCACAGTCGATATTATTCTACTTGGAGAGGTGATCGGTGTAGTACCGGTTTCTAACAATGGGTTCACGCATTTCAAAAGACTGTAAACCTAATCAGAATGTTATTTAACAGTTCATCAATGGGAGATATTTTTGATACTGAGATAGGAATAAAAGAGGTATCCACAAGGTATTCTGCACCTCGACCTCCATCTACTGTGCTCTTCTATTTTTATAACTCACTGGCAAGCTTGAGGTTGTTAACCAACCTCCATAGTCTTGCCAGTATCTGAGAATATATTATTCATTAGAGTGATAGGTTTTTTTTAATGGCACTGATTAGTTTTGCTTCTTTCTTATTAAAACTTTATTCGGACCACGGTTATCACCACGTTTCCATATCACCCTCACATATTTTCTTATGCATACGACTCATTTTCTCGAACTGTATTGAGAAATAAATGTAGTAAATTTATTTACTTAGTTGTAGTTATACATACAACTAACTTGTTTTTTTAAATTCAAAGTTCAACTTGTATGTACATATACATTTGGCGTGTATTGTAGTAAATGTTACTTTAATACACTATGCATAAATATTTAATGTCAACATATACTTACCTAATAGAATTTACGAAGCAAAAAACATAATGGCCATAAAGTTCATACCTGTAACAACACAGACACTGTTTTAATAATGGTGCAATTAATGTTCAGATGTAAATATGTATTATATAAAATTGTCATAACTATACGTTATATCATATATCAAGACAATAATATACTTTGTTTGATTCGTGAGGAGCAGTCAAGAATGAGAAAGTTTAGAAAAACACCTTTTTCATTTTTTCCGATTATTCGACCTTTATTCGCGTCATCTTCAGGGCATAAAGTGTGGCGCTATTCTTGTGATATTACATTGGTGTTGTGTGAAAATGTAGTGACGCTTGTTGTCTTCGTCAAAAAACAAAAACAAAACAACACAATAATATACCTTTTACAAATTTTAAAGTAGGCTTACACATGAACGTTTTTTTCCCATCGAAAGAATATGCAAAATTAAATTCGTTTTTTATGTGATTTTTTTTAAATTCATCACCTAATTTTATTTTCAATTGCTACATTAGTTGATTTTAAATGACAATCCATAGCATGAATTTTTTTCGGTTGGAATCCGCTTTATTAGTTCAAAGTTTACTAAATCTATAAATTAGAAGGTGTAGTAATCAGCATTATTTTCTTTAACATATTGGATTATATCTCTGTAGCTCTCTACTGTTTCCGCATTAATTGCATGGTCAGTATATGAGCTTTTGTAGTGAATGTGTTTTTCCCCACAAGTCATGAAAGTGCATCACTGAAAATAGCACATTCCTTACATTTTTTTACATATATGATGGTAATTTGTGTGGCTACTTTTGTTGCAGGTAGTCTCCATATCATCTGGTAACGATAAAGGAGCAAACACATAATTGGTTAATATTTACGGGAGAGCAGTAACTATCGTACATTGTGATGAGGTATCTGGAGTACTTTAAATGTTGGTGTAATGTGCTGGTATATCGGTTCATGGTATTGAGAATGGGCTTCCTTTTTTTTCTATTCCTTTACTTCTTTATTTTTCTGTGGATAAATTGTTCATTTCTGAAGTTGGTTTTGGTGAGTTTACTGAGGATATCGATGACTCCTCGCCTTTAGTATTGGCTCCAATATTTTAATTTCGGGTCATTTTTTTGTTCAGGAGAATCGTCCTTCAGTGCAAAGTCCACCAATTTAATGTTAATTACAAATTGTATCCATCAGCCGAGCAGTCATAGAATTTATTGTTTTTTTAACGAAGATAAATAATTCAAAATAATAAAAAATTAGTAACACATAAGTATTGTATAGTTGTGCACAATATAACGTGTTTAACGAATGTCAATTGGCATGAAAAAAACCCGTCGATGAACTTTGTTCGATTTTCAATGGTAACCTATAATTACACAAAACACCGTAAACTTTGGATGCTGGAATTTCATTATCTCGCTCGGCAGCTATAGTTCTTACTACCCCCAAGGTCCAATACACTTAACAAATAAAGAAAAGAATTTTTGAACTTTATGAACCCAAATAAATAGAAAAATACTTTTGCAATAACAGCCTTGTACAAACAAGTTTTATGGATGCTCGATGGCTGTGGATTTAATTTGAAACTAAATTTATCCATCACTGTAATATTATCAGTATATTTCAGGGAAATTGAATAATTATTATTTACTTAAACCGTAAAGTATGTTCCAGAGGCGCAAAAAACAACATACCATTAACTCGATCCATGGGAGGGGGTTAGTCTATTCGAAAAAGATTGCTACTTTTGGATATAATATAGGTTATACGTAAGAAAATTATCCTAAAAATTCTAAAATGCTTCTTATTTTTGTTAGATATTTACTTTTGTATCGCCCAGAAATCACTTTTAAGCTTCAAAGAGATTTATATATAATATTAGCCAATTATTTATAGATTAGTCCAAAACTATGTAAACAAATGTTGACATATTTCTAACCTTTATATTAGCTTTCACAAAAATCTGACTGTCTTTCAAAAAATTACAATTACTGGATGAAGGGGTGTAGTTTCTCAACGAGGTTCTTATTTACTCATTTTGATTGTCAACAAATAGAGTGTGTATAAAGTTTACATATTTCTATCAATGACATCATTATAAGCAATAAGTAAGCTGTATCTTTTAATGTAATAATTTTGTATACATTTGCATTAAGTACATTATAAAAATTTTTAACTGCGATGAAGGGCAATTGTTTTCAACTTGTCTTTTTTACTCATTTTGATTATATTAAAAATGCATAACGTGTATCCACACGTATGGAACACATGTTGGCCTATGGAGGGAAAGTTGTCTCCCAACCGACCATTGGCAACATTTTACCGCGTTTCAGAAATAAAACCACCTTGTGTTACAAGCGGAAAATCGTGGCCAAGAAAATAAAAGAAACGAGCGCAGCCCCTAATGCCGGATTCAACCGCTATTTTATTTATTTTCAACATAAATTCTAAATAACGAAGATGGACTGTTATGGCTCCGGGAAACGACCACTTCTTTACTAGAAAAGTGGGTGCCACCAAAGTGATAATTGATGAAATCGGCAAAGCTTTCTTTGAACGTTGGTAACTTACACATTTCCTGACGCTTACCGTAGCAAATAAGCAACATTTTTAATTTTTATGAACACATATTATTAGCTGATTATAACTGTTTGTACGTTGGGAAATATTTTAAAACGTCTGAAGTGTTCCTTTTTGTGGAAGTCTCATTATTAAATTCGTACCTGCAAGGATATATTGCCAAGTCTTGAATTGCGAAGAATACAAAGTGAAATCATACCCTCTCAGAAAATAATGGCTACTTTTAACAATCAGTTTAATCAATAAAATCAGTTATTGCACAGTATAAAAAAAATCTTTGAAAATATGCAAATCAGGTTGTTATTATGACAATTAATTATTCATTTTATCTAAAGTATAAATTGAGATGAAAAAGTTAGTGTCTCGAGCGGGATTCGAACCCACGACCTTCGGCTAAATAAGCAGCGGCTCTGATCATTTGGCTTTCTTGGCTTCGATTCACTCGGACACCAACTTATTATCTCAAACTACAACATTTTCAAATGTCGTGTAATCCGATGGATTCTCAACGACTTATGAAGGGGCCACGGGGAGCTGTTAGCAAAATAATTACTTCTTCTAATTATTCTATTAATCCTTATATGTTTAGCGTTCATATTTAACCTGTTTAATTATTTCAATTAATTATATATTTTATTTAAAGTCTTGGTTGAGTTGAGAAAGTTAGTGTCACGAACGAGATAAAATTTATAATTAATTGAAATAATTAACTAAGTCAATGATGTTAAACATATAAGGATTATTTTTTTTATGGAGTAGGGGATTTTCTGTTATGTTTGGGATCATGGATGTCGATCGTTTACACTGAATTATTTCTACAGGAAAAATATTTTGTTAATTATGTCATAAACCCTATGAATATTTTCTACAAAACAAAAAATATTTTTGAAGTGTTAAACATTTCTTAAATTAAATTAAAACGTTTTAGCAACTTAGCCCAGCTTCAAAGCGACTATAATAGTAATGTCCTATAAGAATAATCCAACTACAAAAGGAACTCATTTATGGAAATTGGAAAATCCATCCAATTTTTACTATCGTCCAGAATATGGAAGACCAATTTTTCGGAATTTCTGTAAATGTATCTCCTCGGATACTTTACCCAGTTAAGGTTCAAACAACTTTATAGATTTCGCTTTAAATGAGTTATTTCAAAACAAAATTTACTCACGCATTACAACTTGCGAATGTTGGGAAATTTCCTTTTATTGTCGGCAGTTTGATGTAGCTGAAATATTACGTTTACCTTCATGTGCATACCCTCACTGGATTGATCTCCACACAGGTAACGGCGTTTTCAGTCTTCTATCTGTGTGATTACTATGAAGTCAAGTTTATTTCTTAAGCTCGAGAGAGGGGATATTTATATAAAAATTATATAAATAAAGTTACTCTTATTGAACAAGATTTTCTTCTCGCTAACTTGTTAACTAAGCAAAATTGTTAATTATATTGCAAAGGTATATCTTTAGCTGATTATAACTGGTTTTGTAAGAAGAAAAATTTTTTAAAACGTCTGAAGTAGTGAAGATCACTTTTGTGGAAGATGGATTATTAATTTTATATGTACGGGTATATTGAAAGCCCAGAGGAGCAAAAAATCCAAGAATGAATAACAAAAAACAAAATACTATTCTCAGAATTTTTGAATGTCGATGATTTTAACAGGATATAGTTTACAGAAATATATGTTAAAAAGTCCTCGTCTTTTTTTTCCTTTTTAGGTCGAAAAAGATTTGCTCCTCCCAGGACGTCAGAATCTTTTTTGTGATCAGATTAAAAATCATTTTTAGGGAGGAGAAAGAGTTTCATAACATGCATTTAAAAAAATTGTGCAACATTTTCCTGGATTTGACAATGCATCCCAGCAGATAAATTCACAAAAAAACTGTTTCAGCACAAAATTCATGTAAACATCTACAAACAAAAAACCGACTGCTTATCTATAAGTTAAAGAATTACTTGGAAGGAAAAAGGTTAAAAAAACTACAGGCTTGTTGAAGATTTTTAAATAAATTATAAAAATATAAAACTTAAGTCCCGGCAATTTTATCGTTCTTCCTAATAAATGTACATTAAAAACAATTTAGAAAAACCTAAAGTAAACAGGCAAATAATTCGGAAATCATTTTTTTTTAATATGTCCCATTTACAGTTGAAAAAATATTTTACGCTATACCCCACAAAGCGGCCCAAAAGACCAATTTTTTTGTTTTTTTTAACATCTTCTTTCTGATAATTTTCAAACTTAGTTTCAACTTAAAGATAACAAAATTATTAAATTAACGGGTAAATCTCAAAGTAACCATAGGATTGAAATTTTCAAATATACATTTGCACTGAAATGTACATTGAAAAAACAAGGTTTATGAAAAATCAAAATAAACATTTGAATATAGATCAAGTCAACATATCACTATATTTCCTGGGTTTTTTCTTTATAAATAAAACTTAGAGTCTTGGAACATTTCTTGTGTATACGAATGATAACGTAAGAAAAAATGCTTGCCAATTTTCCACAAAACATGTGTAAAATTATACAGGAAACGGTGTTAATCTTAAATTTTCCCTAAAGAAATACCCTGTAATATAAATACAAATTGGTACACTCTGGTGGTTTCAATTACAAGGCTTCGTTTAAATCAAATTAAAGACATGTGAAATATTGAAGCCTCCACGTTGTCAACTTTTTATTCTCACAATAAAAGGAAGCATTAAGATTGGATGTTGAAAACGGCAAACCACTCTGGAGCTTAATAAAAATGTCAAGAAACCTGGTTTTCTACACTATGTAAAACCTTGATTACAAAACTCGGTGAGTCATAAATACCTGCTCTGACGTGCCCTTTCTAATACCCAGACTAACACTCTTCCGCCAAGACGATGTAATTTCTACCTTTCCTTTTCTTATGTATTCGCTTTTGGTACGAAACGTAGACTTATAAATCATATATATATTTGTTTCTGACCTTTCACATTGTATATTTGTACATTAGCCAAGAAACGTGTCTGACCATGCGCAGTCCGTTTTTGTTTTTGTTTGAGGGGGGAGAAGGGTTGCGTGAACGAAAGATCAGAGGTGACGGTGGGAATCGAACCCACGACCGCGGGGTCGACGAGCCGAGATTCTATCATGCTGACCATTCAGCTACTTCGGTAGACTCGGGATCTAACTTTTAAATGGCCCTTAAATAATTTATAAATTTAGGTCTATCCCTCAAAAAAAAATTCCAAACATCTAAAACGTAGAGAACGGAAATGTGAAACTATACTCTATAAACGTGTTAACTCTCAACTTTCAGGCAATTAAAATGTGATAAGGCGCAGCTTCCTTGAAAATCTTATGTTTGAAAATGCTTTTCAGTTGAATCCATTAAAGTTCAGAAGATGCAGTGGAACTTGTTAGGGAAAGTGAATGCATAATGCTAGGCTTGCCTTGTTAACACTTTTGTTCACTGTATCCGCATTCCACACGCTTCGAACAAATAATATGGTATATCTAAACTCCAGGAAATTTGTTAATAACAGAAACATTAACCATTATTATAGCAAAAACACAATGTACATTACATCTAATTTCAAAGAAGGACTATAACTTCTAATGCATTAACATGTTCTATTGTTTTCAGTAAAATTCGAGAAACATAAACAAAATAATAGTTGTTAGACAATTCTAGTTATACTGATTTAAAATCGTTAGTGTTCCTCGGGAACCCGACACAAGTTAAATGCAAAAATTAGGGCCCAGGCCTAAATGCACCAACACCGTGAACCCCCCCCCCCACACCGCTTCAAGATCTTATAAAATAGACTTGACTTTACAGCAATCACGCAGACCCAACATAGCCAGGAGATAGCAAAAGCCTAAAAGTTATCTTAGACAACAATTCAGCGAGGATACGCATATCAAATTGGTCGGTAAAGGTCACATTACAAGCACATAATACCGCAGAACAACGGAGGAAATCTCTCGACATAAATTACGAATGTCAAGTGGTATTGCTGTGAGTAAATTTACTCTTGAAATAACTCAATTAAAGCAAAATTTGAAAAATGTTTGAATCTTAACTCGGAAAACAACCGAGGAGTTACGTGCACAAAAACGCATAAAAATTCTGAAAGATTGGTTTTCCATGTTCTCGTCGAAAGTCTAAATTGATTAATATATGGAATGTGTGGTGATTAGTCACCGTTAATCGATAATTATTCGGAAATCGTGAGATGCGGTCTGGTGCGATGTAGGTTTCAGAAAAACATTTTTTTTATTGTGCCAACGTTTCGATCTTTATTGAGATCATCTTCAGGGCCTGGGATTTACAAACAATGTTTACATTTAACAAATACATTTAGGATGTGGAAAAGTGAATTTATACAATGCAAAATATATTTTTTATATTCAATCAAAATGTTTCTACTCACTCAAAGTGTTTGTCTTCTGTGTAATTGTGCCATTCTTGCGTGTCGTGTAGATAGTGCCAGAGCACCTACATCACACCAGACCGTATCTCACGATTTTTGAATAAATATGTGGAATGTTCTTTCTCCATAAGAGTAACTTTTCTACATGTTTGTTCTACTTAATTATTATTATTTTTAATATATAGTATATAATGCATTATTATGTGCAGTATATATTTTGAATTATCACTTTGAAGCTCTGCTATTTTGTCAAAATATATATATTAATTTATTTAAATATTCTTTAACGCTGTGTGTGTGTGTTTTTTTTATGTTTACATATGTACTAAAACATGGGTTTGGATGTTATAGCCAGGTATACTTTGCGAAGTCCAGGAATGTTGCGGTAACCTATTTTATGGAGGATGAGTGCAAAGTAGCCTGAAGAAATGGAGTCAATTTTTCCTCTTTTTTTTGACTCCGAGAGAAGCAAATGTCGGAAATTGTTAGAAAAAAATGGTTTGACGAAATTATCATGATATTTTTACTGAGGAGTTACTTCGGCCGAAACGATCGACATCTAAGTTCCCCACCATGATATTTATCAAAAATAAAAAATAAATAATTGGATTTGTAGAGTATCAGATAATTTTTTATGCTGTGTAATAATTGTTATAAATCCTAATATCTGTATGTTTGAGCAACACAACAATTTAAACTGATTTTCTTGTTAAAATTAGCTCTTATGTGATAAGATGTTATAGACATGATTTTTAACTTTGTTTTTTCATGTTTCTAGACTTGGCAATGTATCCTTGTAAATGCACATTTAACACACTCATTAACAAAAAGCGACCCGAGTTTTTAAAATATTTCCCAAAATAAAAACTGTTATAATCAACTAAAAATTTGTGTTCTTAAAAATTAAAAACCTCTTATTTGCTAGGTTAAGCGTTAAGAAATGTACAGTGCAAAAGTAATGCCAGGAACACACTTACCCGATGCTACGACATGCGACGCTACCCCATGCTACCCGACGCAAATCCAAACTCCGATTTTCCATAAGGTTGTATTACCCCCGTGTACATCTACCCGATGCTATGCCACGCTCTGCGATCCCCACTGTCCAGATTTTCGTTGGGTCGNTGGTTGTGCTCATAAAATTAAACTAACAAATTATTACAAGGTTTTGCTCAAAATAGTGCATTAAGAACAAAAGATGCGTTGCGATTGTGATAATGATTATTGTGATAAACGCTGTGGACTGTACGCGACGTGTGCTTGCGTCGGATAGATGTGCACACCCCACCAAAACGTGGCAAGGTGTCGGTTAGCATCGGGTAGCGTCGCATGGCGTAGCATCGGGTAAGTGTGTTCCCGGCTTAAGTCACCGAATTTCAAAGAAGGAAGCTTTTCGTCAATGATCACGTTGTGGCACCCACTTTAAGCGGGGAAAACAACCAATGCAACACTACCCGACGCAAATCCAAAGTCCAATTTTCCATAGGATTGTATTATCCTCGTGCACATCTGCCCGATGCCACGCAACGCTACCTTACTCTACGCTACGCGATCCCCACTGTCAAAATTTTCATCGGGTAGCATGGAGTACAGTCGAAGACAAAAGAACCGGACACTCTTATTTTTATTTCAAGCTATATGTATTATTGTCGGTATATTAATTACAAAATACTTATTTTAATATAAACCAAATTAAGCGAGATCAGAAATTTAATCATTTTTATTTAAAAAATTAATTTTAATGATTTGGCAGAAAATTGATCAAAACACCGGAATACCATTTAGTGATAGAATGAATTTAACTAACAATTTATTTCACGGATTTGCTCATAAAATTTAACTAACAATTTATTTCATGGATTTGCTCATAAAACTTAACTAACAATTTATTACATGGTTATGCACATAAAATTTAAATAAAAGTTTATTGCAAGTTTTTGATCAAAATAGTGCATTAAGAACAAAAAAGGCGTTGCGATTGTGATACTGATTATTGTGATATACGCTGTGTGACTGTATGTGGTGTGCCTTGACGTCGCATAGATGTGCGCACCTCACCAAAACTAGACAAGGCGTCGGGTTGCATAGGGTAGCGTCGCACAGAGGGTAAGTGTATTCTCCGCTTTATAGTAAAGAAGTGGTCGTTTCCAGGAGCCATAAAAGTTCATCTTCGTTATTTAGAATTTATGTTGAAAATAAATACAATAGCGTTTGAATCAGGCATTAGGGTAGTGCTTTTTTATATTTTTTTTACTATTATATTTTTTTATTTTGGCCACGATTTTCCTCGCAGTAAAACGGCGGCCAATGGGCGGTTGGGGGACAACTTTTGTTCGTTTTTCTTGTGGAAACATGTATTCCCTACGTATATATACATATATGCATTTTTTTGGATAATTAAAATAAGTAAGACCCTAGTCTTACCATTACTATTCCCTAACTATTCCCCTTCATCGAGCAAGAACAATTTTTTACTATGTTGTCAAATCAAATGTTTATTAAAAAAATTAATTTACGTATGGATTGCATTGATAGAAGTATATCAACTTTATACATCCTAGGTTTTTATACAAGATTTTTTTTAAGCTTGGCGCTTAATTCTCAGCGATATTTAAGCGAATCAAGAATAATTCCATTCTAAAATATACCAAAATTTGCAGAATAGACTAAACCTCCATGACATCAAACTAATGCGTAAGTGTTCTTTTTTTACCCCATTAGGACAAACGTTAATAAAATAATAATAGTTCAATTTGCCATGTAAACATTATGTTAATACTATTGTTTAACATAGATTTAATGATGTTTTCAGATGTTCTGATGTAAGTAGCTCACTCTGTAACTATACATACATACATATGGTCACATTACACCAAAAAATCGGAAAACTAATTCATCAGTTATCTTGGGAATATCTTCTGTACGCAATGTTATTATCATTATAATTTTTGACTAAGAAGTATTTATCAAAAATAATAATAATCAATAACACTATTGTGCTATGAGCAATAGCATGTACTATGTACGAAAGGTATTCGTTATATGTTAATGTACAAAAATGTAAGTCGATTATATATGCCTAAAACAATATGAAAAAATTATCATTTGTTTAATTTTATTTTTTATTCATAATCTTATATTTGTTACAACATGGCTGCCCTATGTATGATAAATTATTGAAAAATAATAAACACACCGAGGTCAAAAGGCATTAAGGTGAACAATAAACCTAGTTAGGATAGGCGTTTATAAAGGACCCTACAGTTGCAGTGAAGCGTGAAATATTTATGGACGGGGGAGGGCCTTGTATAAGGTTGATAACAACTCCATCGGGTTCACCGGTTGTAAAGTGTTGTACATCCCTCACATATTTATGCTTCGGGCAATAATTCAATTCATCCTTTTATCTTAAACACTAAGCGATGAAAATGAGTGATTTTACCGCTAAACGTCCGAATAATAATGTTTTAACCTGATTACGACGTGATTATTCAGTTCCGCACTTGTTCCAACCATATCATTTGTACAACAAAAAATGCATACAAAAAACCAATAGTCAACCATAGAAATGATATTTGACTCTTTGTTCTTTTAATGCGTTATCGAACCCGTTTATAAAAAATCGAAGAAAATAAAATTGACTAGTATGAGTCTTATTTATTTGATCATGTTGATGATGATTAATTCTTTTGAAAAATATATCGTATATCACGTATAGTCAGCTGATGAGACATTAAACGAAAAAAAAATTCTATGTTATTTGAGAAATGAATGTGTATTTTGGTTACTATTGGGTTGTCCGGAAAATAATGCAGGATTTTAAGTTTTCATTAAAAAAAATCTATATAAAATATTCTGTTTACGTTTACAGGATTACTCANACATTGCTTTAAAGTAACTAGTTTCTTTTTTTTTTGTTTAATACCAAAATCCTGCATTATTTTCCGGACAACCCAATAAAAATTTTGGACTATCTATCCATATTGGATCTGTCTTTCAGACGCGTTTGGGAATTTGACGAGAGTGCAAATCAAAGGACGTTTTACAATGGAGAAAGAAAATATACATTTCATTTTATAGCCCACTGTCACAATCCGATAAATTTCGAGTTTTTCTGGTGTAGAATATTTTTTCTTGAACTTTAAATGATTTTGTGTGTCATTTATTTATTTTATTTTATTTTTTATTTTTTTTACCAAGGTTCGCAACATAAGTCAATTTAATCTGCCGGGGTTCCAGTGTATTTCAAAGGGAACACTATTTGATTTTGATTTCAGGATCGTTAATAATTGAATCCGCGTCCAGGGATCGCCGAGGTAAGGTCTAACTTAATACCAAGCACTGTTAACTCGTTTTTGATGTATTTTAATTTAAACTAAGAGAATATGTATTAGAAAAATTAAATTTGTCATATCAACCTCAGGTAGATTTGTGCCATGCCGTATTGTGTATTTGGTTTCTATTTTTAGTGAATACATTTTGCATAATACACCGTTTTGTCTACTTATCGTTTGAATTTAGAAAAATTTGTCTTACAGTGTTTCGTAAAATATTCTGCATATGTACAAAACCTATCACTGCTGAGTACTATACTACTTCTATTTGATTAATCTCTGGCACGTACATTATGTAGTTTGTAAATTATGAACAACAGTTTTTTGGAATCGTGAGGTACTGTCAAGGCTAAAGAGACTAGGTCTTGATCACTCCTCACGACTCCAACAAATTATTAGACCACCGGTCACAAAAAACACACATTATGAAAATATAACTTCTCGCACTGAATAATTTCACAAAATTCGATGTTCCGAAATGAGAATTCATGTTTATGTTAATGATCGGAATTCAAGTGTAATATTGCCCTATTTGCTCGGTATGACACTTGAGCAGGCTAAATAGGGGAATGATAATGTTCGACCCAACCACCCCAAATGGCTGGACCATGGTAAACAAACCTACGCATTCCGTTGTATAAACAGGATCCCAGAGTACACATCTGAAACCAGTTCGTAGCGAGGACTAAAAGCCAATTATCATTCGAGTAAATTGGAAAATATTTTATATTGCTTCAAAATATATGTATTAAAAATGTTATATTTAAAATAGTAGTAATTGCGATTTGGTTGTACAAATGTGAAAAGCAAATAGAGTGAAAGGTTTTGTTTGATGCGAGGTGGAATATATATATATATATATATATATATATATATATCTGTATGTGTGTGTCCCACAGAACAAAACAAACATAANAGAGAAATGTTTAGATTAAAAGATATCACGATTTTCCGACGCCAGGACGTGATATCTTTCAAAATCGATAAAAAGCGAAATTACTCTGAAATGGTTGAGAATCGGACCATGGACAATATGAACTTTTTTGTTCATTTTAGGGTGAAGAATCTACTGGAGAAGTTTGTAGCACGAGTAGCAATTCACCCTGTATATATATACATATATTTTTTTTTTTAACCACATCGCCGATTATCCTGGTCTCCTTGTTTTCGCTTTACGCCAAGAGGATGGCGAAATGCCGAAAAGATAAAAACACGGCAAATGAGATTCAATGGTTGATATAAATATTAATTCAACAACGCAACAAGAACATAATTTGCAAAGTAAGCCAAGGAGAAAACATATTCTGCCTGTGCCTTTGGTATCAATTTTTGTAGTGCGATCTGTAGTTTGATACACGACCTACACATTTGTTTGGGAAATTTTGTTTCAATCCGAATAGTCAGTCTCCTGTGGTATAACAGAGAAGTTTTGTTTGGTTTTTTCACATTTTTTAAATTACATTGTTATACATGAACATAATTTTCATAATTATATACAATAAAAAGGAAACTACGTGTTCGTAAAAGTTGTAAAATAAATCAAATAATTCTTATTTCAAAAACATGTCAAATAAATTTGCCATCATGAAAAAAGTTACTAAAGAATAAAAACTTTTTAACGAGTTAATGCCAAGTTTGAAAGAATAGGCTTTTTCACACAACACTGAATTTAAAAGTGAAACAACTTTAATACCGTGCAGAGATTCATATATTATAATGCAATATACATGCTTTTCAACTCCATCAGTCCTTTGAAGTTCAATTTGCCATCGATAATGATCCATAAATTACCATGGAAGTTATTACGATAGAAAGCGCATGTTGGTAACGGACTAACCGACAAATCACCTGTGAGGTGCTAGAATAGATTAATGAGATAAACACATACAATGCGTCTTAATTTTCACCTATGCCACGAGTCCACTCGGATAAAAGCAATACTGTCTCTAAGTCGTGATATGAAATTTATAATAAAAAAACTTAATTTGAGGAAATATAAAATAAGATAAATATGTACATATTTTTTAGACCGAACGTTTTTGCTTTGTTTTTTAATCAAAACTGAATTTGTAGTTACCCTGTTTTTATTTGTTGCAGTATTTTAAAAATAAAAAAATCCTTTATTCATTGTAAAGTAATAATTTGAAATACAGTTTATTGTTAAGGAACTGTTTAATTTTATTTATTGTTTGAAAAGCAGGGGAGACAGTATAAATACTCACACACGGAGTTTACTTACTAGTTACGTGTTACTGTATTGTTGTAATAAGTAATATTTTTCTGAAATTATTTTCAAATGGTTTTCACCATTTTTCATAAATGTGTGGTGTCTAGTGACCGTTAATTAATAATTATTTAGAGATCGTGAGATGTGGTCTGGTGTGACGTAGGTTTTAGAAAAACATTTTCTTTATCTTGCCAACGTTTCGATATTTATTGGGATCATCGTCAGGGCCTGGGATTTATAAACCTTGTTTAAATTATACAAATGCATGCAAAATGTGAAAATGAATTTACACAAGATGTACCCAATATAAAAATTTTAGGTTTAATCAAAGCATTTGGACTTACTGAAACTGTGTGTTTTCTGTGTAGATTGTCATTGCTGGGTGTCATGTTGAGAATGTTAGTGAGATATTAATGTTTTTGTTCATACATGTTGGATTTTGAAGAAAATTTGTTTTAAAGAAATGAACTACACAGAAAACGCACAGAGTAGAAATACTTTAATTAAACCTAACATTTCTATGTTGTGTACATCATTGTATAAATTCATTTTCACGTCTTACATGTATTTGTATAATTTAAAGAATGTTTATAAATCACAATTATAAAAAGGCACGATAAAGAAAATGTTTTCTAAACCTACATCACACCAGACCGCATCTAAAAATCTTGAAATATTTTCATAAAATGTAATGAACTTGATGAATCCGTGTAGGAAAAGAAGTTACTATTAGAAATACTTATGCATACTTAACACATCATTTTTTTAAAACGAAAAATCTGTTATTATGGTAATGTTTAAACGAAGACCTTAGAGTAAAAAACTGTCAATTCATTTTTTAGTTGAGTAAGTTTTGTGCAAATCAACGTAAAAATTAGTAAGTTTTTAATATATTTAAAAAAAAAAAGAATCGAATTGACTTGACAAATGCACAAGTGAATATGTGGGTTAACATTTGAAAAAAAAAATTTTTTTAACGTTTTTAAGAAATTAAAAACTGTGTATATTTGAAGTAGGTTCATGCTGAAAAAGGTTCATTTTTGAATAGTTAACTCAGTTTTTGCAAACATGGACATAATTTAAAAAGTTACTTATGATTCCGATTTTTTTATTCTTCATTGGCATACATACATCCAAAACAACATTTATTGATAAAGCCATTTATTCTAACACGTGGTTTGGCAAGGTTTACGCTCCGTCTTCTCCGCCCGACACAGTTTGTTGTCGATCGAACAATTCACAACGGCTGTTTTGCAAATCGTTTGAGTTGGAAATTTTTTTTTTTTTCATTCTTACATTTTTATTTCTCGCGATCGTCGTGGCGAGTTCACCTTTTGGCAGTTGCTGTCCGATGCAATTTTTGGTAATCTGTTTTTTTCTAGAATATAGTTCACTCGCTCGTTAACACCTATAATTGTACAGATATTTTTGTGAAAATTAAATTGAAATTAACCCACGTTTTGTTTATATTTATAGTATTTGTTCATGAGAGGCATATAGGTTAATTTTATCTCGTTAATCACTGCATACCAACAAACGAACGCCCAATGTTTTTGGTTCATTTCGACTTTACTATCAGTCAGTTTTAATTTGTTGATTTCATTATTATTTGCGTTTTTTTTCAGCACAGAGTAGAAATTACTCTGTCTTCCTCTACTCTGTCAATATTGTTTGTATGATAATGATTTGTATATTTCCGTTCTAACTCAGTAAGGATGATCACTTTTCAATTATGGAGTGCATAGTGCCACATCGCGAATCATCTTGGCAATCAATAGTCGCTAGTAAAAACATTACAAGCAGAGGGGTCATTAGAGGTATCCAAATTAAAGGGAGTTCCTTAATCCACAATCCTACGAAGCCATTTTAATAAAATGCAAGCAGGGTGGAAAAACAATTTAGGAAATCTGGCAATAAAAACCTAATGTCTACAATTCAGGGGATATCATCTCGAGGTCACATGTTAGAAAAACCCATTGAGTTGAACGATACTCATGAAATCTGCGAAAAAGGATTCTTCTCATCACAGAACACCGTAGACAAAAATAGGGTTTTGTGTATGTTATTATCAGGTATTAGCCAGAATCAGAATAACGCCCAACATCATGCCAAGCTTTTGGTTTTTATATAAACAGCTTCGCTGCTTGATGCTAATAAACATACAAATTAGGGTCGAAAAATCTTCTCGGAATCTCTTTTTTTTAGTANTATATACATGTCTAGACTGTTATGTCTGGAGTAAAATCAATAAAAACAAATAAACACAAACGGAATGACCGAAGAAAGACTTCTGAAAGGGATTTACCTGTAGCAGGAAGAAGACCTGTTTAATAAAGTATGGGCTGAGTTCTCCACAACAAAACGAAAGGTATGGATGGGAAAAGAGAGGCGGCCACAACGCCTACTGCACCTCGACCTAAATAAATCTATTGTGCTCCTATGTTAATTACAACTCATTGGCCAGCTTCAGGCTGTTAACCAGCCTCCACAGCTTTGCCAGCGGTTCCGTGGTGTAGGATCTTGCTTCTGGTTTTTCTTGTCCTAGTTCAAGAACCTGCACCTATATAGACCTTCACAGAAACATAAAATGTGTTCTGCGGTTTCCTCCTCTTCCTGGCAGTATCTGCACAGTATTTCTTCTGTCTGTACTCCTATACGGTGCATGTGCTATCTTAAGTGGCAGGGCCCCGTCAGGAGTCCAACCAGAATCCTGGTTCGGTTGCAGTTGCATTCCAGTAATTCTTTTGTAAGTTTTGCGGATGGTCCTTCTATGAATCTCTTCGCGTCCTCTTGCCTGCGTTATTGTTCCACCAGGTTTTGGACTCATTAAGGATCCATTTTGAGATGTATCCTCATTTGTGGCATGCTGCTAGGCCGCAGTAGGTTTCTGGGCTCATAGAGTCCATGTTGGCTCCCCTTTTATCCAGCATTTCAAACTTTTAGTTGCCTGTGTGCCCCGAATGTCCAGGGACCCATGCCAGGGTAAGGTCATTAGTGTCGCTGACTTCCGTCAGGGCCTCCATGTATTTCCAAACACTCTTTGCCTTCGCCTCGCATGAGGCTAAGCCCCTGAGAGCTGCCTGGATGTCAGAGAAAATGGCTATCTTCTGAGAATGTATTCCTAGCCTTTTTATTCTCTGGCACATTGTTCGATCGCTATGATTTCAGACTGGAAATACTTGCCTAGGTTTACCACCAGTTCGGTCTTGAGGTTCATCCCAAAGACGCCAGCTACCCTACCCTTGTCGGTTTTGGAGCCGTCAGTATTCCAGTAGGAATTTGCCTTTACTGGTGTGTCCTTGGCCCATTCTTCCTGTTCAGGTATCAGTACTTTGTATTTCTTGTTGAAGTTGTATTTTGGAGTAGTGGCATCAGTTGGCATACCTAGAATGGCATCTGCCTGTATCTCCTCCCTCAGTTTTCATTGTTTATTCACATGACCTATCCCAGCAGATGGTTGTCCATTTATGATCCTGTGGGCTGGTGCTCTGGCTTCTCCTTGGATTAAAATGTGAAGTGGTGGGAGGTTTAACAAACTACTAGCGCCGCAGTAGGCGTTGTGCTCATGACACCAATGACACTGAGACACGCTTGTCTTTGGGTGCCACTTAGCCCTTATTGCTTTGACCTCGATCCAACACACCACCGACCCGTATGTCAACATTGGTCTTACAACAGAGGTGTATAGCCATAGGGACATTTTGGGGTTTAGACCTCAGTTCTTCGCGCAGAGCCTTCTGCAACTCCCCCAGACTATTGTCGCTCTTCGGGAATTTTTGATTAGATGTACGTTCCACGTGAGCCGCTGATCTATTGTAATCCCTAGATATTTGGCCTCTTTGGAAAACGTAATCAGAGTCTCATTTAGTTTTGGAGTTTTTAAGCTTCCTGTTGTCCTTTTCCTTGTGAATGGAATCATTATGGTTTTATGGGGGTTGAGAGATAACTCCTTCCTCCTGCGGCCTTTTACTACTACAACAAGGTCTTCCGCATAGTCTAGGCAGTAGAACCCTTCTTGTTCCATGATTTGTAGGAGTTCGTCTACTAGCGTCGTCCACATGAGAGGTGAGACCCCCCCCTGTGAGCATCCCCTGGCTGTTTTCACCAGGATGGTCGTTCCGCCCAAGATGAATGTAATTATCCTCTTCTATAGGCCTTCCTCCACTCATTGGTATAACTTCTCCGCAACTCCCCATTCTTAATTTGCCTATATAGAGAGGCTGTTGTTGCGTTGTTGAAAGCTCCCTCTATATCATAAAAAGTGTAACGGCTATCTCGTTGTCGTTTATGGACTTGGTTAGGCAGGTCGTCCTGGGATGTCTCTGTGGATCTCCCTGGTTGGTATACGAATTGTCGCTCACAGAGAGGTTTATTATTCAGTGCTGTCTCACGAACGTGGTTCTCCACCATTCTTTCTAATGTCTTTAACATGAATGACGTAAGACTGATTTGAGGTGTTTCAGTGATTTCCTCACAAAATCTCCGCCAGGAGTCCCGTTTAGCTTTACGGATTTCTTTATTGTACTGAATCAAGGCATTTCTATATCAATCCCCCTCATTATGGGCCTTTGCTCGGGTGAATAAAGTCCTTACTCGAGCTCTCTTTAGTTCTTGGTGTTTGTTCCACCAGACCGTTTTGTGTTTATTTAGCCTTCTTTTTTCCATGCAGTTTTCGGTATATGAGCTTAATATGGGGTAGGTTGTTTCTACGAGAGAGGGAGTATTAAAATCAAATCTGATGTGCCTATGATCAGAGTTTGATGGTTCCCTGGATACATTCCAGTTTAAAATGTCCTCATCAGTCCCTTAGGAAGTGATTGTCAAGTCTAAGACTTCTTGCCTACATCGGGTGATGAAGGTGGGTTCCGTGCCTCTATTGGCAATATGTAATATACCCCTTCTCCAGTTAGGTAGTCCGATAAGGACCATATAATGTGGTAGGCATTTGCGTCACATCCCAACACCAGTTTCATGTTTTGTTCTCCAGAGTACCTCACGATGCCGTCCAGCAATTTGGTTGGGCACTGTCCCTCTCTTGGGAAGTAGGCTGTGTAGATTAACCATCTATTTTTTCCGCCCGCAGTCATGGCTGTTAGGGTCGGTGTAACAAAGTCGCCGGGACGTAGTTCCGATTTTAGTGTGCAGCTAATACTTGCATTAAACACTACACAAGCCGTGGGTCTTGTTGAAGACCTCTGGTATGTTACCTGTGTTTGTTAGGGTTTTATTCATCTCACAGTCCCGTTGTGTACCCAAGGTTCTTGGAACAAGGCGAAGTCCAGACACTCCCTGTCAAATTGCCTGCACAGTGTGGCCGATGCGGCCTTTGCATGCTGAAGGTTGACCTGGAGTACCCTTATTCCTCCCTGCCCATTTGACATGGGGCCAAAGTGGATGGAGTATCCCTGAGTGGGATATCTTCCTCCATTCGTTCTACCTGCTGCTGGCCTTATGTCCTTTTGAGCGGGCTTGTGTGGTCCTCAGCCTCCTTTGCTCAGTCTGCTTCTTCATCCGTGGTTGGAAGCGCGAGTTGAGCCTTTCGGCTTTCGTCTTCTTTGCACCTACCTCTTCTACGGAATCGAATACTTCCCATTCCAAGGTGGGGGTTCATATCCACTTTCTGGTGCTCCTGAAAGAAGTCGTTGTCCATGGAGAAGGTCCACAAGGTTCCCTTCTACTGTCGGTTTTCTCCCCAGACAGTCCATAGCTGTGTGTTAAGCTTCCGTATTTCGTCTCCTGCCAAAGTCTCGAGGACTGCGTCCTTCCACGGCTTGGCGTTGGGACGGTCTCCGTTAGCCAGTCTACCCCAACCTGATCGTCACAGGCAATGACCATATAGCCTGACCTGTGTGTGCATTTGTTGAATTTAACTTCCAACATCTGCGTTTCTCTGGCAGGTAGTTTCTCATAGGCCAGCATGATGGCGTCCTCGGGGGGTGTCAAGCTTTTCGGGGGTCATCTGATTTACCGGGTCGTCTTGTCTACCACAGCTATTTTTACTTTCGTCAAGGCTACTTTTTTGGCACCTGCTTTTGGGTGTTTAATAATTTGTTAGTCATAACGAATTCTTAAATACAGCTATCTTGCCATGGAAGTGTGCGTCTCTTCTTTCATGAATTATTTCAATAAAACATCCCTTGTGCTTACTGCACTTATTGTCCTTGTAGTTCCTGTTGAAGGTAGAGTGTTTAACGGACATACTGATAATTCATCTTCAATACCCATCACACCTTCGTACAATATTTTTCAGAACGCTAGTCGCTTTTACAGTAACCTTAACAAAATCTGGTTCAGTAAGAATACTCGTATGCAAAATCCTCCATTTATTGGAAAGCATAAAATCCTCCATACTTTGAAGAACTGAAATATTTAGATGTAGTGCAAAATGATATGATTTCACACAGTAATATCGACGAACCAATTGACGAAATTGTCTCAGCAGACAACGAACAGTCGTTCTCATCTGAGCAATCATCGACATCTTAAACTTTATCACACCACCCGGCGATACGTCAACAACCCTCAACATCTCAGCAGCATTCTTTGCCACTACCTTCGAAAAGCAAGTTTCGAAAACAAAAAATGACTTAGTTTTGCTCTCCCTCCTTCCAGAAATGGAAACTATGACACCCTCCAAACAGTTCGATTTCAAACTGCAAGTAATGAATATCATTAAAAACATCAAGTATCATCAGAGCCTGCTATAATAAATCCTTAGCGACTTCAACATTTTGCTTACTCCCCTACGACATCCGTCTTTATCTGGCATTGTTCATAATACTTCACCTTCTCTATTGTCACATACGTAATGCGAAGAATGATTTTTCACAAAAATGTAGCATACTGTGCAATAATGAATTGGAATAGTAGGATTGTTTGGGTTTTGTAACTTACTGAAGTTACTTTTGTTTTTTAGTTTTTTTTTTTACAATACAGTTTGAAAATAAAATTTAATTAAAAATATCTGGTGCGAAGCATTATACAACTTTCATTAGCTCTTTCCTTATTTCACTGCTTTTCGAATTCAATTTAAAAATTAAAGCCTAATCCCCGTTTTTTTTTTTTTTTTTTTTTAAAGTAACCTTTTCAAAATCGAATTTTTGGAAGGATCGCAATACATTCCTTACCTATAGTTAGAGCGTAAGGAAAGTAAAAATATAGATATATGAATGAGTAAGTTGATTTACCTATAAGATACAGACAGTCTTTCTTCGGGCAAAACTGAATTTCTGAATGTTGTATTTTGTTTCCGAATGTGAATGTTGACCAATGCTAGGACCTCGTCAAATGACGCTATAGTCATCCGATAGTATTGGAAGAACTTGTCCGGACAGCGTCGGAGTTCCCTATATAGACAGCAGAATTGTCCAAGTGCTACCCTTTTCATATTCAATGGATGAATCCAATGTTTTCTCTTTCTCCTCTGCTTCTCCATTGCTTTGTAAATACACAAAATGAAAAGTGGTTTCATTGGTGCACGTTCAACTGTGTCACGTTATGAACTGAATATCCAAACAGTCGATTAACCATTCCGTTCTTTTCCGCTGTATGTGTGGCTTGTTCGGGTTGGGCGGATTTTTCGTCGCGAAATTTCCGTCCCATTCCGCCTAGTGTGGCGGCCGTAACGAAGTAATTTTGAAAGACATCGGCAGCGGACCAATATCAAAAATCAGCAATCCGGGAATGCCGCCTTGACAATAGCCATTGTCACATCTTTAATATTAACAGTGGCCTACTTGAGGAGGAAAGTCCGTCCAACATCAGGGGGTGGAATTGTAGAAATCAACCCTCCATCCCAAATTCTTCCAGGTTAATTCTACTCTGGGCGTGGAGGAACACATCGTCATTATGCCTGGAATCAACTTAATGAATGTTGATGTAAACTATCGAGCTAAGCATCAAGACCTCTCTTCTACTTCAGATCCACGCGGGACTCCGAACTAGTTACATAGTTCAATAGAACTCTTGTATTGAATTTGTAAAAGTTTGCAAGTTTATATTAAATAATTTTTTTAAACATAGTTTCTCGCATCGAAACTATAACTGGCCCAGTCGGTAGGACACCTGCCGAGAAGATTAGGGAATATAATTTTCTTCAATTTAACTGTTTACCGCAAGGATCCATCAATCGAGGAGACTCTGCACAGGAATTAACATGGAAGCCTGTCACCTAGTATTGTGAGTTGATTAAAAACTTTTATAAATTTTAGCGTGACATTACAACCAACAATATATGTATTATAAAAGATTTAAGAAAATAGTTTTTACATAAATTTGAAGTAGAAAAAGGAGTTGAAAAATCTTGTAAAATTAAACATAAGGTGCTTAAAATAAGTATAGAACTTCATAAAATCATGAATCTCCCGTTTGCGGGAACGTTACAAAACGAGTATTAGCGTAGCAGTAGTTCATTGGTATTTGTCAAAAATTAGTTGCCAAATTTTACATAGTGACAAATCCGTGAGATTTTCAAAATGAGTATTTATTGGCAAGTATCAATTCGAAAATTCAGGGACCGGGGGCGGAAATAATCTTCAACTCAGGCACAAGTAGTTGGCCGGAAATAAAGAATTCATTGTCAACCAGTTATTCAGATAAGACGGACATTTACACTCTAGCCCTTGAACTACCGAAATTAAAACGAACTAACAAGAGTTATTTAGTAATGTTATACGTTTACATCGTGTAAAACGAAAATTAAACCTAACTATACAAAAGTTATTAATTAACAATGGATAGTATCTTGTTCCCATTTTTCCTTTTTGTTTTTTCATATTCTATGATACCCTCATAAATGGTGCTTACACCCATTTTGTCAGTCTATTTGCTACGGATTTTATTGTTTAATTTTATATACATCTTTTCTTTACATTTTCGTCTACTTGATATTGTTTCCCTATCTAATAATTTGTAATTTTCAAAATCAGTTAAATGTTTTGATTCGTAGATGTGTTATGACAGTCCCGTACCTTGTCTATTTGGATTATTACAATCTAGTTTTTGCTGTCCTATTCAAACACCTAGTGTTTGCAAAGTTTCTTCTATATATATTTTTATTAGTCTTTACAATTTATCTTATAGATCACATGTGCTTGATTTTCTAATTTCTCTGTATCTATTACCTTTGAATGTAATTTTGAGAGTTTGTTACAATATTTATACGTGTCCAGAACATTAGAAGCTAAGGATTTTTATCCTTTTTATTTTCTGTAAAATTTCAGGTACAAAAGTTAAAGTTTTTTCTGATGAATATTCTCCCAGGTTGCTTCTAATAGAATCTATTTTACCTGTGTAACACTTGAAGAGCATGAGGAATTCTTTATGAATTGTTGTATAAGTTTATTGCACAAATGTTTTGGGTAATTATGTTTAAACAATATTGCTATTATTTTCTATTTAATTGCTACAAAAAACATTCATTTCTACAGTAATAAATTAAGTTGTTAGCGCGATTTACCTTTCTGTGCTGATTTAAAATTAAAATATATATTGCTGTTGATTACTGCTATGTACCAATCTGTATAGAGAATTTCATCCTAGTGTCTTACAACTTTGAGATCGAAATTTGAAATGGACCCTTTCTGTGCATTCACAAATGTAAATAAACAGCTATTATTGTATTTCAAATAGTCTGTCTAGGAATCATCAAAAATAGGTCATCTACATACATTTCTTTTTTTATTGGAAATCTTATGGATTTAATTTTTTCTTTCAATTCAAATGAATGATTTATATTATAATCATGGTTTTAAATTATTTTCAATTTTGTGTGTCGATCAGTTCGAAATCAATTCATCCACATGCCAAAACATCAAAACCCTTTTAAATATCAAAATGTACCAAACAAATGTTGTTTTGTTTTTTTTGTGATTAAAAGATTCAATATTTTGAATTTTTTTGCCAGACAATATAGTATGCGTATTCGTTTTGGTGGGAAGGGTATCGGGAAAAAAGGGCCAGAGGCGACTGCGGGAATTGAACTCACGACCTAGGGTGTCAACGAGTCGAGAGTCAATCACGCTAACCACTCGGTTACCGCGGTACCCAAATTGAGAATTTTTAGGAAGAAAAATTCTAAATTACCTAATAAATTGTTCATGGATTCTATTGAAAAATTATTTATATTCATTAAATAATGACAAAAAAAGGTTTAAATACAATTTAGTCAATTTTTGAGTTTTTGGAAACATACGTGGACTTAAGAAATAATGCAGTTTGAGATGCTTCGGGCATGAGGGAAACGGCCCCGGTTATGACTGGGTAACGTCGCAGCTATGCGAACAACCTGGCTGTAAAGCCGCACAATTACGGCCTCCTTGATAATATCAAGTCATTAAAACTACGAAACCTTCCATTAATCCACCCTTTAGGGCATTATCTATCCTCGCAAATTTACACTCCGTGGCTCATTTAGGACTCTGTGTATGTTTCTATAGCGACCGGTCCAATTTTTTTTTTTTTTTTTATTAATAAATTTAAGAAATACGCTTAATTAATTATGCTTTCGAAAAGTGTAGTTTCCTGTTCGTAATTTTCATTAGTTAATAAGAAGAATAAAATCACATTCCTATCCAAGTATTGGAAGGAAGAAGAAGCAAACACTTCATGAAATGGTGTTGAACTGTTTACATTGTTTATACTTTAAAATAACAGTATTTTATTTTTATGTTAATTTTTTTTCTTGGTAAACACAACTACTTGGCTATCTTTTGCATTCTAATGTCGACGGTGCCTCGTCTCACTTGTTCCTTTGTTACGCAGCAACTTTTTATTCCGGTATGCCATTCAGCCTTGCATTGTGCTTCCGTCGCGTACCTGAACTTTTTTACCATTTTTTTAATCACTTAACATGATAAAAAGAGACATTAATAATATGACGGGATGGTTGGAATTGTTTAAAAATAGTTGAGTGTTCTTCTCCTCCTGCCACTGTACTTCATTTATTCGAAATTTTTTTTCAACCTCAGAGATTGAAATTCTTTTTATTGTAATTTATCTTCAGGACGCCCTAGGAAGTTAAATTATACAGCTTTCGTACCAACTTTTTGGGAATGTGCTTCGTGTAATATTTAATCCGTGAGACTTGTTTATATTTCAGGAAGTTATCATACTACTATTATGCCAACTTGCTCGAAAAGTTTTAAATTATAATTTCAGACTGTTCCAGGCTGTGGAGATCAATCAAAATTTAACTGGATGATTGTTTTTTTTTGGAAAAACCACACACACGACTCAAGTTTCAGTCCTAACCTCCCTACCTTTTTTTTAAAGCATATAGAAATATTAACACAGTAAGAAATTAAAGCAAGCCATTTAAGAAAACATACAGATTTTTATTTTTATTTCTTCTAAAAAAAGCATTATTTTATAGTCTTAACATTGAAAATATTATTCCTTAAATATCAAAGAAGCGAAGTACATATTTTTTCGAACAACACGAACAGTTTGTTGCATTAAAAGGTGGGTTTAATTATGACAATTTTAAATATCGTTCCCCCGAATACTAAGGCACACTGGCAATATTTAATACTTTATTCTTTCATATTTTAATAAGAGCGTCAATATAAGTTAGACGAAAAATGTTTAACAAGAAGAGAATAAGAACAAAATAATAAAATATTTTTCCATGTAAAGGAAAACGACCTCGTAATTTCAAAGAGCTCAAATTAGGCTGTTAACCAAACCTTCAAGCAAAGCTGAACGATTATTCTAATCTTAAATATGCACCTATTTTTGGTTAACTTGCCTATTAAGCAGTGCCAATCTTCTTAATATTTAAATAACATAATTGGCAGCAGGAAGTGCGTCATTTGCATAGAAAAAGCAGAATTTAATACTTTTGCTTTTATTGGTTTTATATAAAACGCGATTCATAATGCATACACATACAAAGAGAACATTAATTTATCGAGAGTTTTTTTGTAAATTTTAAAATATATANTTTTACTTCAATTTCCGGCTACACTTTCACGTTGTTTTTCCTTTTAAAAAACCGTTAATTTCCTTTGTTACAAAACGTGCACAAATATAATTTTTCAATGTTTATTTTCATATCTTTTTACTTAATTAGGTTATGGAGGCGTCGGTAGCAGTAGTGGTTAAGGAGTTGATCACTGTAAGGTAAAGGTCCTCTGAGGCGACATACTTGCAAATGGACCGTTTTTCAAAAACCCCGACACCCCTAGGGTTGATATGACCTATGACCTCTGCTGTTGCAAATCCTCGTAAAAAAAGTTTGTTACGCCTGTCATAGTCGCTCACATCGAAAGTGCAACCAAAAGCAATATGGATCAACAGTTCAAATTCAAAAAGAAAGTCATCAACACCACCCTAAATAAGGGTTAATACTTTTTAAATTAAATTAATAAAATATTGATAGAAAAAAAGAGGTTTTGCTAAAGTTAAAAATTTCAGGGAGAGTAGACGGACACAGTAAAGTGTTTTGACAACCGTTTTTTTTTTGTAATCACCTTTGAAAATAGTGCCTTTTTTATAATAATGCAAACATGGTTAACCATCATTTACCTTAAACAAATAAATGTGCAAGGAAAAACACACAGTTCAACATTATTACATTAATACAAAACAATGTTCGGAATAAATTCGCAGAGCATTAAAGATGAAAATATATATTTCGCATTACTATATATCAGATATTATTGGTACAATTTGTCTCGCGAATCTCTGGGAGTTATTTTAAATTTTAAAATTTCTGTGTTATACTATGGAAATTTACATTGACTTATATTATCACTTTTATTTATTTACACTTTTTCTGGCCTGTACATACCAAAATAGATATTACAAATCGATACGAACATGTTTATTTCACCGTAAACTATGTAAATATACACTGTGGACACTTCAGAAATGAAAAGTACGAAGCCTGCAATTTTTCACAAAGCCAACCTTTCCAACGTAGCGCAGTGATGGTGTGGGCGAAAATATCAATGGAGATTCGCACAGAGTTGATTGCTGTTCGCGGACGGTCTTCGACGGCCACTCGCTATGTGGATGAAATTTTGGAACATGATGCTTTGCCTATCCTATTGGGTTGTCCGGAAAATAATGCAGGATTTTAAGTTTTCATTAAAAAAAATCTATATAAAATATTCTGTTTACGTTTACAGGATTACTCATTTGTATGAATGTCAACACTTATTAATCCTCTTCCAAATGATATTGTTTGTTTACCTCTGTAGCATTCCGCTACTTGGAAATAATTCAGTCATCCTTATAATGTCAAAGCGAGAATTTCGTACGATTTTCTTTTACGAGTTTAAACTCGGCCGAAGCGGAGCCCAAACGGCTAGAAACATTAACCAAGTCTGGGGCGAGGGTTGTGTTAATGAGTGCACTGTGCAAAGGTGGTTTAAAAAATTTCGGGAGGGAGATTTCAGCCTTGAAGATGAAGAAGGTCGTGGAAGGCCTTCCTCTCTTAATGATGATGTTCTGCGATCAGTGGTGGAAGAAAACCCCAAAACAACTGTTCGAGAACTTGCAGAGCAACTCAAAGTCAGTAAAACGACCGTCGCTGACCACCTCAAGGCGATTGGAAAAGTGAAAAAACTCGAAAATTGGGTTCCACACTCATTAAACGATCGCCAAAAAAATCAGCGCTTTGATGTTTGTGCATCACTTCTTTGTCGAAACAAAAATGACCCATTTCTGGCCAGAATTGTTACATGTGACGAAAAGTGGATTCTCTACGATAACACTAGACGTTCTGGACAGTGGCTCGACAAAGGAGAAGCTCCAAAGCCCCCAACTCATCAAAAAAGGTAATGGTTACGGTATGGTGGGCTTCATTTGGTTTAATACACTACAGCTTCTTAAATCCTGGCGAAACCATCAATGCTGAATCATACTGTAACCAAATTAATACCATGCATGAGAAATTGGCAGTAATGAAGCCCTCTTTGGTCAATCGGAAAGGGCCCATTTTGTTGCATGACAACGCTCGACCACATGTGTCACGTGTAACGTCACAAAAATTATTGGAGCTTGGCTATGAAACTTTGCCTCACCCACCCTACTCTCCGGACCTCTCGCCTACTGACTACCATTTTTTTAGACACCTGGACCACTACTTACAACACATAATATTCAAAAATCAAACGGAACTGGAAAATGCATTTATTGACTTTATCAATTCTAAAAATTCTGAATTCTACTCAGACGGAATTAATAAGTTACCAACACGTTGGGAGAAATGTATTGAGAGTATGGGAAATTATTTTGATTAAAGAACATTGCTTTAAAGTAACTAGTTTCTTTTTTTTTGTTTAATACCAAAATCCTGCATTATTTTCCGGACAACCCAATACATGAAATATGGGACAATCCTATTCTAATGCACGATAATAACCGTCCACAAGTCGCTCGCATAGTACAAACGTACCTTCAACAGCATAACATCAGGGTCTTACCCGGGCCAGGCATGGGCCTTTCTCCAGACTTGAATCCCATCGAACACATATAGGATAACCTCAAAAGACAAATAAGAGCACGTCCATCACTTCCTGATATACTTCACGATCTTGAAAGGTCTCATCGTGAAAAATGGGCTAACTTCCATCAAAAGGATATCTCCAGGCTGGTAGAAAGTATGCTGAGACGTCTTCGAGATGTAATTAAGGTAAGATAAGGAAATACATGATATTGATATGGTAATTAAAAATCTAAAACAAATTTTATCTGTCCGTCTCTTTTTTCAATTTCGTTAGCAATTTACATTTGTTTTACTTTTTAGACAAAGACTCAATTATTAAAAGTTAAAAAACGTGAAAATTTGTGATACATAAAAATGTATACAAATGATATTGATTTTTTTTTTTTTTTTTTTTTTTTTTTTTTTTTTGGCGTTATGAACTATGCATATTAGCCATGTGACAATTCATGTATGTGTGTTCAAATTTGGGGGGGGGGGTTATTGTGAAAAAAGGGCCAGAGGCGACGGTGGGAATCGAACCCCCGACCGCGGCGTGAGAGTCTCTCATGCTAACCACTCGGCTACCGCGGTCCCCTATACAAATGATGTTATATTAAAAATAGGTGGAATGATTTGCCTGTCAGTGTATTTGCAAAAAGGTTTCTTTTGCAGATAGTGGAAGGTTGTTGATCATGATATAATGTACATGATCCCGTCCTGGCGAAGAGTTATTCGATTTTTTTTAACGTTCCTTGCAACTCTATAATCTTAAAAGGAAAGGTCAAAGCTGTACTATTCAACACTTCAGACTTTTCTATCTCTAGTTAATTAATTATTAGAAATAATATTACAGCCCCAGAAGGGCACAAGTTGGTAATGAAGTCTGTGATCGATTTTCCATAAACCGAGTGAAGGAGCAGAGTGATCTACTCCTTATAGCCCTTAGGCTACACCATATATCCATTATTGGATACTATTTAAGGGAAAGCAATACTTTTTTTACTTACTCACAGTTACTTGTTTTCAACGATTTCAAGCTGATAGCTCATCATCAGGATCTTTTTTAAAAAATTGGACAACACACTCACTCCATCATTTACCATTTCGAGCAATACTTTTTCCAAGTACATGATTTTGCCGTCCAATTGGATTCTTTTAAGAGAACCTTAAGAGCTTCATAGTTTTCATAAGAGCGGTTAAGCCCCTGTAGTCTATGTAAGCTTTTTACGTTTATAACTAACTCACAATCAGAGCTCCACCATACCTTCGTCAGAGGTCTGCGGTGTGAGTACCCTAGTATGTTTATAGGAATAGTTTTTTTTTTTTTTGCTAATGTTCGACATTACCTTAATAAATTGTTCATAGCTAATAGAATTACCTTCAGGACACACTTTTTTCCAAAAGGATTTGTAATCTTTCTATATCGCCTTTTCTGTTTTGCACTTACGAGAAACCCTGTTAGCCTGTAGTACCAGATTTCGAAAGAGTGAAAAAAAAATGGGTAGATGATCAGAACTCAGAATGAATGGGGTCCTGGAGAACTTGCCATGTTTCTGCCGGAGAAACTGATGAAACCAGTCTGAGTCTGATGAAGCCACATTAACGTAACATCAGACTTTCTTTGGGACTTAGGTGTGATTACCCTAGTGTATGATCCGTCATTGGCAAGAATTACATTATTATCTTCTATCGCTTTTAGTGAATTTTCTCTTTTCTTATCAGTCCACGCATACGCAAAAGCAGAGTGGTGTATATTAAAGTCCCCGCCGATTACAATAGGTTTTTGGAGGTAATGGAACATATGATTCCATTCCTGGTAAAATATATTTTCTGAGGGAAGTATATAAACAGAGACTATAGTGAGTGGTATGGAGCTATCTTGCAAGATTTGAATTCCGACCGTAAAACGATTAAGTTTTGTATCACTGATTTTATAATTTAGGAATTTTAAATGATTTTTAATTATAATACCAACCCCCCCATAATTCCTGTGAAAGTAGAAACTCCTGAATTTGCGAAGTGTAGCGGAACTTAACCAGGTTTCTGAAAGGATACCAAATTAATCTGTCTCTCGTCGAGTAGGGCTTCGAGATTATCTTTTTTTAGGATGATTGAGCGATAGTTCCATTGCACGACATTCAGATTTGTATTCCTAGCCTTGTTTATTGAAAACATAAATAATGTTTAAAATGACACAGCCAAAATTGAAAACAAAGACGGAAACATGCAGATACACACGGTTATATACATACTAACATATATGAACATGCTCACAGACTTGCACGCGCACTGATATTTATACATATGTACAGCCGTATTTGTTTGGATTCTCCGATCATACAATTGCGCGCACGGGCGCATACACGCGCACATTTGTACATACACCGTCATGCATAAACACATCTACAAATAGAGACGGTTAGGGATGGTAAAGTATCTACAAATAGATACTTGTCAACGCAACGTCTATACCCATCATATTTTTGAAAAAGAGGCAGGCTCATAACGCTATTTTGAATGGTATTTTGTAAATGTGAAGGCACTAACAATTCTTCATTTAGTTTTTATTCAGTTAAATTAATTACTCGAAAGTTTTGATTCACAGATAAACGAAAAATTTAAACTTCCTCTTCATCGTACTTTTCCTTCGGGCGGTATGAATTCTGAAAAAATAAATCCCCTTGCAACATTTTTTGGAGTTGGAATTAGAGAAATATAAAGCTTTTTTTGAATATGAGCGATATCTTCACCAGGAGAAGTAGGTTTTCTCTTTTGGGCCGTCTTATTTGTAGTGTTGAGATTAATCGTGGTTGGGTGGGGGAGAATAAGAAACGCCGAAGGATCTTTGGCTGATAGAACCATGGTAGCTTTGGCGTAGGATTTTTTATTGACAACCTGGATTGCATCGTTATAAGTTATATTTTGAGTTACTATCAATCTTTTTATCTTTTTGTTTTATCAAATTCTGTATATTATTTTTGGGAAAGACTGAATGTGACCCTTTACAATGCGCACATATGACCATTTAGCTTGTTTGCTCGCAGTCTTTTTTTTTATTATGATTCCCTAGGTAGTACAAACAGCTTAAACTCCCTAACGAATCTTTATCGTAATTTTTTGAAACTTAAAACCACGTTCTTTACGAGTGGTTCAACCTCACATCGTACGTAATGAATCATTGCGTGTTCGGGCAAAATCTGACCTATAAATTTGATCAATACAGTACTTGTATTTACCAAGTTGCAAGTTTCTGCAATTTTCCTTTTGACCCTTTTTACGGATAAGATTTTAATGTTCCCAGTATCAGATTTTATATTTCGGAGAATTTCAACATCGGTAAGTTCCGAGTCTACCCTTCTAATTACACCCTCCCTCATCAGGAGAAAGGAGGGAATGTAGGCTCTAATGTTTTTGCATTTGGTATAATTTGAATTAACTAACAGGTTCGCTGCTTGAAAGGTCCCTAGTATCACGCGTATTCTACTCCGGCCCGACTTCTATGCTCCTAACTTCATGACGAATTTTCGGATGATTTTCATAAATTAATTTAATAATTTGCTTAAGCACTAACAACTATTTATACGTAAAATGGAAAATTAATGCATGAAATATTACTAATAATGTGAATAATAAAAGAAAATGAGGTCAGTTATTTTATAACAGACAACGAAAATTGTACTTATGTGTTTGTGGAGCGAAGGATTAACAACAGCTGTTTTCTATAGAGAATGTGTACCGTTCGAAGGTTGAATACTTAATAAATGTAATTAATTTATGTTATTGGTTTTTCGCGATGTAATTCAGTATCAAATTTCTCATTATCTAGTCTATTAGGTGATTTCATTCCTAGTTGTGATAATCCTTTATTAGCGATTACTAGACATTTTCTTCATTTAAAACCAATGCTCCATTATACATTTCGGGTGTGAATTGTACGTCACTGCATTTTATACGAAGTCGATGCAGGGTGCCTTTATTCATGAAATCTTTATATTTTTCCATAATTAATTTGGATTTGATGGTGACCATGCTAATATTATAATAGTAAATAACGCGTAATATATTATTTGGATTAGCAGAAAGTGTCATGTCACCTAGTGAATTATCGCCTTGTGCAGTGATTTCAACTAAATTCAATTTTAAACGTGTTCTTTTATAATAGCACACAAACGACCGTCAACTGTTCTTAATTTTTTTTCATCCTGACGTACCTTATTTGTAGTGTGTCCTTTCTACATGATATAGTATTATATATTATATTATATAATATCTAAATACTTACGGAACTTATAAGAACTAACTGAAATTTTCAGCAAAGCCGGTGCAATAGTTTTCGAGTTTGCAGTGTAAAATCTTACGAACATTACCTTTTATATACATAATAAAAATAAATATTTAAATAGCCTGTACAATAAGTCCGTTTTATAATTCGTTGTCTAACATTATAATTAAGCATTATGAAAGAAGCCACCCACTGTGACACACTCTTACACTGCACACACATAAACATCACTGGAGCAAATCCCTAGGCTCCTGCCCTTCAGCGGACGTGGAGAATTTCCACGTAGGGTTAGTGTACAAAGAGTTGGACCGGGACGGTTTGGGTGTACAGTAAGGGTATTGTGGAATTTCTGATAATGTGTTCTTAAGGTAGTGAAGGAATGAAATATGGGGGGAAGTGTGAATGTTTTATTGGATAGTACAAAGGAGTATTACGGATTTTTCTTAGGACTTATAATCCATATATAATTGGCGGTAATCCATATAAATATATATATATATGTGTGTGTGTGTGTGTGTGTGTGTGTGTGTGTGTGTGTGTGTGTGTGTGTGTGTGTGTGTGTGTGTGTGTGTGTGTGTGTGTGTGTGNTGTGTGTGTGTGTGGATTACCGCCAGCTCAACGCGGTAACGAAGAGAGACGCATACCCTCTCCCGTATGTTCCCCTTATTCTGGATAGGTTGCGAGATGGGAAGTACCTGAGTTCGGTTGACATTAAGTCTGCGTACTGGCCAATCCCGATAGAGAGTGAAAGCAGCGAAAAGACGGCGTTTACGGTCCCTGGACGAGGCCTGTTCCACTTCATGAGGACGCCATTTGGACTACACAATGCCCCTGCAACGGCTCATCGACCGGGTGTTAGAAGTGGACCTGGAGCCATGTGTTTTTGTCTACCTGGACGACAAAATCATCGTGGCTCCAGATTTCAGTCGTCACGTAAAGGTATTAGATAACGTTTTCAATAGGCTTAAAGAGGCAGGTCTGACCATCAACTGGGAAAAGTGTAAATTTTGTCGCCCTGACCTGATGTATTTGGGTTATGTTGGCAATGGGAATGGACTTCAGGTTGAACCCGAGAAAGCAGCCGCTATCAGTACCTCGCTCGGTGAGACAGGTGCATCCCTTCTTAGGATTGGCGAATTGGTACCGAAGATTTGTCCCCGATTTCTCAACACTGGTTTCGCCTCTCACGGATCTGCTGAAGAAATCGAGAAAATGGCAGTGGGCCAAAGGTCAAGAAGTTGCCATCGATCAATTAAAGAGAAACTGATAACCGCCCCAATCCTGACATGCCCCGATTTCTCGAAGTAGTTTGTGCTTCAGAAAGATGCGTCCACCATAGGTTTAGAGGCGATCCTGTCGCAGGTGCATGAAGAAAGCGAGAAACCGATCGCATATGCAAGCAGAAACCTCACCTACGCCGAGCGGAATACAGCTCGACGGAGCTCGAGTGTTTAGCGGTTTTATGGGCCATCGAGAAGTTTAGGCTATACGTGAAAGAGATGGAGTTTGTGGTAATCACAGTATGCCCTAAAATGGCTCCAAAATTTGAAAGACCCTCAGGAAAGATTGGCTAGGTGGTCCGTCAAACTTCAACAGTACCGCTTCACGATAGAGAATAGGCCAGGCAAATCCAATAATGCGGCGGATGCCTTGTCGCGGAAGAACGAAGACGCCGGGATCGCTTCTGACTATGGCTCGTCCGATGTCCTGAATAAGTAGCACGCCAAGATGATCAAGGATATCGCCAGGAAGACACAGGAATACCTCGACTGGAGGGTTGCCGGCCCCCAGTTATTCAAAAGAGTTGTGAGATAGGGCGTGAAAAGTGGTGGTGCCGAAGTCTCAACGGAAATGTATTTTAAGGGAACACCATGACACTGAGACCGCGGGACACTTGGGAACATACAAAATTCTCCACCGTATCAAACAGAGTTACTACCAGGATTGGGGGCAGATGTTGCTCGCTATTTATCCCGATGAGAAACATGTTTACTGCTGGAGCCATCACAACGAGCGCCTGCGGGCCTAATCGGAAAGAGGAGAATCGCTGAGAGGCCTAGGCTGATAATCACCGCTGATCTGATGAGACCCCCGCCTTCGTCGACGAAGCAGCATCGGTTCCAACTAGTGATCAGTGACTACTTTACGTCATGGCTCCACTCAGGAAGGCCACCTCCAAAAACGTCGCTCAGCTGGAAGAGGAGCGAGTTTTTCCATGTTTGGAACACCTGAAATCGTTATGTGCGAAAATGGTGTGCAGTTTAAAGGGAGGGAACTCGTAGTAACAATAAACGCGAATCGCGTCAAGATCTGGTATACAGCGCTCTACCACCCCCAGGCCAACCCTACGGAGGGAGTCAATAGGGTAATCAAAACCATGTTGTTGTCCTACACAACGGATAATCAAAGGCTCTGGAATAAGCAACTTGGTAAGATAGAGTTTGCCCTAAAAACGACGGTACACGAGGTGACGGGATACACGCCCGCCTATCTTAACCATGGTCGTGACCTTGCTCGATCCGGAAGGACTATGGAGACAGTCTGGATGTCTACCGACGTGGGCCTGACCGTCGATCGAATGGCACATCTGGGTAGACTAAAGGAAATGCCGATCCTCTTCCAGGAAATACAAGAACGTTAGGAAAGAGCCTACGGGAAATCTGGTAGAACATATAACTTAAGACGGCGGGATGTAACGTACAGTCTTGGCCAAGTCGTGTGGTGCCGGTCCCACTCTCTCTCGGATGGTGTAGCGTATTTTTCAAGGAAGCTGGCCCCGAGGTTCTGCAAGTTTAGAGTTCGGAAGAAGATGTCCGCAGTGGCCTACGATCTGGAAGACCTCTAGGGATATCGTTCAGTAGGGGTTTGGCACGTCGGAGACCTCATGCAGCACCCAGACACCCCAGTTTTGAGCTGAATATTATACGAATATTGTTTAGACGTACTAGAGGGGCATTGCGTTCATAGTTAGAGGAGGGGGTGTATGCTCATTCCTCAATCTACAGAAAATCCGCTAATACTACTTTCGCCTTGATCCTCGAGAATGAATCCTACGCTTTCATTCAACCTCTGCAAAAACCGTGTTTGTCGCCGTTTGCGCATTTGTTCCAATATAATCTACGTTTGTAGGAAAGACGCTCTGGATTGTAAAACAATTTCGAAAAAATAATTTAAAATCACAATTAATTAAGGTTTTTAGTTGAGATAAAAATGCCAATGGCACGAGCGGGATTCGAACACTTTTTTATCTCAACTAAAAACCTTAATTAATTATGATATATTAATTGGCCAAGCGGACCACAAAATTAGTGAATTTAATAATTTAAAATACAAAACAGATTTCTTTTCTTTTTCTTAATATCCATATGAAATTTATATATAGGCATATTCTTAAGTATTTTACATGAAGTCGATATCTCTTTGTTGTTGATGTATAGTGGAAAGCAAGAGAGTTTTTTGAATGTGAAAACAGTCTTCGATAAGTTCAAAGCATTCGTGAGTGTCGGAGGAAGTTTGGATATGATTTGAGATAGAGGATAAAATTGGAGGTAAACAAAAAAGTTTCCTATTCCAATAAGCTTATAATTTCTGTCCTCCATTAATTTTTTCACGTTTGACTTACTCAACACCTATTACATCAAAGGACATAAAAAATATAAAAGTTTTATTGTTTTGTTATTTTTGTTATATTATTGGCTTATCATTTGTGTTCGACAAATGTTCTTTAATATAGCAAAGTTTTGCAACCAAGTATTAAAAATATAATATTTTATGAGTACGCCATCTATTTTGTTATCTACAAAATGTTTCTATAATTTATCTATTTTCCATTTATTCATCTTCCCTTGTAAGGCAAGCAATTTGAGCGTTATTGATAGTTTGTGAAAGAAGTTATTCTATGAGAAAAATATATTTTGGCCTTTCCCTTACAGCGTAAAATTAGTGGGAACTCTGCCTGTCCACGATGAAAATAAGCAATGTTTGAAATTGGGATGTAAACAGTAGAGGGAAAAAGGTCTCTTGTTAAAACACGATTGCTACTTTTTGCATTTCCTTTTTCCCCTCGCTTTATTATTTTATACCCAATTCTTATAATAACGTACAAATTATTTTACACAAATAATTTTTGTATAAATCGCAATGTGTTATATTTTCATAAGTAAATATGTTTGGTGCAGGAACAATAATTGAAGGATTTGTCGCAATTATCGTATTGCCATAAATATTTAAATATTATTAGCGTTTATTATTGTAATACTATTTATAGTTTGATTTTTAGTTAAGAGAAATAATAAAGAAGTAAAAAATATGATATCAAAATACTGTATGATGCACTTCGAAATATTGATTGCTACCTCATCGAGTTTTGCATTCGACAAAATCACATCTCTCAAAATCTTCTAATAACGAATCTTTAATCTGTTTCCTCTGTATAAAAATTAAATGTATTAATTTTTCTTGCAACCATTCGCCTGAAAAAAAAATAGTGCGATAGATGAAAACCTTGGCTCATTTCAAAGGAGTACCAAGAATAGAAAACAAATATTTCTCAAAAATTATTCAACCTTGAACAAAGTTATCAGAGTTTTTAACCATGAATTTCAGACATTACTGAACTTCCAAAATAAATAATGGTTGAGACATTTCTAAAAATAGAAAGGTGAAACAAGCAAAAACAACAGGAGTTAAAATAATTTATGGCACGATGTAAATATATTAGCAATAACCTTAACTCCAGTCGTGTCGAAGTAAAATCTACAGTATGTACATTCCTTACAGTCATAGCCGCTTTTTTTTATTTTATCAAAGGAGACTTCTCTTAATTCTTAAACTTTTAGAAGCGATCCATTATAAATATTATATTTAGAGTGAATTATTTGTTATTTCAAGTTAGAAATTTTTATTATATTGTGCCTAAATTATTTTAATTATATTCAAGTCACATAAGGAAGTATATTCGCTTGAAAATGGTATGGGTAGTTTTCGTCGAAATTAATTTTAATTATCTTATTCTCATCGAGTTCCCATGGCTTTCAGAGTCACGCTGTGAAATAGTAAAATCGAATTGGATTTTGGTCACTCTGTAAGTCTTGGTCATTTAGAAATTTTTCCGCTTCAATGCATAATGGCCTATTTTGGGCTAGTCATTTAATTATTTTATTTTAGATAAATATCTTTATCATTTTTTGCGTATGTATTTCAACTACGAGGTTATATGAACCCTCCAGATGCAGGTGTTTAAAAAAAGCCCATATCATTAAAAATGCTGATTACTTACATGAACGGCTTATGACCCCATCCAATTCATGAAGTTTGCACGGAAGTACAAGTTTCTGCTAATGCAAAAGTTTTTATTTTGGATTACACATAGTTTAAGTTTTTCAACACAAATTTAAAGATTCGCTCAGTTTTTGTCCACTTGTTTTTGTAAGTGTCATCTCGTTTGTATTCTTTTAGAAAATCAACCGAATAAATATGTTTTAATTATTATTTTGTTTGATTTACGGCATTTTTGTGAACTTTTTCCGTGTGGTCGTGGGGAGATGAACATTTAATTTTGTTGTATGATGATGCGGTTCGGCATTTCGCCATCTTCAATGTGTCCCTTTGGTTTCTGATAAGCCAGGTCTGTTTTATCATGAGGGTTATGCAGATTAAGGCAGTTGTTTAATTATAATATCATATCCCATGAGCTATACGTTTTTACAAACCTTTTTAAAAACGTACCTTTTTATTTTTTAGGCTAGGATTTATAGAAGCCTTTTTATGGTATTCTTGATGGCTTAAAGACAGATGCTGTGTTCAGGTATTAAGGTAGTTTTGCCATTGGTTCGAAAAATTTTGGATGAATAAATGGATTCTTTAGAGGTTGGAATGTGATAAGTTTATACGTTCATTATATAACATCGATATTTACATAAAATTATTTCTATATAACTAATTTATTTATTGTGAAATTAAGAAAAATATTAGAGCGCATTGTATTATTGATATACAAATTATATCGTAATGTAGGATTAATTTAACATGTAAAAGTCCTTATCGAACAGAAACAAGAGCTGGACTAAAAGTTCATAAATATTTTCTACGATATTCAATATTCCTAATGGTCTCGTTTATTTTTTGCTTTTATACGCGCTTCCAAAACAGGGAAACTCTGAGGTGTGTGGAATTGTTTGTTTCAAGTGTTACCACTGGAATTATCAACTGAACTCTTCGGTCTGTCAATCAAAAACTTTGTTAATTAGCGTACGTTAGTACATGTACTTCCTATTGTTTTGTGAACCGATAACTAGACATCATCAAAAGCAGCACGTTTTATGTTGCAGGTTAAGATCTGCAATGAACATACGTTAAATATGTTTGTCCATATGGGAGTTCAAGGTACAAATTTTTTCCCTATAAATAAATGTCCGTTTGTATACACAATTAAATGTGAAATAAATGATCATAAATAATATAAAAGCAAACGAAATACAAGGAGGCGCTACTCAAAAATAGTAGGTCGAAAAGCCAGTGATGCTTCAATCGACAAAATGGATTATCTAGTAGGATGTGGAATGAAAGGTTTCTTACAAGAGGGTTTGTGTGATTCGTTAAGTCTTTGTAAAATATCAGTAGTAGCTGTTTTCGGCTACTTCAAGGTGGGATTTTAAGGTCATTTTCAATGGTAAAGTTGGATACATAAAACGGGACATTGTCGGTGGTAAGAAGGATTTTCAGATTGTAAGGCATTCGTAAGATTGTAACCCCAAATTTTGCTCGCTTCAGTTGTAGAATAATGATATAAATTGGTCATTTGTTTTGTATTCAATTGTTACCGTTCGTCTAGCAGGGTTTTTTTAATAAGACTTGTTGCTTGTGTCTTTTGTTTAATAGCGTGTGTTAGTAAATCTTTTGACAATCTATAGCGCCAGGCCGCGGGCTCCATTAGCTGGTGAGAGAAGGATGATATTGTGATAGACGAGAGTGGTTATATTTAGAAGGAAGAAAGTTACTTTTGAACCAAGGCAGGCGTATGTGTCCGGCATGCAGAGTAAGGTTGCCCGATGTGTCTAACAGAGATCACGTAGGAATGCCACCCGATGTGAGAATTGTGCTTGAGCACGGCAACGAGTATTTGAATCCCTATTTCGAATCTTGGAGGAAACAGGGTTGTTTTATTGTATATAGTTACGATAATTTTGTGTTCCTAGCGTGTGTTAAGTGATTGTATTTGTAAGCTTGTACGTGTAGTGTAAGAGGGTTGATAACGGAATATTGATAACGCCATGGAACTCCACTTAGGTTAGTTTTGTAATAGGTATAGGTTCATGAACGAAAATCGACTACTCCACCTCTCTAACTTAGTGAATGGTATATAAATAAGAAAGAACGTATTTAAGAGCGAGTGAGACTGTGAATATGTTTAAATTTAGGAATTGATTGCGTTTGGTGCCGAAATGACCTAGCTGTTGACAGCACGTCATTGGCTGGAAGAATAAGACTGAGGTCTGACCCTTGAACCCCCCCCCCAACTTGCCAAAACCCGGGGTCGGTGATTCTTGAGGCCTGGAGTGATTTATTCTAAATTACAAAAGCTGGCATTGCCGGTGGACTTACTTCAAAGACTTTCCAAGTAAATCATTATATATTTGTCAAACATTTATGGGGACCCGGCTATTGGGACTGTCACACTATTGTGCCAGGAAGTTTATTTTGTTCAGCCCATAATACATCAGATGAATAGAGCCGATAGTGGAAGACATCCTAACTACTTAAAACTGCACAATACTTGCAGTACTTACCATCTCTTCAAATTAGTTAAAAAATGTTATCTGTTTACAATTAAATGAACGATTTAAACTTATCTAAGTATATTGTTACGCCCCAAATACCCCAGGGTGTATCTGAGGTGCCAGCTGCTCAATGGCGGATGATATTGTAGGGTAAAGTACGGTAGGCTAAAAGGGTACGTAAAGTAGGGTAAAAAGAAATAAATCACTTTAGATAAAAAAATAAAAGAAGGCTGAAAAAAAAGAAAAGAATGATAAATAAACATAAACAAAACAAAAAAAAGAAAAGTTGGGCGCCAATCATGCTCTTAAGGAAAAGTAGGGCGGCAAAATTAAACAGAATGGAGTAAGAGTTAATTAAGTAAAACAAGAACAATAATGACAACAAAAAAGAGAAAAAAAAGGAATAGTTACGAAGAAAGGAGGAAAAAATTGTACATGAGTCGGACTTGAACAGCCCACACTTGAATCGTGAGACGGTTACTGTGTTCACTACGCTATCGTGACTCGACCGGAAACGGAAAGACGCACCCGATTCCGCTCTAATATAAAATTGAAACGGAACCCGCACTCTTCGGCTTATGCTGCACCGCCCTTAAGCCACCAAATTGTAACAAAACAATTAAAAATGATATTAAACGAAAAAAAGGTCCCTCACCTGTGTTCACTCACAACGGTAGTTAAAGGAACATAAAAGATAAAGAAAATAAATATCATACTTGTATTTAACATGTAGCCATATATTAAAGAAAACAAATAATTAAAAAACACTCTCTTGGATAGAAAAGATAAACGGTGGAGTGAGTGTGTTGTTCAAGCTTTTTAAACAGATAGTTCCTACTCACTGTAAGTTGTCAACGACCGGATTTCGAGCCTACAGATCATCATCAGGTTGAAGGAGCGCTACAAACACGTCTCTCGACATCAATTGTAAGACTGCAAGACTCTCTTGGTTACTTATAACTACTAAATAAATAAGGGTTTTAACCGGTTCGGCAAACTCACTGTACGGTCGGGCCCATGTACGCTGGTTGGACTCGTTCACAGCCTCGATCTGAGGAACTTCCCTCCTAGTCGCTCTTTGGGAAAAGACAATCCTCCTCATCTCTACCCAGGGCGGAGAGAAGCTTCTGGGTGTTGAAAACAAGTCGAAATCCGGCAAATAAAACTATTTTTATCCTTTCTGCAGTTTCTCCTTCTTCTCTCACCTTTTCCAAGAACCTTCCTCTCCTTTTCCTTTTATCACCCGCTCACGTCCCCGTCCCTCGATGTGCTGCCCTCTGACGCTGGTTCTCTACTTCTTCGCAGTTATAATTAAAACACATAAAAAACTTCTTGTGTGTTCCCTCCCAAACGCTAACCCAGGCAAGGCTAACGATTTTAAACTAAAATCTATTATTATTAATTTTTTTCATTAAAAATATATAATAATATAAAGACCGGAAGATTGTAAAAGTAATCAAAAAAATTAGTAGGATGATTGATTAGACCTATATACATAAGCACGTACTCAGGATATAGTAACGACCAAACTACTGTATCACCAGCTAGCAGAAACTCTTTAAAGCACACGTTAAATATATTGTAAGATAATACAAAAAGAAGTGATTTTGTAACTATATGTGATACACCTGTCTAGTAGCACGTAATACCTTTATTAAATATATTACAATATACGAACGAGTACGAAGTACAACTACGAACAATTTTAATAAAAATACGATTAATAGGACTATTAAAAAAACGATTCGTTGCTTTCATCATTTTTATAAGATAGTGTATAGTGGAACTTTAATAAATTAATTTTCTCAGAATTAAGAATTCTGGTGTTGTAAGAACAATGATGATTCTGGTGATGTTACAACCTTTAGGTATGAATTTTATTTCAAGAACGCTTTTTAGTATATGCAATGAAATTGTAGTCCCGGAGTTTCATTTCCACTCGCAAATCCGTTCTGCTGAATTTTTTAAGCCACAAAGTGTGTTAGGTAGTTTTGTGTTAATTGTATAATAATAAAGGTTTGTTTGCAACATTTGATTTTCCTTCTCTTTTATTTTTAATGTTTTATTCTCAGCGTCTACCATTTGAAATACGTCCGATCTCGAATTCTATTTGCGACAGAAGATTTTATGGCCAAGTTTGTTTGGTCTGGTCTCGGTAGTGAACATAAATTTAGTGGCCTTAGTTTTTATGAAGCTTTGATTCTTCTTTGGTTATATTTACATTTGGGATATGAAAGAAACCTCGTCCAGCTCTTTCTGAAACATCCTAATGTTGTTTGATCTTTCTTGCTTGTTTGTATCAATGGTTGTTTTCTTATCAAGCCCACTGTTCCATCTTTGCCTACTTCCTATTACTGAAAGTTTTTTTGTTTTTTTAAATATAATGTTCAGTTGTTAGAACGTGTTTTGAGTTGACAAAGAATTACTACAAAATGAAATGAAAGAAAATTGCATTCAAATATATAATAAAATTAATATAATTCATAATACAGTGACAGGCAACACATTCCACCCACTTTTAATATAACATGATTTGTATATATTTTTATATATTAATCAAAGTTTCACGTTTTTTAACGTTTAATAATTTTGTCTTTGTCTAAAAAAGTAAAAAAAAAATGTAAATTTCTAAGGAAATTGAAACAACAAAGCAGGTCAGATAAAATTTGTTTTAATTTTGTTTTAGATTTTTAATTAACATTTCAATATTGCGTACTTCTCATCTTGCCTTAATTACATCTCAAAGACTCTACCAGTTTGTAAATGTCCCTTTGCTGGAAGTTATCCCATACTTTACGAAGAGACGCCCATATGGAGATCGGATAGCAAATCTACACGCATCTGTAAAGAGTATTGGGGCGTCGGTGGTCGCAACGGTTTAGGCGTTGACACGGCGCTCATCACTGTAAGGTAAAGGGAGAGGGAGAGAGAGAGGGTGAGAGAGAGGGAGAGAGAGGGAGAGGGAGAGAGAGAGAGAGAGAGAGAGAGAGAGAGTGAGAGAGAGAGAGAGAGAGGATTTCAATACTGTGATAGTAGAGTACTTCATTTTAGACAATTCTCAGATGTATGAACTGGAATTAGCGGTATTTCGCTAAATAGAAACATTGTAGGCCAAATTTATTAGATAACCACACATTAAGTTTCTTTTATTAATGTTCTCGGCTTCTGCCAGCGAATTAAGGAATTCATTTGAATATTATAATGAAGAGTTTGGCAATAGGGCTCTTTTTGACACCATTAGCATAATATATACAATAATACGAAAACACTCATCATTTTGCTTTATATTTAGAAGGGTCATATTATAAGGCTATATATAATTTTTTTTTACTTATAAGGTATAAGAAACGGAATTTTGATTCCGTAATTAGGCGAGCTCTAAGTGAAATAATTTTTCTTTAGACGACCTCGGTTGAAAAGAAAATGAAATTAACCATGTTAACAGTTTCACCTAATAGAATGAACGCAATGTTAATCTAGTCCACAAAATTTAAAGGATAAAGTATCATCCCTTCGTAATCCAGCTTCATTCATGTTTAATACTAACTAATTGAGGATAAGCGTGATCTAAGGTTCAAGATCATACTTACCATGAGAATTATTATATCAATTAAACAAATTTTTTTAGGTAAACAAATGATCTATGCCTCCCATGGATTAGTAACCTTTTTAATAGAAAAATTATAGAGAATATTAGTACACAACAAACCAAAATATAGCAGATCCCACTACAGCCGACATGGTTATGCTTTGCACAACATATTGTGTAGGAAGGTCAACAGATTTTAGAGCTTAAACGGTAAAGTTTAACTATTATTAATTAAACCCTTGTTTCACATCAAAGTGCAATAAATTTCCTAATTTTAGTGCTCATTAATTATCCAATGATATTTACGAGCTTCTAACATATTGATTTTAATATGTAATGCCTTCGTAGCCCGGCAGATGAAAAAAACAATTGTTAAAAATATTAAAAATCACTTCATTATAACGCCTAGGAAACTTTTATTTTAAAACGATATCAATTGCCTGATTGACTGTACGGCTGTATTTTGGTGTATCGGAATTTAGCTTTCAGGCTCTCCGTTACGGATCGAAACATTTTTACCACTGATTAATTCATATTAACGTCATCCCAATACACATAATCTCGCACTACGTACAATTAAAAACACTGTTATAAATGAGATACAGCGATATGAGACTGCTGCCGTGCTATTATACCACGGTCAACCATTGTAAAATATGTGCAATTTTTTTGGTGCATAAAGGGCAAGGAGGTGCCCACGCATAAACCTGGTATGATCATTGCATAGCCTCGTACAGCCTCCTGAGCACCAGGGTCAGAAGCTGCTGAGTAACATAGAAAAAATAAAAAAACAAATTTTTAGCCATTTAATTGTTTACAGGTAATAATTCCTATGTTATTGACCAAATAAGTATTACATTTGTACAAAAACATTCACATTTCGAAAATCTAATAAATAGGAATGAATGGTATGGAAGTATCAAATCCTTATTATCCTTAGCAAAAAAAGATAAACTATCCTCAGAAAAGCTCATATCCTAAAAGGCGTGTCAGGTTCGGAATTTGAAAAACCATGTGTAGACGTTCTAGTAGTTGATATTCCTCTAGAAGCTAGAAGTCATTGCTAAATATTGCCCAAATAATTGCCATAAACGGCAAAAAATACAATTGAAAAAGCCCATAAATTTGAAACTTCACACTTCTGGCATTGCTGGAACGGGCGTCGGAGCGAAGTACTTCTTGGGTTTGCTATTGAAAGCTTCTATCAATGGCATTGAGAACAGCACAAAAAAAAGTTTTTAAACGAAACGGAAAACAGAACGGGACAAATCAAAAGTCAGTACAACAAGGGGAAATACTCGGGTCCCTCCACCTTGACTCCCTCGATCCTCCTGTTTATCCCAAAAACAATTTTTTAACTAGAAAGTAACAGGAACACAAGTAAAATAATTAGTTTTGCTCAGAACTAAAATTCATACCAAATTATTAGAGAAAAAGTTTATGCATTTTTCTCAGACGCCCTTTTCTATTTACCAGAGTAGGTAAATTTTTCATAAACTTTTACGAATTGCTTGAAACTCTGAACCGCAGAGGGATAATATCTAAGGACTATGCAGATAAAATAGTCCTGACCGCCAGGGGAAAATTCGAAGAAACCCTCTGTGATATAATTTAATATGAACATAAAATCACAGTTGTTACTGATTAATCCTAATAAAACAACCATTGTCCCTTTTACACGGAAAAGAAAGCTGGATCACATCAGGCAGATAACACCACTCAATAATACTGTGATAGGATTGAAAAAAAGGGCCAAATAGATAGGTGTCTCAGTAGCAAAAATACTGGCATTTAAGGAATATATCGCTCCACCAGCAAGAATGCGGCACGAGCCTTAATGGTGTAGCAACAAAAGTGGGGATACCGACCGGAAACCCTGCTTTGGATGTACACCATGATGATGGTGAGACCTATTCTCACATATGGCGCCATAGCCCGGGCCGATAAAGCACAACAAAACGAACAGAACTCACAAAAATACAGAGACTTGCATGCTTCTGTATAACGGTTACAATGAGACTGCGTCCCATAGTTCGTATGGAATTCCACCACCTGATAACAAGGACAACACAGAAATCTGTTATTAGTATTATCAAAAAGAAACCTCCAATAGGAATAAAACTGAAATGCAGAGATAAAAACAATTTAAGGAAAGACTTTCCGATAGTCATGAACCCGAGAGACGACTTCAATAGGATTTTTGTGTTTATTTAAATTTCCTATCAAATAGGTACTAAAAAGGAATGGGGAAAGAATGGCATCATTTACTGGTTCACAGACCGATCTAAAATCATAGAAGTTACGGGATCAGGAGGAATTCCATCCTGGAACCAAATACTCAGAACCCATGGGAAAATATACTATTAACTTCCAAGCTGAGGTCCATGCAATCGAGAGATGTACACAATTTCATCTGAACAAAGGGTACAAACACAAGAATATAGCTATCATATCAAATAGCCAAACAGCCATAAAAGCCCTAAGTTCAAACATCATTAGCTAAAAGATTGTGCTGAATTGCAAAACCAAACTAAACAAATTAGGTATGCAAAACATAGTCAGCCTTTGATAACAAAATGTGGTGCTACACTTTCCTCCAGGAGGAGGTATTTTTGGACATACACTGTAACCCTAGAAGAGATTCACTGATAACTGTCCTTCTAATCAAGTTCCTTGATGAACTAGGACTTATCGGTGAGCTTTAAGCACAGAAGGGTGGATATAATAGCTTTTAAAGAGCGATATATAATATGCACCCCGACTAATACACCTAATCTATCTAACCATGAAAAAACGCTCATTTCTGATCATACCTAACGAACAGATAATGAATCTAGTTTTTATTGAGTCCTGCTTGATTAAGGCAAAACAGTGGCCTAGAAATAGTTAAGAACGCTCTCGGACAAAAAATTTTAAATCCAACGATATTAAGTTCATTACATATTGTATGTTCACTAAAATCATTATTATTACTGGAATTAGTCCTTGTTGCTATGTCTGTGTTCATAGAAAAGGACAATGGATTTCAACCATTTTCGTGTTTTCAACTTCCGTTTCATATATACAATATATTATACATTTATAAATAATATTGACGTTATTGTTGGGTAAATGGGTTAGATTTATTTCAAGATGGGCAAACTGAGAGAATTATTGCTTTTATAATGTTATACTGTAGGAAGGTTGGCGAGAAATTATCGCAAGGCCGTCACAACTTGGTGCTCTCTGCGTCCATATTTATGTAAATGACGCCCTCACTATGGAGAATAACAAGGAGCATTTTCGAAAGATTAAACATAAGCTGGAGAGAAACGTACAGGCATGCAGACCTTGTTTGGAGTTTCAAAACGTAAGATTTTCTCTCTTTGCATTGCCGTTCATTTACCATTTCGCCGCGTTTTATATTTGGAAGACCTTTCGTCATATTAACAAAAATCCCATAAATGTTGGCTTTTTCGTTTATTTTATTTATTTATTTTTTTCAGATGAAATGTTAATTTTTCCCTATTTAAAACGTCCTTTTCTTACGTTAAAACAGAGAGACTGCCAATAAATTAGATTGTAAACAACATGTTCTGAATCAATACGCGGCAATCGGTGATAAAGGGAAATCCTTTATCATTTTGAACATGTGACAATCAGATTGAACCTTTGTTCAGTATGTAAACAATTAATTTTACACTGTAGTAATTACAAATCTCTTTCTCCGTGTTGTCTGCGAAGTGATGAATTTATAATATCTTCGTTACTGATTATATAGGTCAGATAGACCCAATTGGGACGTCTAAATTACAAATCTATCAGCGAGGTTAGCATATTGATGTATATTTAAAGATTGTTGACTGTCTGGTAATGATTGCAGGGTCGTGATACACTCCTGTATTGCTTGATAGCTTCCTTCCTTGCAGCTGCAATCTAGCCCTTTGCCATTATAATCTTTTATTTTGATTCAGTACCATTTTTTAGTCCCCTCTGATCAAATTAAATATAAATTAAACTGGATTGTTGACGTTTACAGATTTAAACAAAGGAACGATAGATAAATCGAAGAAATTCGTGTGCCATTTAGGTTTAATATACCGTGGGAGGTTTCACAAAAGACGTGGAGTTTATTTGTAGGCTTCCTTATTTATTGCAATACTAAATATGGGTTAATAATTTTTCACGTAGAATCTGCTGGTGCTATTAGAATTTTATTAAGTTGGAGCGTTAAGCGGTGACTATTTTTAAATGTAATACCTATTTTTTGCACGTACTTTGAAAATTATTTTCATTGATTATTCGGAATCGTGAGATGCGGTCTGGCGTGACGTAGGTTTCAGAAAAACATTTTCTTTATCGGGCCAACGCTTTGATCTTTATTGACGTCATCTTCAGGGCATGTTAAATCATTAATCAAATCCAATATCCATAACATACATATATCATAATCACATCACACAAAACGTATAATATTACATATAAAACATTCATCACATTCCACACATCAAACATTTTTACATAGTCTAATTTTAGGACAATTCAGCTTTCCTTTCCCTAATTATCCCTGTCTATATAATCCCGAAAGGATAATCTGGCCGAAAGATTGCGAACGTTTTTTCCCATCGTCGGTTCTTTTCACCTCAAAGGCACATCGTCCCTTAACGACACAACCCTTGGATGTGCTTACCAAAATTGACTTTCCTGTCTAGTGTCCGACTCCTTATACAAAAATGTCTTTCTATACCGACTTCCTTCCCCACCCCTCCAAAATCCAAAGTATATAAACATAAAACAGCACTATCTCACTTGCATTCTCAACACGACACGAAAGGATGGCACAATTACGCAGAAAACAAACACTTTGAGTGAGTAGAAATACTTTGATTGAATATAAAAAAATATTTTTTTGCATTGTATACATTCACTTTTTGGCACTTTCCACAACCTACATGTATTTGTTAAATTTAAGCAATGTTTGTAAATCCCAGGCCCTGAAGATGATCTCAATAAAGATCGAAACGTTGGCACGAGAAAGAAAATGTTTTTCTGAAACCTACTTCACACCAGACCGCATCTCACGATTTCCGAATAATCATCGACTAACGGTCTAAAAACGGTATAAAAAATTATAACAGAGACTCAAAAATTCATAGATTTGTTATGAAAATATTGAAGTTTCTTTAAAATTCGATAACTTGAATTAGTCATGTAATTAGTTAAAAAAGAAAAAAATAATTGAGTACAATATTTGTGGAATTTTCTAAGCCTAACATTATACACCAACTATCAGTTATACGATAAATATAAATTATTGAGTACTGAAGAAAAATGTCGGGTGTTTTAATAGAAAAGACTTTAAAAGTTGTAAAAAATAGAACGTTACATTTGTTTAGGTTGATCACCAGATCGGTTTAATGCGCCAATTTAACATTTTACGTTAGAAATTACCTTTGTAACCACACTTAGTTTCACAACAATATAGGTACCGTAAAAATAAAAGGCCATATGATTAAAACTTTCAATATATGTGAAAAAATAAGGCATAACATTAAAAAATGGTGTAATTAGTTATCTGTTTATTATTTGTAATTTTTCTTCTTAACCGTGTTTCATAAAAATTAGAAAAAATGTCACAACGTGGGGTTAACGCGCTAAATTATTAAAATCCTAACAGTACCAGCAGATTACTTTTGGAAAAAATACTTAGTTTTACTATAAAAAGGGCATGACTTTTACAAAAACTCACATCAAACACGAGATGAAATCCACTTTCTACATAACAAAATTGTAATAAATCCAAAACTTGTTTCTTAAAATGTATAAATAAAACGTACATACATAAATTTTATAGTATTAAATTATATAATTTATGTCGTGCTATTCTAGTACGTGCCGATTTTCAGGGAGCTATTGGTTAGCTATTTTGCTTCAACTGGAGCGACGATGAGGTGTCTCTGAATTTACGAGGATTTTTTTCAGTATGGCCTCACATAAAGAGGAACGTTCAGTATTGATAAAATCAGCTCTAGGCGTCCCGTTTTAGCTCGTACGCTGGTAGAACGAGCTCATTGGTGAACTTCGTTCACGTATTTTCCAACGGACAATAAACACACAATTGATCTTGGAAATGATTAAGTTTTACGGAATTAATTATATATATATATATATATATATATATATAGTGCATATAAGTGTACGTTGGTTTAATTTAAACATATTTTTTAGCATAAGCTCGATTTTCAAAACTTGCAATAAGTGCAATATTTTTTGCTTTTAAAAATCTAACAAACCGATGGGAGGCGAGACACTGTTCTCAATTTAAAAAACCATGGATTTTGCGGGATTCGAACTCAGAACGGAAAGCGTGGTAAATATGAGTCACATTCCCTAACCACTCTATTTGTAAGCAACCTAAAGAACAATGTAAACTTGCACACTTTTTTATAAATTCTGGGGGTGAGTAAAGATTTTAAAAATGCTTTCTTCCATTGCTACCTATATAGATCTCTTTTCGTACCCCTATAAATTATCATCTTGGAAATTGTACTTTTTCCTATAAGTCTAAGCACTTTCCTCGCATTACTTTTCGAGAGATTTATAAATTGCTTCGCTTGCCTAATACCTGGTGGTTTTGCTCCAATGCTTTGTTTTTCTTTCTTAATCCATTTTTTCAGTTCTAACCTAAGCACACCAAATTGTGGCTCAGGTCCCACGGATGAGAGGGCTGCCATTATTTGGATAGTTGGTCAGCCCGTTCATTTCCTTCTATACCTTCATATCTCGGAACTCACTTAAAGGTAATCTTCCTGTGGTTTACTAGATTTATTAAGTAACGTAGGCACTCCTCGTACAGTTTGTAGATAGCAAATACTTTTTAGTGCATTTATAGCTGCCTGTCTACCTGAAAGTTTATAAATCTGTGCACCTTTTATATCGTTCTTTACTAACTCCTAGGCACGGCCTTGCATGGATCTCAACTTGTAAAAGTGTTGGCATTAGTTCAAGGTGCATTGCTTGGATATAGTTCGGCCCTTTTACCCCTAGACCTAGTCCATATTCGATATTCGATAATATCTGTGTGCCATATTAGGGCCCGTGTTTGAAACTTGGGGCTGTCTACATTTCCTCCAAAGGTCTCTGGTATTTATGACTACTTATAAGGATTTATCAAATTTTAACTTTTGTTGCACTTTGTAAAGTACCGTTATAGCCATCTCATATATTTTAATTCTCTCTAGAAATTCGTAGTGGCTGCTCTTTTCACCTGGTTTTATTTTCATCTATTTCAGGAGTATGTGGACACTCGCAAAAGCAACCTTTTGTACATAAATATGTATGGGTGAAAGGTCGATTGCTGTAATGGAGTAGATTATATAGGAGTTTTCAGTCAAATTAAACATTTTTAAGACGAAATTAACCAATATTTCAAGCAACTTAACCTTTTCAACCAAATTAACCATTGTTTCATACAAATTCTGGTCTATATTACGTCATTAACCTCTCTATCCACAACGATCTTGAAATTCCTTTTGCCAACGAACTGACCCGTTCCCGACTCCAATAGTTTCACACCAACCTCTGAATTCATCCTAACCCTACTGCCATCTACCCATTCCAATCCTGCGAACCCGCACATAGCTTTAACCTACCATGGCTTCGGGACCTGCTTTCCCCTTATTCCTTCACACACAGTGCCAGCATTAGCTGGTTTTTCGTAGCATCTGTCCTCTGGGTGCAGTGCTGGTTTTAGTATTAGTGTTGTGCTCATGTGAAAAAAAACCTTTGCAATCACATTTCTAATAAGTACAAATATGTATAGATTACAAATAAAATAATAAATTAAAAAACTGTTTAACGAAAAAAATTATAAATTAGATATATAAATTAAGTACTTTAAAACATATCATTAGTTGTTTTATTCTCTTGTGTGTTCAGGAAAAAGGTATATCATAGCTGCCTTTGTCTACATGTAAGATTTTTATAATCTACCAATCACAAAATATCACAAAATAATTTTGTGAGTCGCTTAACTTCCTCATTTATCTTTTGAAATAATTTATTGAAATATCATGGTCAATTTGTAAATTGTAACCTTTCATGTTTCATAAATCTAGACACGGAAGTTATTTTAATTTATTATTAACATGTTATTTTTTAACATTTGATGGATTTTTGTTTAGTTTTATAGTTAAAACAGCTGAAGAGGAGGAAGGGCAGCACGCGGAAATCGATCCGTGTACAACAAGGCTTCCCAAACTCTGGTCCCCCGACCCAAACAAGGGGGGCCGCGGTGAACTTCGATAAAAAATAATAATTACAAAAATAAAGTAGAATGAATAAATCAATTTAAAAAACTAATAACAATGTGAAAATCAACAGGATCAGAACACTGAAAATGAAAGTTTTTTTTAAATTTTATATGTATATTCGACGTTTATTTTTTCACAAGTAAGCAAAATAGGCAAGTTAGACGGGCTGGACTAATCTAGACGGTCATTCGGTTTCGTAGAAATTTCATTGTTGTTACTGGATCCCGCATGCTCAAATTCTACAAGTCTCCGTATAGGTGTAGGTCAAACAGCCAGTGGAATGAAATATCTAAAAAGCGTTAACACCACGACGGCTACTAAGATTTACGATTTATAGAGGCTGATGAGTGTAAGCTCATTATGCGATTTGCGCTAAAGTCCTTCCAAGTAATTCAGTCAAGTATTCCGTTTGTCGTACAATTTGTTTACATCTAACGAAATTCCTTGATCTAATTGCATTGACTTGTGTACAGATGGTACAAAAGCAATGACTGGCCAAACGATCGGAGTGATTACTAAAATAAAAGTTAAATCGAAGGATTGCAGTAGCAGTCATTGTGTTCTTTAGCTATGAAACAAATGCCAGCATCTTTCAAGAAAGTTTTGGGTGAGTCTGTTCACGTTATTAATTATATCGAGTCCATTGAAGTCCAGACTTTTTACAATACTGACGATAGTATCGTGATAGTGAGGTGGCTGTCTCGTGGGAAAGCACCAATAACAGGAATTTCCTCCTGAAGTCTAATCTTTGTTGATGTCAAATTGGCCACCGTTTTCATTGATGAAAAATGGCAATGTATACTGACGTATTTATTAGATATTTTCAAGAAAATGAATGAGATGAGTCTTTCTTTGCTTGGGAAGAATATTCAACTTTCGATGGTATTGACAAAGTTCACGCCTTCAAAAGAAAAAATCCTGTTTTGGGTTGAATCTGTTGAGACGGAAGAGGTGGAGTCTATTCCTGCGTCAAATGATTTTTTTTTTTTTAAGAAAACAAACTGAGCGTGCGAAAGTTATTGATGAAAAATGTGAACACCTTTGAACTTTGAGATGTCCATTGAACACTATTTCCGAACACTTCGAGATGCCGCAAAACCATGAATGGGTAGTTAAACTGTTTTTAGTTTCGACATAGCCAATCAGTCTATCTTCAAGTGAATACGAATGTTTGGTAGATATTACTTCAGATACCACCTTGAAATCGACAATACTTTCGTGTATACTTACCTCCATTTTTGGATTCGATGGGAAACAAAAATTGAAACCGCTCGTTGAAAAAGCAAATCGTATTCTTCTTCCATTTGCGAGACTTCAATTTCCAATATCTCTTAGATGTCCATCGTAGATTATGTTTGTGAAAAGGTTCCGCCGGCTAAAAAGCTTGGGAACCCCTGATTTACAATAATAAAAAAACTATTTCAATCAAATTGGGTTTTTGGTTGTCTCCATCTATACAATATTATAAATAATATGATAAAAATAAATATGTATTGACTCATATAATGCAATTTAACGTGATGAACATGCATGGGAGTAGGTTGGATAAAGTAAATTTTTTTTTTAAATGTATTTTATAAACTTCAATTGTACAGTAAATTTATGGTTAGTAATCAATTTTTGCTAGCAAAGGAGAAAGAAAAACTCATTTTGCTAGTATTCATGAATGAAAAGAAACAAACAGAATATGTCGTGATATTTTCGGTGTATTCGATAATATGATAACATCCGGAATTAACTTATAAACCATGATAAAACAATTTAACAAAACAATCCTCTGCAAAATTGAAAAAATAGCCGAAACCAAATTCTATATTCTTTAGCAAAGCTGTTTCCCATTGCTGTTGGTATTATATGTGACGGAACGAAAAACAACCGTTCTGTCATTAATTCGTCCGGCTTTATCGTTTGTGATGACACCGAGCAATATTCACCTTTTCAATACACGCGCTGACGAATAAAAAACTGTTTCTATGTAAAAAGTAACATTATGTCTTTCCATTCTGTTACGCCTAAAGATCGCTTTCAGTTTAATCTTTTTCTTTGATTTGTTGATTTCATTTGGCATTATTCTTAGTCTTAAACCTTTATCATTAGAGTCATATCATCGTTAGAGGAAGGATACAGTCAATATTATTACTTTACATTTACAACCAAACCTATTTTTGTTACGCAAAATAGAATAAACCTAAATGCATTAAAATAAATGTGGTGCGTTTATTTTATCTATCAATGTATTACCGTCAGTATATTCCACGACGCTTCTCAACCTTCTACGCCCAGCGGATTTAAATTATTAATTTCAAATGCAGTAAAAGTAGAATGGATAACCGCAGGGTCCATAAAAATAGAAATAACCCCAAAGCCAAACTGTGGGGAAGGGAAAAAGCCATACTGACAAGAATACGCATAGGTCATTCAACAATAACTAGCGGGTAACTTCTGCCTGGAACGCGGCCACGTAGGTGCTCATTATGTAATAATAACCAGCGAGCACATTTTCAATTACAGAAAGCTTGATGTCTATTAAGTAATATTGTGATATAATATCGGACATGTGAGTATTCTTGTAGCACGGCGGCGAGCACACATCGCCGTTCCGATAGATCAGGTCTATAGAAATTTTTAATTGGGTATAGTGTTTATTGTTTTTATGTAAATTTACTAGAACGAATGTAATTTATTAGCGTGAAAGGAAGGTTTAACTAACCCCGCCCCGAGGAATATAAATAAACGTACAATTATGGTGGAACCGGCAGCCCCCTCATTACCACCGACCAGTCTTCTATTTGTAGTGCACGTATATGTATTGAAAATTGTATATCTACTATATACTAGTTGAACATTATGATTGACGGGTCTGTGGGGAACTGCTTTCAAAAATGTCTATGTCTACCAACACTATTAATTACAGAATACCGCACATGGTGTCGGATGTAAATACACAATTAATTGAAAAATTAAAAGGAAATGAATTAAGGTTGCAGCTCGATGAGGCATCAGACAGTAATAAGGATGCACACTTGATTTTTTATGTACGGTTCATAGATGTAATTCAATCGTCCAGTACTATACTGGAAGTATAAAGCGACTTGTTCGAGATCCTGAATATATTTATGTTTGAAAATAATTTGGAATGGAAAACTGCGTTGGTGTTTGTAGTGCCAAGGGTCGTTCGATTTCCGTCTTTATGGAGGATTGTAGCCGCTTATTTGAAACAAAGCTCCAGATTCAGTGTGAACCCATTGCATCATTCATAGAGAAGCATTTGCATCAAAGCACATAAGTCCTCCACTGAATATTGTCATAGAACGTGTGGTAAATGTGATAAATTATATAAAAACTCTGTCACTGAAAGTACGATTTTTCAACCAATTTTGTGAGTATGTAGGAGCTGAATACATATCTTTGTTGCTCTACAGCTACTCACAATGACTGTCTTGTGAAACTGCATTGCCGCGTACGTTCCAATCTCGGCAAGAAATGTACTCTTTCCTTGAAAAAGAAAAAAAAGAGTATGCCCAACAATTTGTGGAAACGGATTTTTTTTATTAAACTCGCATACATATATGATATATCTGAAAAGATGAATGCGTTGAATTTTTCCCTGCAAAGACGCAATATGCGCATTTTAAAATTAACAGAAAATATTTCAGCATTCTGAAAAATTACATCTAAGGAAAAGAAACGTTAATGAACATGATACCAATGGTTCTGTTCAGTTGTTGCACCAGTTTGTAAAATCGAATGAAGTTGATTTGTCTTGCACTACTAAATCTGTTTTTGAAGATCACCTGTAATAGCTTATCAAATGGCTCGGAAAATACTTTCAAGTAGATAGTAATCTCATACGTTATTGTCTTGCGACAATTCTTTAAATTGCTGTCCTCGATGATCCCTTATGCATTTATACTAATTGAATAAACATGTGCACATGCGCATGCACAAAATGTCAGGAATCTATACTGTCAATCTATTTGGCAGACGTTTTTAATTGTTTTAGCCTCACTGATGTGGGTTTGCTTTTTTTCTAACAGTTTGCAATCCTAGTACGTTTATTTTCGGCGTTAAAAGGTTTTAACGGTTTTGCGGTTTTATGTCTGTGTCAGTGGTTCGAATCTATAGGTGTTACGTTACGTTTTCACTGTATGCTGAAGTCTTATTTTTCCTTTTATTAATCGACCATAAGGGATGAAACGCAAAAATAATAAACGAGTTATGTGATAATTTTATATTTAATAGAAAGTCCACAGGGGACAAGAAGTTTTTGTTAGAATAACTATATTAAATTAATAGTTCGACTTTCTTTATTCAAGGAAATATAAATTAAGCATGGCGATATGAGAAAAATAGCCTACCGTCTTCATAAGAATTTTATTTCCTTTATGCGTTCCTTTTGTCTTACATCGGCCTCGTTTTTTACTCACCTCCCTACCTGCTTATCTACCGATATAATAATTGATATAAACTTAACTCTGAACATTGAAGTAGGAAGTTTCTAGAATCACCTACGGATTTTGGCGTTCAGGAATTAAACCCCGGTTTAAATCCGTCCTGCGGTCATAGCCTTTTCATTTCAGTCCTCAACTTGTAGTTTTCAAACCTAGATTCACTCACATTCATAATGAAATATATGGTTTCCTATTTATATACCATTCACGAGATACTCTTCTATCACCCTTTAGAGATATTAAGCTAATCTAATGGAAGGACTATGGGGTATTCAACATTCCACCATCGTCCCTCGCACACTACAGTTCTACGCTAATAACACATTCACACTCAGTATACAAATGGGAACTAAAATCAAGCCATCTATGGAAATTATATTCTATAAAACATCCTTCTCTCTTCCAAAAATCGGAACAGGGGACCCAAATCCTTCCTGCTGTGCTCAAGCAGAATTTTCATATCTAGTGGTATTCCATTATATGGAACCACTGTATGACACCTTTCAATTCAGTAGGGCACAACGAGAACCGTATACATTTTTTTTTACTGGGTTTTCCCTTTTCTTTACCGAGATCATGACACTTTTACGTAAATATTGATGTATTGCATTCTTGTTTTGTATATATTGTACGTTGCTTGGGTTACCTGACTACTTACTGTACTTAAATCCGTTTATATTTACTTCGCTTTTTATATCTTTTTGTTTTAATTTCCTATCTACCGTATATTATTATTTAATCAATTTCTTTCGCAATCTCTCTATAAATGTGTTTCCGCCGATTAAATTAAACCTGACAGTACGTTCTACTAATTGTATTTGACCGATTATCTTTAAAGAGGTAAAAGAGGAATTTTTATAATAATTATTTTATTGTTAATATCATAAAGTCTAATTGAAAAACTTGCGATGACAAATAATAAAATTTTTTTATTACAAAATGTAATCATTTTGCAAATGTAATTTTCCTTCTCTTTCGTTCGAGGCAGGGGAAATACATTATTAGAGAAGAAAGGAGTACGCAGATATTGGGTTAGGAGTGGAGTTGACCTCTTTACTAATTGTCTTTGCGGTTTCTAAAGGCTCGGATTAGGTCTACTTTAAAGTTTTGGATCGATTGGGCGACTTGCCCTTGTTACCACCTCGTACTCTACACCCAAGCTTGTACTCTTCTTACGTGATCGGTTTTACAATTTGGGCAAATTCACATTTATCACTGGCCGGGCACATAAATCAAGCCTAATAAAACAGCTTTCGAAATCGCGTGTAACAATTGAAAATGGGGTCCATGTTGAAACGCTATTATCCATATAAAACACTAAGTAATGATGTAATTTACCAGTGATACAATATGAGGTGTTAGCTTAAACACATAAAATTTTATTCTCTAGCAACCATTTTTCTAATTCGATATTAAACACTATTTCAAAACTAATTATATTGTATTTTTTAACGTCAACTCAGTTGAATAACGTTAACTATTCAATTGTTATGCATAAAAATTCTTCGTAAATTTTTGGTTTTTCCTCCTATCCTCCGTTTCAACACTCCTTCCTTTAATTCGGTCTAAACAACGTCGTAAACTTGTCCGTTTGTAGGAATCGTTTGGGGCCCAACCAGGTCAATCCATTAGGTAACTGGCACAGATATTCTCGTCATTCCATGGCATGTGGCAATGGTATTCTTCCTTCGTCCTCACGGGAAAACGGCCACAAAATAGACACCCTCAACAAAAGTTTTTATAAATAAGAGGGGCGATTAGACGTGTATATCTCATGTGTTTATCTATGCAAATTTTTTGGTCTGGGATGTTACAAAGGGCGAAAAATGCAAACAACCCTTGTGAAACTACCTTGTTCTAAACGGAAATAAATTCCTTCTACATAATTTTTCACCTAATTGCCCTGTTCTCCAAATTAAATGAATTCCCATAAAATAACAAAGAATTTTTTTTCCAAAATTTAAGGCTGATCTTTTTAAATTATCTCTTTGTTCCATAACGGATTCAACAGGATAACTATTACCTGTTCAACTTAACGAAAAGTATTTTAATTCCCTGTGGTGAGATACGTAGAGTAAAGCAACATATCTACGATTGGAAAAAAAACCAAACAAAATCCTACAGCACACCCACCATTTTGAACACCAACACAATTTCGAATTCAACAATCTAAAAATATTACACAAAGAACAAAACAAACATAAACGTAACTTTTTAGAAATGGTTTACATCAACAGAGATAAACCCAGCATCAATTACAGAACAGACACATGTAAACTCAGTCGCAGGTACGTCAATATCATTACTTTAATTCAATATCGATAACATACATATATCAACATCACATCACAACGAAACATATAATATAGTATATAAAACAATCATCACATTCCACACAGCAAACATTTCTACATAGTCTAATTCTTCAACAATTTGGCTTTCCTTTCCCTAATTATCCCCGTCTATATAATCCTGAAAGGATAATCAGGCCGAAACATTACACGCGTTTTTTCCCGTTGTCGGCTCCTTTCGCCTCAAAGGCACATCGTCCCTTAACGACACAACCCTTGGATGTGCTTAACAAAATTGACTTTCCTGTCTAGTGTCAGTCCGAGATAAATAACTTTGTCCACCCAATTTACTAACACTCCCCCCAAAGAGATGCTATGTGTGAGCAACGGTCTACGCCTAATAACGAAAATTGTTTCGGTCTTAGATAAATTTATCTTGAGCTTCCAACTAACATAAAAGTGGCTAATTTTCGCAAGCTCAAGATTTAATCTTTTTACGATGGTGCATAGTCTCCATGATGAGCAATAGAGGGCCATGTCATCATCGTATAATGCAAGATGGGAATTTTTTATTTTAGGCATGGCGTTAAAGAAAAGTGTAAATGAGGTAGGTCCAAGGATCGACCCCTGTGGAACACCTGCAGCTAATTTGAATTTAGGTGAAAGGGTGTTGTTCCGTGAAACCCGGAAGAATCAGTTGTTAAGATATGAATGGATACAATTGACCAGGTAAGGGGGGAAATTATTTTGAATAAGTCTTTACACTATACCTTCCTGCCACACCGTGTCGAAGGCCTTTTCCAGGTCAAGTAAGACCATGCCAGTGTGCTTTTTTGCATTAAAATTTGCTATACATGATCCACCACCCTTGAAAGCTGCGACACAATGTCCAGTCCCGGCCTGAATCCAAATTGAATTTTCTTCATGATTCCGTTTGTTGAGATCTGTTTTTCCAGTCGGATAAGTACAATTTTCTCAAAGATCTTACTCAAAGAGCTTAGAAGGCTTATTGGTGTGATATGAGGGCTACCATGAGGCTTCTTGATATATATTAACTTGGAAACTTCCCAACACTCCTGGAAATAATCAAGTAAAACATAGCATTAAAAACATAGGCCAAAAAGGTTAGTGCTTTTCTGGGGAGATTCTTCAGCATGATATGACTTATTGAGTCAAGTCCCGGAGATTTTCTGTTTTTCCGTGAGTGTATTGCTGTTTTTATTTCACGGGGGGAAACGAATTTACAATCTGCGGGAATGTAGGAAGTCTAGTCGAGGAAACCCATTACTTTACGAGAAACTAGCTGTCCTAGGTAACGAGGGCCCTGGTTTGCTGTAAGCAGATAAACTAGCCCAAAAATGTTCACCCATTGCCCTCACTTTTTGATTGTCCGTAACGTGATTTTTGCCATTGTACTTAATAGGGATTTCATGCATTTCAGCATTTCCCCTGAGCTTTTTTGTCACCTTCGAGAGTGAGTTGTTTTTAGGGCTAACGTCACTAAGAAAACTTGTCCATCTCTGATTTTTCCATGACTCGACTTTAAACCTAACCAGACACTGAAGTTTATTAACAAATCGTGTGCAGTGTACGTCTTTATTTTTGTGGGCCATTCTCCTGACTCTATTTTTAAATATGATGAGGTTTAAAATTTCAGAACTTAACTCTGGCTGGTTGTTCCGTATAACGGTTTTAGGTATATGTTTTTCAGCGGCATTTCGGATGATTTGGACAATAGTTTGAGTTTCCCTTTCAACGACCTCAAAGTTGTCCAGTTTGAGAGGTAAATAGATTTCATAACTAATGCAAAACTAAGCTGTTTAGATTGAAACCCACTTGCTGTCGCGAACGTAGAGGAAAATTTCTTCCCCTAATCCTTCTGGATTCTATGGCTCTGTGATTTCACATTCTTTTGGGGAATAGCGGTGGTTTCCCTCACAATTGGCACATTTAGGATTCATACTGGTTGATACTAGCGTACAGTCTTTAGTTTCATGAGTTTGTGCACACAGGCAGCATTTTCGGGTCTTCCTGCAGAAACCAGATAGGTGCCCAAAAAGCCTTGGCATCTGAAGCAGCGAACTAGTTTTTCTTGTTATTAAGCTTTTGCCATTGCACTCGACAGTGGCATATAGCTTTGATAGCAATTACATTTCTTATCAAAGGCCCTTTAGCAAAGGTTATTGAGAAAGTTGGACCGCTTTTCCAGTCTCAGAATTTTGCTTTTGAAATCGCTGCAATTTTAGCCCTTGCAGGCCTTTATTTTTTAAATCTAGTTTGATGTCGTGTGGAGTTATCGTCGCAGGCAAACGTACAACCATTTTCGGTCCATTGGCGGATTTGAGAGGGTATGTGTGAAATTCAACGTTAGATTTCGTGAGGTATTCAGAGAAGAAGGGGTGATCTTCCTGTGTTTGTGTAAACGCTAGTACTCTGTCCATTTCATTTCAAAATTCAATTTCAACCTTCAGAAAGGGGTTTTAGCTCTTTTATGGATTTGCTAAAATCCCGGAATTGCACGTACATAATAATGAGGGACATGGGAAATTGTTGTTTAGTTTTTACAGTTGTAGCCTGATCTAAACAAGTTGACGAACTCTCCTCAGAATCCAAGAGGACCGCAAATTGATTGTCGGTATCTATATTTGCATTATCGGGTGTATTCCGTTGTTCTCGGCGTTTTCTTTTGATGGATTTCCGTCTTGCCACAGGTATGAAATCGTCGGACATTTCTCTTTGAATTGTTTTCATTCTCCAAGCGAAAACGATAGCAGTGGAATGTACGGAACTTAGTGTTGAGTGGAGATGGAAGTAAGGTGATAAGGCCATGCAGGACGGACGCCGCGGCGACCCGCCTGAACCCCTAGACCTACACCAACAGAGAACTCACGTGTTCCAATTGTATTGCAAATTGTAACTTGCCGAAATGAAGTTAATTAATATTAGACACGGGGCGTGTTTCAAGTTTCAGACTTCACTATTCAGTCCGAACGCACTTACGACTAACTCGTACCAGATTCGCCAAAAACTATTTTCTGAAAAACGCACACTAGGTATGTACGCGTATTTATCGACACGATGTTGTTCGTTCAGCATCTGCTTACGTGTATAATTCGACTTATGACTTATGTGGCAAAATTCATTCTTTTGGTTTTCGACGTTTTATCTGTTCCATCTATTCACTCAAGTAAAGTGGATATATCATCGTCACCCTTTTAATTAGATAATAAATTAGATAATCTAATTGAGGGTCTATGGGGTACTCAATATACTGTCATTACCACTTCCACAATACACGCTAATTACGTATTACGCTAATAAATACATTCTCTGTTAATACTATAGACATTAAAACAGCCCTATTTTCCTTAAAAGTCGTAATTGACGTTGGTGCTTGGTGCACAATTTTCATATCGAGTGGCATGCTAGCACTCTCATATCGAGCCAAGAAATAAGACTCTTCAATCGAGGGTACAAATAAAATAATAAAATACGAAAAAGTACCTACTATTAATTGTCTATTATTAATCAAGTGGGGATGATTTCTCTTCTACGATACAGAATCTCGATGATTCATCGATCTACCCTCGTACTTGATACCATACATGTTTTTCTGCCGCTTCGAACCACTTACAGTGTAAATTCGTTTTCATCGTATTTACCAATTACATAACTAATTGAAGGTTACAATATCAACATACTCAAAAGTGAACACGAAAATGATATGTGAGGCAAGAGTCTGATCCCTCTGAAAAATTATATGTAGCTGTGCCTATTTTACAGTCAAATCGAAATAGCCGGTTTGTTCTATTTATGCTATGCCTAAAATGAACATTTGCCATTCTCGGGGAGTGTTTAATATATTATGATATGTACATATAAAAACAGAAGTGGATTATAAAGTGGAGTGATGTAGATTACAACTCTCAACAGATCTGAGAATTGCATTTTCATGGAAATCCGTCCTAACGCTGGACCGGCCCAAAGACTAGTTCTGAAAAGCCTGCCGCAATCCTGATACCCGGACAATAAATCCCTTTCACAAGCTTGACAGTAGATTTTCTTGCAAGAGAGTTTTCGCCCGTTCTATTTTGTTATCCTCTTCGTTTTATATTTAAAAAAAAAATCGAAGGTTTCTTTTGACAATTGTTGAATCATGCAGTCTTAATTCCTTACGCATTTTCACATTTGAAACGTTGCTGGAATAAGAATGCAAATTACTTGCTACAATTACAGCCAATTCGGACAGTATGACGGCTTAAATCCTCTTAGACTGATCAGGATTAATGGCTTTAAAGTATCAAATCCAAAGTATTTTGTTTGCCACTTTGCTAACTCTACATCTTACTTATCCTAACAGAAGATTCTTGTCAGTATTTAATTTTTTCGCTCAATCTGTGCCATATTAGAAAAGTACCTTGGGCATGGCTTCTGAAACTTTGCGCCTGGAAATGATTTTTGGATGACGAACCTCTGTTAATGCCTGTTAATGCGTCTAGTCTGTCCTAGACAGGCATTAAAATAAAACTGACGATTTTCAATTTAGTTGATTTTTGTTTGTGGAAGTTTTATTAGGATGAAAAGGACAAAATTTGAGGTTTAATATCATTCCCAACCTGCAAAATGAACAGCCAGTGACCCAATACCACTGAATTTTCAGTATTTATTTCCTTAGTTAACTTAACTTTTCACTCTGCAGGTTCTAATGGACCGACGGTGCAAACTTTTCAGGATAACGCCACAAACATCAGAGTGTCCAATAGTAAAATACAAAATGAAAATTAAGACGGGTTAACTGACATATTACGAAAAATATTCAAAAGGAGAATTCTTCTGAAAGCACAATTTTTGAACAATGAGTTAAACTTAAAATTACCTAGCTATAACCCCAGTGTACGTATTTTATAGGGGTGCAATAACTAAGTAACTGCATTTTTAAATATTTCTCAATTAAAATATTGCACTAAACGTGTATAAGCGAAATATCAAAAGCTAAACTTTTTTTATACTTAAAACAACAGAAATTGTGCAAAACATATTGTGATTTATTTTAGTTTAGCATATTTAGAAGTGGTCACTTTAGAACGTAATAAAAATACCTGGTAACAATTTCAGATTGGAAATGCTGATGTTGATAAAGTCTCTGACCGGGGATTTGTGTCATTATGGAAATTAAAGCTAAGCCAGCTGACCAGGGTCCATCGATTATGTAAATTGATACCCTTCCTCATAGACTGCCTGAAATAACACTTATAGAATGGGTGCCGCTAAATATTTTTCTCCTCCCAAAATACATTACTGATAATTTATTTGACAATATTCTATACTAAGGAGGCAACATTTACAATGAATATGGAGATAATCATATTATCCTTTTTTTGGTGCATTATACAGAATGAATCGTCGTCTGTTCCGATTTTCCGAGGAAACATCGTTTTTTTTACTGTGTATAATAATTTATAGATTAATGTGTTTCATTGTGCATGTTGAGAATGAATGTATTAGCGTGAATGTGAAGTGTAAGAAGGTCGATGGTGGAATTGGTATGGATAACTTGGAGAACAACCCGACGCTGCACTCAGAGGGCGTTCTATCAACATTACTGTCTGAAGAAGGCTATAATTAATTGCCTAGATATGTAGATGATCTGACGGTAGTCGTGAATGGGCCCTTTGCCGAACGCGCAAGCGCACTCAACATAACAAACAGTAGTGTAAAAAGGAAAGACTTACTATAAATCCTGACAAAACCATCGAAGTTCCCTTTACCGAGAATAGGGCAGTACGAACGCTTAAGCCCCTTATGCTAAGTGGAGTTGAAATTCCTTTCGCTAAAGAGGCGAAATATCTGCGAGTTATTTTCGACCAGGACTTTCCTGGAATCAACAACTAAAGAAAATCACGCAAAGAGCAAAGTTTGCCATTGGCAGATGAAAACGCCTTTGGGGGAATAGCTGGGTACTAAACCAAAGCTATCCCTGTGGCTATACACAGCGGTTGTTAGACACATGATAGGCCTCCGGATCAGTGGTTTGGTGGACAAAGATATTACAGCTAAGATCTGTCCAGACCCTCAGTACAGCTCAGAGACTTGCGTGTCTCAGTATCAATGGGGCAATGAGAACAACCCCCACGGCTGACCTGGATGTCCTGAATATACCACCACTATACACACATCTTTATTCAGGGAGAGGTCAGAGCCACAATTCATAAGAATGCATTGAAAGGCTCCAATAGCCTACTCACATAAAAAGGAGCAACTAAAGCTTTGAGGGGAGCTTCAGCTAGATAAAAATTTGATGACGCCTACTGTTGCTATGACCCCTAAATTCAGTTTAGACAACAAATTTCTGATCAAAATACCTGGTAAAGTAGTTTGGGGAAAAGGATCCTAGTAAATGCCGACTATATATGTTTTACAGATAGCTCCAAAAACCGAATATGGGCCAGGAGCTGGCATTTATGGAAATAAGTCAAGGACTAGAGTTCATATAAGCCTCCGACAATATACCACCGTTTTTCAAGCCTTTCATACTCGGACAGCCAGGCGGCACTGACGGCAATTGCCGCATCGACGGTAAAGTCCAGAGTCGTTTGGGAAATTGGGACAAATAACAAAATTGTCCTTGTCTGAATGCCAGCATACATGGCAGAGGGGCAACTAAGCCGCCGATAAATTAGCCACGGATAGTTCACTGAAGACAGCTCTCAAATAAATATTGGCCCTGAAAACTTTTGTGGCTTACTAAACTGCCAAAAACGCGGATCCATTAGACAATGGTTTAATAATAAGTCCCAATAGGAATGTAGTCCAGGACAGTGGCATGCGAAAAAATTTGTCAATGGAACATGGCAGGATCGAACAGCAGAACTACTAAATCTAGGATGTGCTAGGACTATAATAACAGTTGGACTGCTAACTGGACACTACAACTCCGGAGGCATATCTATAGACTCCTCAACAAACCTGTGCAGACATAACGTAACGAAGGCCTATGTAGGCTGAGATTCCTAATCCTGGTAGAGGAAAAGCCAGGGCCTGAAGGATTACACAAGGCCCTTGAAAAAGCTTCGGGTTATGTAAAAATCCTCAAGCTTAACGAGGAGCTCTGAATAAAAAAATGGGAGATGCACAATAGATCAATACTGGTCGCGGTGTATAGGTCGTAAAGTGGCCGGCTCCCATATAATCTATCTATCAATCTAATTATTTATACATAAAAAGTCGCATCTGTACACTTCTGCGCTTCCGATGTAAAAGGCTGAAAACGCTCAACGTGACTTGAACTTAGGAAATGGCAAGATAATACTTTGCAGCTAAACAGCACAGGACATCTCTGCCAACCTTTTGGAATAGATACTACAAATCACCCAATATTTGGCCCTTCTTTAAAAGATAACGTTTAAAACTCATCGCGTAGAACATCAACAAGGATAAACTACTACAAAGAGTCTTCCTGAGCAATCCAACAACAGCCAAATAATATACCGTGGGAAACATTTGAAGCACGAGACTTCAATTCTGGCCTACCAAATATTTGGGCAAACGTTTATTTAGATTTCCACGTCACCCATATGTCAAAATTAAAAATACAGCTTCACGAACTAAGCCTCAAAAACACACCTTTTCTAGATCTTAAAAACAACAATTTTTCATTATTTCACATTTCTTAACTGCAATGAGTTCCAGCAATCTGTTTAATGACCATCATGGGGGATTTGGGCAAGATTCAAGAAGATACAGCGGACTCCGTGCCGTTAAGTACATTTTTTTTTAGAGGAGTGTCTTTGGATCAAAACCATACCTTTCGATAGTAGAGATTGTCGAGCCGCAATAAATTTTTTGGGCCGCGGAACAGGTCATACAACGGTAGAGCAGTCTTGAGGAGAGCAAGGTTTCCAAACTTTTAGTAGGGTCTCCCTGTCTGCTCGCAACTTGAAATTATCAATTTACTTTGAGAATCCGCGTATTTTGCAGCAAACTTCGACAGCTTCTATGTGTGACTCATGAAACATCGAATGTGAGGCCGAGGAAGCGCACCCTCAGAACTTACTATCCCACCCTTCAACCCAAGCAGAGTTCTCGTGGGTTATGGACGCTCCTCCGTCTGCAGAATTGGACGCACACATCAATAACTTGGCTGGAGAAACATGAAAAGAAATTAGAAGGAATAAAATGGGAGAGAGATGGGGAATAGGGCATTATTACTTTCTCTTGTAGTTTCGCACACTTTTTCAAATTAGCGGGATTCTGGCAAATAGCTGCATTTTGACATGAAAATTTGATATATTTAAGAACAAACAATAGAAACTTACTAATCATATTTAAATAGTAGAATTTAAATTGCAGTTTTAAATTTGAAACGTGTATACTCATTTGGTACCGTTTGTTCGGATTTATCAAAACTGCATATTTAACTATAATCAAACTATAAATGGCACTTGTAACATAAGGCATTAGCAACTATAATTAATTATACATGAAATCTGCTAACAAGTTTATTTCTTGTACAAATAGAAGGCGGTAAACGTTGGTAAAACAAGATGGTCCCAAACAGTCAGCCGGCTAAAAAAAACAGGACAAACCTCAGGAGAAAACCACGGACAAGTAAATAGACTCGTACTTATTTGTCTACTTTGATCTTGTAGCCCATTAACAATGTCCGATCCTCACTGATCTCAGCCCTGGGGCTATTCGTTCTCCTGTACATAATTGAAACGTAGAAATCCAATAAACGGTTTGAAACTAACTTGCTCCGTTTTCCAATGGGACTGGAACACGATTTAATTTGAAACTACATTCCTATTTTTGCGAGAAACTTTGAACAGAGTAATTCTCTCATTACAAAATTCACTAATACTTTGTTTTCGAGTAGCTTTTAATTAACTTTATTAACAATTAATTATTAATATGTTATAAGGAATACTTTTTTTTACAAATATGTATAACATGGTACTGGGTTCTTCATAAATGGAAAATAATTTCATTTCGATTAATTTTAAAGCATAATGTTTAATGTGTAAATTTAGCTATATCATGCTTTATTATTCACAACTAAATTTTATTCTAAATGAAAATCATTCATAAATAATCGCATATAAAATTAATAGACAGTTTGGCGTTTCGATACTTAAAACATAGGTGTATATGTCAGATATCTAAATAGTATTAATTATTTTCCTAACATTTTATATTTTGGGTCATTTTTCCTATTGCGATTTTCTTATCTTTCACAAACTTTCCCTGGGATAAAAAAAAATATCACTGAACGATGAATTTACACATTGCTTAATTCAGATTTTTATTTAATTATCATAATTATTGTAAGGGGAGAAATAAAAGCGTTATAAGTACGCACGTATCGGAATCCAATACTTTCGGGTTCCAAAGCGAGATTTGTCTGGCTGGTTCTTCAGTAATGGGCCATGGAGAGGAAAAAAGTCACACAATGCCGACCGCTTGAATTCCGGACCAACCGACTGTCGGGGGCATTTCCTTCCACGCATTATCCCAATTAACTTATTCAAACAATTAACTTATATTTATTTCACTGTTTTATAAATCCAATCAACAGGCTTTTATAAAATTTTCTTTTTTTTAATGAATGCATTTTACATCAACTGTATACGGGGTAACAAGTAACATTGGTATGAAAAATTATTTACAAAAATATGAAAAAATGTATACAGAGTGAAGGAGTAGTCTTACGGCCCCATATATATAAACGTAGACATTAATAATTAGATCCGTAAAAACGGGTTTTCATTCTCCCGAACCGACATTGTCACTTTTTAGAAGATTTCCAGTTCATCCGTTTCATTTACGAGCAAGTTTGGACATTTTCTGAAATTCGAGTTGTTTGACCTTCGAAAACCTAACTTAGTATGAAGTGATGTTGTTTTGCGGCAGGGTTTTTCTTTCTGTTTTGCTAATTGAAGGTTAAGGGCCGTTGGTTTGTGCGGTGATTGGCTTCCGACGTAGCATCTGCTGTTTTGCTTTGGTTAGGAAAGGTGGTCTCTCCTATTTTTTTACGGACTGAACATCCATCTGAAGGTTTGTCTCCAGATTTTCGTCAGTTTTTGAAGCTTTGATGTCCTACTTCAGGTTTGTTTGATTTTCACTTTCTTTACTCATAAGAATCCACGTGTAGCAAGGGAACTAAATGGCCCACTCCATCCGAGCACCGAATGGCTGAGGTCACCCGGTATCAGGAGACACCGTTCAAGATAGCCAATTAACACTGACTGCCAATGAGTCACTCGGCACGGTTTGCATAACTTCTTAGATTGGGGCGGATACTGTTTTCTGTCTAACCCAAGACCGCATGATAGGGGGTAGTGGATGCTGACGGGTGATTGGACAAGGGGGGGGGGGTGGTAGGGCATTGTTTATCGAAGAGTGGTTACAGAATTTGCGTACCTTGCATAAAGGATAGGACACCAGAGCACATTTAGCCAACTCGCACCGTGCCATCACCTCGACGATCAATTGTGAACCATCCCGTCAGACCGGTGAAGAACCTTTTCCAGGGTACAATACTAGGAAGCGGGATTGGTTTTTGAACCCCGTGGAAAATCATATAAACTCACATTTGTTGTATATACGTGTTTCAAATAAATTATCTAAAAAATAAATAAGAGGTTGGGCCTTGGAGAATTTAAGACGTCAACTATATAGTGTACCATTTGATTGAAACACACATCTAAAAATAACTACGTAACTAGCTGTACATATTTCGTAACAGTGAAAATTAATAGAACACTACTGTATTACATATGAGGGATTCAAATAAAGAATGCATAAACGAATATCATAAACAAAAGACCAAACATAATTTAAAAATTGGTGGAAGAACACCTACAACCAATCGCATAGTTGAATTGAAACAGATTGATTTGTTGACTTTCGAACATGAAAATATTAATTTATGATAAAGTTTTAAACGTTCATGTTTGCTGGCTGAATTTAAATAAGTGGAGATAGTGTTGTCAATTGTGTTATAATTCATTAAACGCTTTGAATAGCAAATCAATAGACACATCAATTAAACACATTTAACAAATTTCAGCCTCCCTTACTTACACACGAAGTCGAAACAGAAAACAAATTACCGTTCCTAGACACACTCGTAAGACAAACAAATGACACACTACCAGTACCAAAAACTTACAATCACTGATCGCTACCATAATTATACATCACACCACCTCTACACACAATATTAAACAGGGCTAAAGGATTATTACCAAGAATCATATCTCTAAGTCACGAATCATTTCACCTATAAAATATTCAAACATACAAAAATTCTTACATTACAACAACTACCATAAAAACATAACCAATAGAACCATAAACAATTATAACCCAGCAGTACGCAAAACAACATCCTCCACAGTACATAAAACATCATCAACTAAATCACACAAAGACAAACCAATACACATATCCATCCCATTAGTCCACACATTGTTACACAAAATAAGTAAATTGCTTTCCTCAGAACACATTAAAATAGCTTTTAAAAACCACAAGACAGTACATACACTTTTTACCAAAGTCAATAACACCACACCAACAGCTTATAAATCCGATGTAATTATAAAATTATTGGTATGAACTTACGTATGGATTTAGGCACTTACATTGGAATTATATCGCAATATCTATAAAAACGGAAAGTAAACACATTTATGCCTGCAAGACACCAAAAGCCAATCCCACAGCAATGGCCACACACCATTTTGAAAAACAACACAACTTTGATTTCCACAAAGTAAAAATACTTATTAAAACTAGCACAAACGCTACTTTCTAGAAATAGTCTACATCAACAGAGACACACACAGGGTTAATTATAGACGAGATATATCCAAACTCAGCCGTTGCTACGCCATTATTAAGTAAATAAACTATTAAGTTATTTGAATTACATAAAACCGCCTAAGGTCAACGAAAATGTCCCAGATTTACCGCGTCCAGCACCCTGTCACAATCATATAAAACAGCAAAACACAAATTCACGTTTCAAAAAAATTTCACACAACACCAATAAAACACACAAGAACAGCACCACACGTAATATGGGCATGAAATACTTGGCATCAAAGTTTACATTTACATTTGTATTTTTCCAATTAAAATATGTTTTGTAATTCACCTAGGCCCTGAAGATGACCCGAATAAAGATCGAAACGTCGGCAACACAATAAAAAAGGTGTTTTTCTAAACTACCCTATTCTTGACCGCTCCTCACGAATTCAACAAATTATTAATAGCAATCATTAGAAGTTAGGGTTGATGGCGGAATAATTTTTAAAAGTACCCCATCGACCATAATTTAGATTAGATTACCTCCAACTAGCAAAGTAAAAAATCTACTCTTGGGAAACCAAAAAGGAAAAAAGTGTTTCTGCAGAGGTACCAAAAATACCAGAGGCAGGCGGAAAAGACGATCCTCTTAGGAAAGGTCTAAGCGGTCTATGACCAAATGGTACCTGAGGGAGATACACTTGCGGAAAACACCCGATAAGCACAGCATGTCGGATACAATAGCTGTTAAAGGGCGTAGTATAAAATACACCCTGACTAATCATCTACATCAACCACGCACGATCAATCTTCGCTTGAGGCTTTTTGACTGACTTTTGCACCAGCTTTTGATAACCTCACGGTAATTTTGGAAGTTGGAGGTTGCTTGGAAAGGTTTCGGATTAGATTAGAAGACGATGGTATGGCAATTTATTAAAATGTTAAGAGTATAAACGGTACAGTGGATCGTACCAAGAATGTTCCCTTGTAGGACGCCTAGCATTTATCGTACAGTTATCATAGTAGTGGTCGCACTACACTCTCAAACAGTCGTTGGTTCAATAGGATTCATAGATATTGTAATAAAAAGTGGATAGGAATTTGTTAAATCTCTAGAGAAACCAGAATGCCATACAATAAGCCACATCCAGGAACCCATGTAATATTCTTAGTTCTCTAGGTCGTAGGACATGGTAACAATGGTTGTCATGGTGAAAGTAAATCAATTCATCTATTGGCTATACACGGCAGTAATAAGACCCAGAATAACCTATGGATCACTAATGTGGTGGAACAAAGCTCAACACAAAGTAGCTACTCAAACATTAGGCAGCATACAAAGACTAGCAAACTTATGTATCACAGGGGCGATGAGAACAACCTCTACCAACACATTAGAAACTTTGCTAAACCTACCTCCATTGGAAATATTTATACAAGGAGAGGCTAGGAAAAGCTCATTTAGGCTCCAGAAACAATTAAATTGGAAAGGAACTAAACAATTCGGGCATACAACCATAATCAACAAAGTCAGACACCCATTATTAGAAATGGGGACTGATTACATGATCCCGGAAACAATCTTCACAACTTCCTATAAAGTCTCAATGGACTACAAAGGAGAGGAAGAATACAGGAGAGCATCAGATACAGTGATATGGTACACAGATGGCTCCAAAACAAACGAAGGAACCGGATCAGGCGTTTTCTGCACAAGCCCAAAACTTGAGCAATCAAACTCATTAGAGAAGTACACTTCGGTTTTCAAGCGGAAATACATGCCATCAATGCTTGTGCCCTGGGAAATCTTAAAAGAGGTTACACTGACAAAAATATCCTCATAAGATCAGACAGCCAAGCAGCTATTAAAGCATTAGCATGTAAAAGAATAACATCAAAACTAGTCAGTGAATGCATCCAAAATCGCCAAAACCTGGGGAAACACAACAACCTGATGATATCTTGGGTGCCAGGGCACAGGGGAATTTTGGGTAACGAGAAAGCAGACAGACTGGCCAGAGGTGGATCTGCAAGACCATACATAGGCCCCGAACCTATCCTTGGGATAACAAAAACAAATATAGAATCCTCCATCGCAGAATGGATCCAAGCAAAACAAAAGGAAAAATGGATAAACTCTAGCGGTGCTAGACATAGTAAACGTATGATGAAACAACCAACAAACAAGAATGGCAAAAACACTGCTACAATTGGAGAGGGCCAAACTCAGAGGAGTGGTAGGACTACTAACCGGTCACTGGTATCTGAGAAAACATCTACACAACATGGGTATATACAGCGATGACCCCATTTGCAGATTATGTAATGAGGAGGAGGAAGCAGCCACTCATATCATCTTCAAATGCGAAGCAACAGCTCAGTGGAGGTTTAACCTAACGTACGGAAAAGACATAGGGAATCAAATTGCAGCAGCAACAGTCAATGACCTGATACTTCTAAGAAGAAGGAGTGAGTCTATTGACTGAACTAAGGAACTAGGAAGGTACAATAAGCCAGAAGGCTGCAGTGCCTGGGGAATACAAACCCCGCTTCCACCATACCATACCATCGGAGGAAATAATGGCCGCTACTTTGAAACTTTGCTCGATGCTGCAATAATTGGGAAGAAATCCGAATTTGTGAATTCTTTGAAAAATGAAAAATCCACTTTTAAACTATATTTGTGGTTTTCAGGAAAGAAGAAATCAAAGATTGTGTAATAAACGATATCTATTTATAAACACTTTCGTGTGCCACACTGGTGCATGTGTCGACCGCTGATTTTATCGCTTAACAACGAAAGCGTCTTAAACTATGCTTTAAATTCATTGTTCTGTTTCAGGTAGACAATTGAAACTTGTGCGAAAAAATCAAAACAAAAAACAATGAACTTTATAAAACACGAAATAAGATAACAAGTTAAAACAAAAGCAATGCGAAGGGCGTAAATACAATGACCCCTTTCCCTCTGACGCAATAGCATTCACATTGGAAATGTTTTAAGAGTTCTCAGGCTTATCCAACTGGCGTGGCAAAAGGAGGCAATTGTTTATGTAAGATTATAAAAAGAAATTTACTATTTTCTTATGGTAAGGGGGATCAATGCCGTTGACACAAAACACTATGCAACGAAAATAAATAACTAGAAAACCATGTAACTTACACAAAAAAATTATAATAAAATATTTTTTGTAATTGTGTGTGAATGTTATAACTTACATATTTCTCCGAACACCAATTTAACCTACTACAAACGAAAGTAAAGAAAGTTATTTCTGACAGGTTAAGATAATAATAATAGCCGTGCATATTTTTTGTGTGAATTTATGTTTGCGCGTTTTATAAAGCGTAAATTTTCGCTTAATAAAACAAAATAAAAGGCTGAAAAGCTAATTACATCTTTCCAAACTAACTGTTAACCAAAACAAATCATTAAGATTGAGGATTCCAAGATTTATTTACGTAACCTACTGAAACAAAACAGATTTGTAGGTTTTATTTTAGTCCTTTGACTTGATGACAGTTATGAGGATGAAACAAGAACCGACAGTGGGGGTGCATGTTCCCAAAGCACAGCAGTCTTCTTTCTGATTGTATTTTCCTAGTTCCTTAAGTGCCTTCATGCGAGTGGCAGTAAAAATAAGTAAACTTTTCAAGACTTAGGGGGGTAATTAATCGAGAAAATCCCTTAAAATCGAGAAAGAGAGAGAGAGAGAGAGAGAGAGAGAGAGAGAGAGAGAGAGGAGAGAGAGAGAGCGAGAGAGAGAGAGAGAGAGAAAGAGAGAGAGAGAGAGAGAGAGAGAGAGAGAGGAGAGAGGAGAGAGGAGAGAGAGAGAGTGTGAGAAAGAGCGCCACGAATACTTCATTAACTACGGCAATAACTTTAACATGTCTTATCAGTTAGGTTCATCATCACAGGTCTTTCCTTCAAGGAGGCCGTGTGAAACGAATAGAATATAGAGGAATTGAATACGGGTTAAGAATTCCAAGGAATGGAAGTTTTTTTGATTAATGTTCAATGGTGAGAGAAAATGTGAAGTAACATATCGTGTACCAATGAAATTTATCAAAGAAAGGACAGACATTTTTTGAAATAAAAAACGTGAAACCGACTAATACGAAAAGATGGAATTAAACCAGAAGTCAGTAAGGTCACTTGTTTGAGGTGGAGGTGAGTATGGCAATTCACTTTTGGGAAAAGATAGTTTACTCACAAAACTTTTAGGCAGCTATCCGGATTTCGAGTATGCGACGTTCCAATCGGCAGCTGGTTATTTATACCGCTCTATTTCGACCGCGCGAAAAAGGAGGATGATAACACAACCGAATACTATCCTAAAATACAAGGTGTATCAACTTCTATTATCCACCCATTCGGAAACGATTATCTTTAGCTAAAAAATGGTCTTATACAAACCCCAAGTTAATTTTGACTGAAATCGCATGGTGGTAACAGATTTAACATAACTTATTCATCTAGCTGGGAAATGACATTAACATTGTTATTTTCAATATGAATCCCATATTTTTATTGGCCGATGGAAAACGCGGAATGAACTATACAGGGAGGTGGATTGGCGCACGTCGTCCCATTTCATGACCTCCGAAGTCGCCAGATTTGACCCCCTTCGATTATCTTTTTGGCGGGCATTGAAAAATTGAGTATATACCAATCCATCTCTAGTATTGACTGCCCAAGAATTGGAACAACGGTTTGTTGTGGCTAGCAGAGAAATCCGCAGAGAAATAATATAAAAGGCCTCAAATGAAGAACTTCTGAAACGAGCAGAGCTCTGCGCATCAAACGCAGGGAGAATAATTGAGCATTTATTATAAACATAATTTTAATAAATGGTCAAATCTGCAACAATACATAATAACTACTGAGAGTCATTTTAAAAATGAAATGAACTCAATGGTGATAAAAATCCTTTTTTTAAAAAGAGTTCTTCTTTTCAAAAATTAATACAAGCTAAGCGATGATTATTACCCTATTCTGAGACGCTTCCTATCCTAAATTAACTAGCTAATGCTAATCGTTTTCGAAATAAACAGGGAGGGTCATCTTGTTGTTACAAAAAGCATAGCCCCTCAAGCGTTTTCCGTTGTACATAACTCAGAAATGGTCGATTCTATCAAAATATTGCATTCAGTAAAAGTGGCATAAAATAAGCTGTAGAATAGAAATGTAAATAATCCAAGAATGAATGATAATAATCCAGCGGGGTCAAATCTGGCGACCTCGGAGAGCTGCCTAAAACTTCTGTGAGTAGAACTATCTTTTCCAACAATTGAAGGAAGAAAGGTAACGGATCTGTAAAAGGATGTGTAGTTGGGATATTTGTGAACTTTTTAGAAATGAAAATAACGACGAGGTATTCCCATACAAGTGGATAGTGAGTGGCTTGTCGAATTGAATGATGTATTGTGGTTAAAAAACTATGGCTTTTTGTGGGAGGCTTCGAAGTATGGTCGAGGTCATTATTACATGCCCTGGGGATTTTATGAATCCGGTACTTACTTCAGAAGGATGAAAAGGGTTGAGAGGGAGATGAAGAAGAAATGGTATACTGAGATTATGCAATACCTGTTGTGCGTGACGAACATCATTTATGTCTAGTTGAGGAGTATATGTGGATTCATTGGTTGCGAATTGGTTTGATTTAACTTTGTCGCCAGTATCCATTACGTAAACTGATGGGGAATCAAGTGTTTGATATTTTAATAGGTTTTTCGTAGAGGAAGAGAGGGAATTGTCGTGTATGGAAAGGGTTTCAAGGAACATTTTTGCTGTACTGAAAAGGTTGGTAAGAGGAGAGTTGAGTTCGAATAAGCAGATAACCTGTCCAGAGTTCTTTTATTGGAAGGATAACGGAATAGTTGCCAACGCCTTCTAGCTTGATGTTTGGCGTTTAAAAAAATTTTATGTTTGGAAGATTATCTTTAGGGGGTAAATTATGAGTTCTAAGAGACGATTAGGATTGTGCAATGGGTTGTTGAATAGTATTGGTAAGTTTTAAAACAATATCATTTAATTAATTAGCTGATTTCAGGTGAATGTTTGAGTTTATAGAAGAATTTATGACGAAAGAATTTGAAAATACTTGCCAGCCGTTAAGAAGCGTAACAAAAGATGTAAATGAGATAAAAAAAAAGAGGAGAAGCGGCAGATCGGATCGAAGAAAGAAATTGGACGCAAGCCGAAGATAAGAAAAAAGAAAGAAGAGAGAATAATAAAAACTAGCAAGAGGGAAGAGCCTCCAATATTTGCCCCCCTCCACAAAAAAGATTTTTGTTATTATTATTATTATTTTTTTAATGCGTTTATGTAAAAACTGGACTCAGTTTGTTTTATTATTTTTATTGTAAATTTAGAATAGACATAATAGAACTAGTTTGATTTCTTTTTAAAAGGTCATTTTTATTTTGTTAAGCCTTTATGCCAATTTATGTTGTTGGCAAGGTTTTAATTTTGTTTTCTATTTGAATAAATTTTTACATTTTTTTCTAAAAGGCCATTAATATCATTTCACAACCAGATCTTTTTCCTTTTAAATTCCTTTTAATTGAAGTTTATATTAAGTTTTTAAACATATTTCTACATTGAGGGATCTACGAAAGATAATTAACGCTATAAATTAATGGTTTCTAGGATATTGATTATTAATAAATCGTAGGGAAAATTCGGTTAAAATATTCGTGCCCGTTACGGTTATATAAGATATGATAGAACAACTGATAAATGTTCAATAAGGCACAGGTAATTATCATTGGTCACCAACTTATGCCTCTACCATGGGTGACGTTTCAGAGTAAATGCATTTGTAAAGAGGATCAATTTTTTCTTTATTGTCTAACTATATTAAATAATTCGACTAATTTATAATTTATACGTTTTATTTCTCATCATTTTTTCTGTGCTAATTTTAAACGATTAAAGGATAATCCTTAAATCGTCATGGAGCTTAACAAACCATTCATTCTCATGGGTTTTACGGGCAGAGCTTGACTTATATAATGTAAAAATTGTTATTCAAATCATTAGAGATTTTTCTCACATGCACTCTCTTTCAATTTTTCTATCACTTTCTGTTTTTTTTTACACTTTCTTATATGTTCCTGTTCTTTTCTCACCGTCTGATAACTCTGCTCGTTGTCTCTCATTTCAATTTGTGCCTCCCACTCTCTTATGCTCACTTATACTTTTTATTTATATTCCTCACGGTTATTGTTTTTCCCTTTCTATCTTTTTTACTCTAAATCACTCACCCTGTCTCGGACTTTACCTATGTATGTCGGAATGTTTGTTTTCCTGTCTCTCTCTCTCTCTCTCTCTCTCTCTCTCTCTCTCTCTCTCTCTCTCTTCTTTCTCACCATCGCTCTCTATCTACCTCAATCTCTCTCTCATTCTGTATCTATCACTCTATTATTCCATCTCGCTTTTATCACTCTCTACCTCTTTCTATCTATCTGTCCCAGCCAGGGGAAACCCGTTTCCAAAAAATATGTTACGTAAAATTTATCATTCAAAATCACTTCTGTCTGATTTTCTCTCGTTTAATCTCACTCTCTTTTTCTTCATTTATCTATTTCTATATTTTTGCTCTTCCTTATTATTTTCACTTTCTTTCTTGTCAATCTACTGTTCTAACCCCCTCTTTATCTTTCTCACTCTCTCTCTCTCTCATATATATATATAATATGTGTGTGGTGTGGTGTGGTGTGGTGTGTGTGTGTGTGTGTGTGTGTGTGTGTGTGTGTGTGTGTGTCTATTTTTCTCTCTTTCTATCCATCTATATATCTTTGATTTTATATTGTTGTTGTTTTTTTTCGCCAGAGGAAACTATTAACTATTGTAAAATATTTATCGCCTCATTTATTTAACGGTTCGATACGATCGACACCCAATTCTTCGCCAAAAATTCGCCCGCTCTTTTACTGATTTTCAATGGGGAATTATGTTAATGATTATCCCGAACATCATCGTTAGCACCAGTTTCGGAATGAGGTTGAAGATGTGGAATTGAACCGTGTGTGTAACTTGAATATCTATTTAATGACGGTGTATTAATTTAAATGGTGATTCAACGCGACGGGCAAATCACGATTGAACGCGTATGCAAACTCATGTTAGCGTTATCGCCAATCGGTGGTAAGTAAAATGTAACAACCTCTCTTAATTCCTAATCTTACTAAGCCCAAAAAACATAAAATTTGCGAGATTTGCGTCTGTTGATTATTTGGTCTTTCTTCATTTATATATAATAATGATCAAGTAAAAAGGTTTAATTTTTCCCATTTGGTCAGTGCTGCCTAACATATGTCTACGAAACTTACAAAGTACGTTAATTTGTAAGTAATATTGCTTGAAATTTATGTAAGGTAAAAATTGTTTAATTTTGTCCGACGTTTTTTTAGCCATGTTGTGATTTATAAAATTCAGATTGCCAGAATAATAAATTGCCGAATTTTGCGTTTTAAACGACAGTATCGCTCATGGTGGTTTATAAGATGGAAGTTCGCTAAACATTATCTGATTTAAATAAAATGAAAAACATTGATGATGATGATAATAATGAGGAGGAAACAGGAAGGCAGGTTGGTATCCCCCAGCATTTCCTAATTGCTTAGGTCAGTAAGAAAAAATCCTTCCTTAAAGAATTACTAAGTTATTGACTAATTCAAAATAATGTGTGTTGCACTTATTTCCTCATCGTTAAATCAATCTATCTCAATCTACAAATCAGGTCATCATAAAAAAAACCTTGTTGCGTAGGTATTTTAGCTATTTCCAGTGACTTGTATAACTCTAGCCTTATCAAGCTCCTGAATTTTTCTATGTTGAACATTACACCCAGGTAAAAAAAAAAGGTTTTTGAGATATCGGTCTAATAACTTCATCATAACTTCTCGTTTTCTAAATATTTGTCAGTGTTATAATACCACCATTTCGATATTTTTTTTATTTTATTTATGCTTTGTTATGGAGATTAAAGATAGAAATGAAACAATGACTCCATATAAGTTTATGATCCGCCATAGAGAACTGTTTACATTATATATGTAAACATAACGACATCAGTATCATGGTTTATTGCTTCCTTTGTATGAAAAGTAATGTCTCACTCATTTCCTAAAGTTGAAATTTTCTTGTAGTTCAAAATCATTATAAACTTTTCAAGAGTTCGGCCTTAACAACAACAAAATAAAGAAAAACCGTCTAACGGTTTACCAAGATGAATAGTTAAATAATCTCCCAACAAGGCGTTTCGTGGGACTAATTAATTTAAAACTGAATATATCACGAGAATAACGCCGTTATAAAGTAAAGTACATTAATGAATTAGTCACATTAATTGGTGAAGACCTGTCCCTTGCGAAGTTGGAAACAGTTTCGCACCCCAACCTTTCGACGTATCCATTAAGTTTCAACGTTTTCACTAATTAACAAAATAAAAAATTATATTTTACGATATGTACGGTTTGTGTTATTATTCTGCCTTCAGAGTTAAAGATTATGGCTGATGAAGCGTTAATGGAAACAATATCGGTAGGCGTTTAAACTTAGTTATTGGTCATCGCCTGCAATTCCCACAGCCGGGAATACAGTTTGATAATCGAAATTATAATGCAAAGCCAACACTCATTAAATTGATTTCGAGCGTTTAGTATAATTTTCCCGTTTTTTCAATTAATTTAAGGACATTCAACTCTGTTAGTTGGTTATTTAAAATGTTAAAAATTTATTTTATTATATTATACCTATTTTATACACACTAAAATTGTATTAATGAGTCCAAATCAATAAGCAATTATTATCATTTGCTAATAAAACAAGTCTTTTGTACTTACCATTGCAATAATAGACAGGTTTCTCCATTTATTCAAAATTATATTTGAATGCTCACCTGAAATCAAAATAAAATATCGGAATCAGCAAAACATATTGTGAACAGTAGTAAATCTAGCATGCTGCATTGCACATGGACAAGACTCGGCGTTCGCGGGCCGTCTGTTTTCCCCTTGTTTTCTAGGTCGGATAGCGTTTTGGCTGTACTTTAATAAATGCGGTATGTTACGAAACACGGATTTGGTTTGAGCGCTGACTCAATGAGAGGGTCATTGCTCTGTTTTACATATTTTGAATGTATTGCTTGCTTGTTTGTCAGTTTCTTGAAAAGCATGGATTCGAGATTGATCACTTTAAACAATTAACGCGATCCTCTTCGCCGAAGTGAAATTTTATAAAAGGAATACACGAAGGTTTTTTAACACGTTTCATAGCAACCTTTTATATATTAAAAACATATACGAATATATTTTTGTCCCTTGAATGTAATTACACTGCTCTTTTACCAGCACTTGACACTTGATAGGGAGAAGAAAGTCTACGTTTCAGACGATGAACAGGGTTCTCAGCGCTAAATAGTGTAGTAAGGGCATTAGCAATAGGATTAAGATGGATCAACAGATTGCTCTGGATCATTTGGAAGAGTGATGTGATCACCTCAGAAAAAAAGTAACTTTAGGCCATTGTGTTAAAACCAGTCTCAGAGTATGGGTCTTTCACCGCTTATCTGAAGACTTTCGATTGGAAGAAATGATTGAGATGGACACTAGACGAATGAAGGTACCCATCGGTTCTAATTTGTATCCCAATGATCACAGTAATGTTTGTCTTGAGCGAGAATCTGTCTTGACGATATTTGATAGAGTCTCAGGGTTAGAAAGTGCTGAAAAGGACTTTGCCAGTATAGTGAGAATGGATCGACAGTTTTTTGTGGATCAATTTGAAGCAGGATGTGATCACCTAAGACAAAAAGAAATGTTGAAGCCATTGTGGAGGATAGTCAAGTAGTAAGGAGCTTTCACAATATATCTGAGGACTTTTGATTGGAAGGATTAGATGCGCTAGACTCTTGGATAAAAATGAATCGATTTTCTGTGTGTTCTATTAAGGCTGATATCAATCACATCACGATAACATTTGTAATGTTGGTTGCTGACTGGCATCGTTTTGTGTATCATCAACTAATTGCTAATAATTTCTTAGTACTTTTAGTCATTATGAACGTGTATTTTTCTATTTATTTTAAAGTTGTTATTTATTCTTTTGAGTGCAGTATTCAAATTTCTATCTTGTCCCTTTATTTGTAAATTTCAAACCATTGCTGGTTTATTCGAGGGATTGAAAGGAATGTATGCGCTAGACATTGGAAGGCTTGGAGGAACCCAACAGTTCTAATTCATATCAAACTTGATCACAGGAAGGATGAGATGCGTTAGAGTTTTGAATGAAAGCGAACTGATTTTCTGTGTGTTTAATTAAGGCTGATATGAAACACATCACGTTAAAATTTGTAATGTTGATTGCTGTCTGGCATCTGCTTTTCGTATCAACCAGCTAACCTTAATTTTATTTAGTCATAATGAAAGAGTATTTTTATATTTATTTTAAGGTTTTTTCTTCTTTTGAATGTAATATTCAAATTGCGTTGTCCACTGCAAATTTGCTAATTTGAAACCACTGGCGGTTTAATCGAGGGTTCAACGTTTTCTTGCAATTTGACTGGAATAAGAGAGCTTGTTGGATGCATTCTTCTGTGGGAATTTACGGGGAATAGAGAACCAAAACCGACCGTATACTGCACTGAGAAATTAAGGGCATTCCATTCGGCGAGCCTAACTTTTATTGCTTCCGATTGCGTAGCAAGAATACTACAGACTGATTGTGAGTTCTATGTCGAGTCGAACATAGTTCAGGTCCCCTTTGGACGATATACATTTTTTCGCCGCGGAGAATACTGCCAACATTTCTAATTGGTTTTACGGAATAGGTTTTTTCTTTTCCCCCCCCATCCGACTAGCATAACTTAGGTCCCTAACGATCGTCGTGGTCGGCTGGCGCGAGTGAGGTTCCCCAACTATCGACCCGTCTCGAGATGGTCATAGAAATATCTGATATCGAAATTCATAAACAGCACTGACAAAAATTATTTTTCTTCCTATCATAATTTTGTCGGATGAATAACAAAAAATACTGTAGTTCAATGAGATTGGAATACAATGACGTTGCCTCAGATAAAATATTTTCACACAATAGCGCCGAGGAAACCTATTGAGGAAACTTGGTCTTCTTTATATCAATTGAAAATAGAAAAGAAATATATCTTTTGCTTGGATTTCTACGCATGGTCTGTCTTCAAAATTGACTAGTTTTTGTTAAAGAATATATGATAATTTATATATAAATAATGGCTAAAATTATTAGAATCTGATCGATTTATGTAATTATGATTGCAAATATAAATAGTAACTAAACTAATTGTTACTCTTAATAAATTGGATAATAAAAAAACATAATATTGATAAAATTTAAAGTTTAAAAAATAATTAGGCATTACAAAATAATACTTTTTTACTCCAATTAATTAAGGTTTTCAGTTGAGATACTTTTTTATGTTGAATACTACTTAAGAGTTGATTAAAGTGTAAAAATGGCCGTATTAACAGTAATGTCATTGTACGTGTAAACTTCGTAATAACTAAGAACTGAATACATTAATATATGACATTATTACAGCTGGGATTACAGTTTAATCCTTGAAAATCTGTTATGTCTGGTACTGCATATCCGAGAAAACTTTCAGTCTTCCCTATAAAATACTAACAGTAGAATTGATGTAATTCTTAATCTTTTGTCGCAAATTAAATATTTCCGTGATACTCGTAAAGTATTGTTTTGTTTTTTCTCACAAATCTCCATCTTAACCAAGAAACATCCAGTAATATAATGAAAAATTTGGTGCAATTAAATTTATATTTTCTCATAGAAATGCCATCAAAACTAACATGAGGCAATAAAAAAGATTTGATGTTAAACTTATTATTCAAAAAGTTTTAAAAAGCATAGATAGAAGCCAATTTATTCTACATATTTCAATAATGTGTGGTGATTAGTGACCGTTAATCGATATTTATTTAGAAATGTGAGATGCGGTCTGGTGTGATGTAGGTTTCAGAAAAACATTTTCTTTATCGTGTCAACGGTTCGAACTTTAATGAGATCATCTTCAGTGCCTGGGATTTAAAAAACATTGTTTACATATTACAATTACATTTTGGATGTGGAAAAGTGAATTTATACAATGCAAAATATATTTTATATATTCAATGAAAGTATTTCTACTCACTCAAAGTGTTTGTCTTCTGTGTAATTGTGCCATTCTTGCGTGTCGTGTCGAGAGTGCCAGTGAGATTTTGCATTGAATATCTCACGATTTCTAAATAAATATTTCAATAAATTTATTTATGTTTTTACGAAGGTATCTAACATATTATTTAACTGTGCATCAAAATCGTTTAGCCATTTGAATAATTACTTTTATCTTAAAACAGATAATTGTAAAAAAATTTCGGTTTTCTGAAAAATATTAGAATAAATGATACTATACAAAGAAGATGGACTGAAAAAGAATATAGGATTCGCTCGATTTCAGAAAGGCCCAAAACAAGTATAACCTTCTCTAAACCGAAAACGGTACTTAAGCTTTATTTTTGAAACCATTTATTCCAAACTGAGAGAGTACTTGTACGGATCGTTCGTTTCTAGGATAAGTAAAAAAGGCAACGATCCGTATTTCCCGTTACCAAGGTCTTGGATTTTTTTAAAGAAGTAAGTCCGCCGGCAGTAAGGTAATTCTGAAAAGGATCTAAAGGAGAATTCAGGGCCACTGGATACTTACAAATGAGCTATTTTCAAAAGCAGCAGCCCGATTGTTCTTGTAACATTCTAGCTGAACTACCCTCGTTTGCTTGACTTTACGAAATATTACATTTTTAAAAGTAACAACAAGATAAATTTTTAATACAAAAAGAACATACTCATTAAATTTTGTTTTCTTTACATTTTTTTGGCTAAAGCGGATTTATAAAATTTTTAAAAAACTTCAATTTATACAAAGACAACTGGTTGTTCCTGTACTGTACAAAAATGTAACCTACAATACGTTATTTAATCGGGAGCACTGAAAAGTGTATGCCTTAGACAAAACAGCATACCGATCGCATGCAAAGGTTATCCAGTGCAAACCGTAGGTTTTTAAAGAAAGTCGCGTCATGTGTTTAGCCTATTGATTTCAAGCTTTCGAGCTTCGTAATCCTACGGTTTAGTGAATATATTGAGTTTCAAAAGCATAAAAGACCAATTTGTTTTGGCTCGTCTCAAGTGAAACGAAAGGAATCATCATGCCTCCTTCTGCTTATAACCTTGTAATTTTACTTTGACAATGGACTTTTCCGGTCAATGGTAATTTCATTCTTTTATTAAATTACCTCGGATGCTCGTAATATGTTTTATACATAACAATATCCATCAGATCAAATGCCTTTTTACAGTTATGCGAGATTTCGTTGGAATTAAAAGTGAACATTTATTTGCATATAATACACACAACTGAAAATATAATATTATATGGTGACAAAACAGTGCTGTGATTCGATTACTTCTCCTGAAGGTAAAAGGGTTTGAAATATCGATGATTAATCATCATCAGTCTTCTTAGCTTCTAGATTTTTTGGCGTAACAACTGCGTGGTAATGTGTTTAACATCATTTTATTTATTTTTTTAAACATTGAGTTTGCTAATAATAATGTATAAAAAATATTTATTTATTATATAAGTATTTTTATTTATTGCATCGAAAATGTTCTGACATAACATCACTTTTTTATTGCAATATGGTAGTTTGGTTGTTAAATGTACGTTATTATCTGAGCTGCTAAAGAAATCCATTTTACAAAATTTAATTCTAAATATGTACGAGTTGATTATGATTTTTCATGGATTATATAATTAATCGTTATTCACCCGCCAAGGCGTGCCGATCTCGGTGTTTTCTTGTCTGTGTTGTCATCGTGAGAGATCATTCTTTTAAACTTTTTATTTTAACTTCAATTATTTGAGACCCGGCAGTCTGTTTGGAAAAATCTTGGAACTCTCTATGGAATGCGTTTTAAGTGAATGAGTGATTGGTTGCAACTTGACATGGACTGGTCACAAGATATTAGGGGCATTCACGATCTTTGTGTTAAGTCTGTTAGGTCCTGTTAGATCGAGAAAAATGATGCCGTAGACTTGTAAGAATCGGCTAGTTAATATTGCTCGATCTGACAGGCCAAAGCCAATGTTAGGTTTTACGTCGAAAGTGTAGTCACATTGCTATCCGTTAGGGCGTAGGTAACCAAAATGGCATTTGACAGCTGTTTTTTGTTTGCAGGTATTTTTATTCTTAAATACGCATTAATTAAATCAGACCAATACATCTCTTTTGTTAATTTCTGACCTGTCCTTATACTCACATTCATCATAGATACATCCCCTAACTATAATAGAATGTATATCTATATTAGGGGGGGTTTTTAGTTGAGATAAAAAAGTCAGTGTTACGAGCGGGATTCGAACCTACGACCTTCGGCTGGATACGCCGCTACTCTACCACTTGAGCTATCGTGACTTCGGTCCACTCGAACAGTAACTTCCCATCTCAACCCCACCTTTTGAATTTTCCTTCCTTTTTGCTTTCCTTTTTCCTGACGTTAAAAGGTCGTGGGTTGGAATCCCACTCGTGCCACTGAGTTTTGTATGTCAACTAAAACCTTAATTAATTGAAAGATATTAATTGGTCATGCGGACCACGAAAACTAGTGAATTATAATAAATCTTTCTTTCTAACTTCACCACAAAAAAACACCTCCGTTTTTTGTATTGTATGAAAACAAAGTGAACGTGGATTTTGTAAAACTTTTTTAAAATTTAAAACACGCGCGCGCGCGTGTGTGTGAGTGAGAATCTGGGAAAACTAGAAAGATTTGTATATTTAGAAAAGAGCTAAGCATTGACGTAGGTAAACATATAAAACTAAGTAACGAAGTAGTATAATGCAAAACATTTGAGTAGGGGACCGCGGTAGCCGAGTGGTTAGCATGAGAGACTCTCACGCCGCGGTCGTGGGTTCGATTCCCACCGTTGCCCCTGGCCCTTTTTTCCCAATAACCCCCCAAATTTGAACACACATATACGAATTTGTCACATGGCTAATATGCATAGTTCATAACGCCAAAAAAAAAAAAAAAAAAAAAAACATTTGAGTAGAAAAACAAAATTAATTTATTTAATGGAGATTCGCAATAGCAGAGGTTATATCAACCCCCGGTTAGACGGTGTTAAAAAAAAATGTTTGGGTTGAATTCATGGTGGCTGAGATTTGAACCAGAGACCGTTAGGGCCCGTTGCACCACTGCTCGACGACCACCAACACTCCAGTTTCTTTTAAATAAAATTAATTTACTTCGTTTTCAATAACGTCATAATAAAATTCTAAAAAAGTTCTAATTATTTTTTTACTGCGGTATTTCAAACTTCCATATTTATAGTAGAAGTTCAAAAAAATCTACATTATTCCCCGGCTTAAACAATGGGAGTAAATACTGTTCTGCGACAGTTTTAAAACCTCAAGAAGATATTTTCGCATTTATAATGGATCATATAATTTAAAAGTCAAGGCAATAATTCACACAGGTGATAAGGGGATGGAATCAGGGTCAGCCGGGTGATAGTGCCCTCGCGACGTTATTACTCCAAAGAGCCCGGATATTCCCGTGTATTCCAGACTTTCCGCCCGCTTAATCTTATCAATTTTTAATGCTCTTTTGTTATCAAGTGCCAGTTGGAGCCATATTTTTGCATTATAAATTTTAAACGTCGCCGAACTCTACTGCGGTTATCAGTTTGAAGCGGAAGAGAAATTAAAGTGCGGGCTTTCTTTCTTTTTAATTTCTCTCTTTCTGAAATGGCTTTAATTGAAAAAATGTGTGTTTTGACATTTATAGGAAAATTACAATTAACAATACAAACTGGCGATATTAGATGATTGACAAATTCTTGATTCTTGACAGATTCGACAAAAAAAAAAGAGTTAAATAGTTAGTCATTGTAATGAAAGCTTAATGTACTTTTGGAGGAAAACTAAATTAATTTAACAATTAATTAAGTATATATGTACATCTGCTGTTTGTCCGTTAAAAAAATAAAATAAAAAGGTCGGTATATCTGGTACAATTCGTCGTGACAATTTAGTTCCCGTTCTGTTCTTTTGTATACTTGGCAATTAACGTCGTCTGTAAAGTTTTAGTTTTTTTCACGACATTCTTTTTCATAAAATATAAAACAACTCTTCTGTGTCAGTGTTAATTAGTTTTGAAAGAAATAATACCTGGGTTGATGCGCTTGTTTGCTCAATTGACCCAAATTAAAATTAAATTAAAATAAAATAAAAATAAAGTGAAAAATAATAAAATGTATCAAATAATAATAAATTTTAAGTATAACACTTATCAAGTACAAAAGTCAATCATCTTGTTCGGCAGGTGAAAAGTCAGCGTTTTAGGAATTTTCGGGCCTGAAATCCAATCAGCTCGGCGTGGTCCAATTTGCAGAGAACTTCACGTAACTTTGTGAAATAAAATAAAAAATAAATTGTTTTAAAATGATATGAGAAGTTTAGAGAAATCGTGAATGAAAAAGTTGAAGAGAAGATCGTTAGAGAAAGATTCGCAGAGCAATAGTGAGGAAAAAGATGGTTGGGGATAGGATAGAGCGAACCAGGGTTATCGAGGATGTTAAACAAAATATATGGCGTTAACACCTGTGCATGTATGAATATATATTTATTGTTTTCAAAATTTGGCTTTCACTGTTTGTCATAGAAGCAGTTTTGGTTTAGAAATTAATTATGCCTAATTAAAGGGCATCTTGGATAGTCTAAAATATAATGCTGGTGGTGTTCTGATGGTCTTTGGATAATCCAGCTGGAGAGTGGGTGATAATTTGTTTTTGTGCAAGGCAAATATTCCTGGTACGACTGATGGGACTGCTTTTACTATAGGTAGATGTTTCTTTCTCAGGCTGTAGCTTTCTAGCGAACTTTGTAGAGAAAGTTAACTCAATGCAGCAGTTTTTGGTTGAACGAAGCTGCTTGAATAATGCAGTTTGATTACTTTGTTGATACCTATTTTTTTAATTCTGAAGATAAGAGGAGATTCCGTTGTCTCTGCCGATAAAGTCACAATCGGGGTACTGGGGAGAGCTCCTATCATTTTCCATAAGCACTTGTTTATGAATGTGCTTACTTTCTTTAGTTCGGATTCTGAGCCTTGTCTGTAAATCGGTACGGATCTGATGGAGGAACTTAAGAACTTCATTCCTATTGCTGGGTTTACACTTAGACTGCAATTAAGGTCCGTTGAAGCTGCAAAGTACGTTACTAGACTTTCAAACATAGATTGTGTGGCCTTTATGTGATGAATCCACGTTAGCTTGCGATCTATAGTAAGCGCCAAGAATTTTATGTTTGAGTTTATAGGGAATTTCTGTAGGCCTTTTTTATTTTTTCAAGTAAGTCTATTTGTCTTTTTCTCGTGAATGGTCGACGTTGTGTCGGATATTTCTAACCCTTCTTCTTTTAACCACCAAGATGTCATTGCACGTGTACATCCAAATGTCGTCTACAATTTCTATTATTTAGACATTTATCCTGACCGAACATCCCATCCAAACATGGAAAACACGGTCATTATTCATCAATTGGACATCTTCAGGCAATTATTTTTCAAGATACGAGGCATGTATGGCATAGAGAGGAGAGCTCAGGACACCCCCCGTGAAAGACCTTTAAATGACGTTCTTGACTATGACCTATTAATACGTCATTTATTTTTTAAGTAATTGTTTCTATTCGTGATTAGGTTAATGCTTTTTTGGACTAGTCTTTTTTGGTAGCTCGTAGTGAGTGAATTTCGACGATAGAAGGGAAAAGATATTGTACTGCCATAAGCCACGCGAGTAACTATAATCATAACTACTTCGTTAACGCTGTTTTTCTGTAAGTTAGAGCCAGCTGAATGTCGGTGATTAACGCTAACGTTTTGCCAATTTAAGAAAAACGTTTTCTAAAAAAAAAATAGATATTTGTACTGAACCGTTGATTTGTGTTTCAGGGCTAAAGGAATTTTTAAATGTATATAATGTTTACGTGTGTTTATGATGTGTTGATTAGGTTAATTTATTCGTAATTTATTAATAATTTATTATTACTAATGTAATTTATTAGCGTGAAAGGAAGGGGTTCGTTAACATCGGCACGAGAAATATCTAGTATTTCGGGGTGACGTCTAGATAGGAAAAGTAAGTTATTAGCGAGAATGATTTCGGTTCATCTCCGCCCCTAGATGCATGGAGTACTCTGGGGTAGTGAAAGTAACCAGATGTTGATGTTTGTGGCCATGGAAATATATGTATTGTATGAATTGTAAATGCTAGTATAAATGCTTCCAGTATTGTATGGTGTAAGCTTCAAAATATTTCTAACAATGTCATTTTTAAATCATATCCTCAGAAAATTTATATTAATTAAATACGGAGGCTTCAGAAAACCTCTATGCAGCTACATTCTTAAATAAATTTGATGATTACATTCATTTGAAATTATTCTTCAATAAATATGAACTTGTTTCAGCATTTTTCAAATTCCCCGTATTTTTATTATCATCTACGTGTAAAATCATTAGTAATGCAAAAATAAATATTAATTAATTATTTGTCCAAGTGGCAGAAATCCGTGAATTTAAGATGATTGCTAATTATTAGCGTTGGTGAATAAACTACAACTTCTTCTATTATCATATTGTTATTATTATTAAGACCTTAATTTTTGTTGCACTAATTGGCTTTTATGTGAAGTACGAGGAATTAGAAATCATCATTAGTTTTTTATTGTTTTCGTATATACAAACAGAAACCGTGGGAAAGCAGAAACGAAGCCAGTGGATAACGATCAGCTAAAGGATGCGGTTGAGCCTTGCCCCTTCCTGAACCAAAGGGAATTAGGATGCCCGGGCTTATGTTCCAGGACGATTTCTACTTTCGCAACTGACTCTCCCTTGTTTGGGAGTTCAGACAGATTGGTGAGAAACTGGAAATCCGGCTACAATATATCCCTCTGGACCAACAAATTCTCCTAATTTTCTTTGCGAATAACGCCAAAATTCTGCAGTAAAATACACATTTTTTTTAATTGGGGTTCACCAACGTAGCCGAGGTATTAGTCGCCGTGTCGGCAAATAAAAATGTTTATTGCATACAAATAAAATGTATACAGGACGTGAACTACTATCGTTCACTCGTAGTTAGGTATCAGGAAAAATATTAGACTTAGAAAAAGTATATACATGGTGTCTGTTTTAGATGGCCTGGTTAAATTTCTCTTGAACCAATGACGCTGTAAAAAAATATACGTGTTTTTTAATTTTTTAATCTGGTTTAAATTTTTACCTACACTTCAAAATTTCAAATACGACCCTATACATTTTGACACATCGTTTTTAGAGGATTTTTTACGCTTAAAACAATGGTCCAATTGGATTTTAACTTGGTAAAAAAATAACAGCTAATGTTCCTTGCACATATGTCGATTTGGGAGGCTGATGAGCCTTTTTAAATATAAAATAAGTCGGTTTAACCACAACTTATCACATGTCTTAAACCAAAAGACGAACTCTATATTTTCATGCTTTATTTTACATTAGTTTTAGTTATAACTGTGATTAATTGTCACTTTCCGAGCCTAATTATTTTAGATTTTAAAAATAATCAAATTAAAATGAGTATTATTTGATTTTGTATTTAATTTCACATAATTTTGAATTTTAGTTTTCAATAATTTTGAGTGTTTTAAAAGGTCAATTAGTTTTGTCTAAATAAATTCAGTAATGTTAATGCTTTAAAGTTTAAATTAAAAAGAGATAATTTTATGTTAAAATTAGTTAATTTAAAATTAAATATTGTAAATTTACATGAAAAATGTTAAATTTTAATTAAAGTGGGATTTATTTGATGGAAAAAAATCTATAATTTTGGAGTTAGTGTCTACTACTTTTGATATAAAGTTTGCATAATTTTACTTACGTTTTATATTAAAATAAAACAATGTTTTTCATAAATTAATCCAGGATACATATTAAATTTATGTTTTTAATAAAAATCTTAATTTTAATCATAATTAATTTTCAGTTCTTTTTAAGAGGCGAATTGTTTTATATTAAAAAACTCAAACAATTAGTAGAATCATTAGTTATTATATTTAATTTTATATCATTTCTAATTTTAAATATTATTAATTTTTATATGGCCTCCTTATTCCTTTAAAGGAAGAGTAAATTTTTATTTGAAAAGAGTAAATTTGTGTTAAACAAAGGTTCATTTAAAGTTAAAAAAAAGGTAATTTTTTAGAAAAAAAAGGTAAATTTAGAATGAAAAAGGACTTTATTTGATGGGAAAAGCAATATTTTTTTTTACTTTATTTATTCCGGTTTTGATATGTTTTGGTTGACTTAATGATGTTATTACTTAATGTTGTTATATTAAAACAAACTAATGAATTTCATCGTTTCGACCAGGATACATATTAAAAATAGCAAAGGAGAAAGCCCGAATTCAATTGAGCGACTTGTAGTAGAGGCACATACCATGAATAGCTTTCATGCTTTCTCTCCTGGAGGACAAGCCGAAGCAGCCCTAGAACACATAATACTCTCTCTGAGGTTAAATTAATTTATAATAATTAAAAGAAAACTTTTGATCGTTTTGATTAACAAATAACATTAGGCAGAGACTAGCATTTTTCTAATTTGTTAGAACTTTTGATGGATTCCTGTTATTTTTTTAATTTTATTAAATATATATATATTTCTTTAAGGAAAGCACCAACTTCCTTCATTTGTCTGGATGAATTGAGCGAAGACCGAGAAGGCAGGTCGTTATCTGAGATTGTAGATCTGGAGGGAAATCATTCATTAGGGGTCCATACACGCCTTTGTATAACAACACACCTCGTTAGTCACACCTACCAGAACCGTCATCCACAAACTACCAGATATTAATTCAACTTTGCTAACTCGTATTTGCATTAGGATATTTCACAAACTCAATCTCCCGTTTATGAATTAGGAACCGAGGCCGAGCGTTTATAATAAAATGTCAAACCATCGGATCTCCTCTGAATTCATTTAAGTATACTATTTTAATATTATTCGTAATAATATTATCCGTTATCCTGTAAGCTATTCGCTGTATTATAACGAAATAAAGGAAACCTGCACCGCAGTGCTATAAAGATACGTTTTACACTATATTTTAATTGGAATATAGGACGAAGCAGTGATATGTAAAAAAAATCACAAAAAACGTAAATACCATCCAGTTTACTATGACTGTAAGGGGGATTGTGAAACAAATTAAAACAAACTTATAACTGAAAAAAAATTAAGGTAGAATTAAAAGCTCATGTCTAAGAAAAAATATAACCAAAATTAAATTACCATAAAGCAAAGGAGACGTTTTTAGCCGTCAGCACAAATTACGAAATAATATAGCACTAAAAATTCTTTGTTAAACAATTACCCAAAATTCCAATAAATGTAAATAATAATAAAAAACTGTAAGAGCAAAGAGCACTTGAAAAATGTGTGCAGAACAATGTCAAGGGTATTAGGGTATATTTCTGCAGATTGAAGAAACTCATTCTGGGCACCCCATCCTTGGACAATGATGAACTACTCCAGTTATCACAGAAATCACTTGATTATCCGCCACAAGTGGTGCTTCAAAATCATCAATGATAAGTAAGTGAACCATGTCCGGAATATCCTAAGATTGGATACTTACTTTCTACGAAGCACTAACCTTGAAACTTTCTGAACAAGTAGAATTTAATCAAAAGTATTGAAATTGGATATTCTCAAAATTTCTGCAGCTTGTCTTTCACTGTCCCATGTAGTCGTGTCATATTATATTGTGGATTTTATATAAGGACTCATCTAGGTTTATTATGCCACCCTATGATTGTAACTACACCTCCCTACACCTCGTTATGTGCAATTTTTCCTATAAAACTGAAATTTTTTGGTGCCTCTTGACGGAGCTTTGTGTGAAAATTGTACCTTAGAAAGATTCATATTTCACATATATAGTATATGTGCCGATGTTTCTAGTTTCTCCTGGCAGTCAGCATGTTTCCGTTTTTGATTTACCTAACTTCTTTAGGTGATAGGTAAGAGGGTTTCGAATATATAAAGGTTTATAATTGTTCCAGTTCGAACTATAATATACACGCCGGTGCGCCTTACTTGTAGTCCCGGTCCCATGAATCAGATGACATTCATTGGCAAGTTGGTTTTTTCCTAAACCTTCATGGTCGGAGACTACCTCCAGATAACTTTCTTGTGTTTTTCTATGGTCATTAATTAATTTAGGCATTCCCAGACTGGTTTGGAGCTAAAAGCGCACGCATTTAAGGCCGCTTGGTGGCCACAAGAGACACCCTGAAGGGAAATACAATTTGTTTTTATACTTGCATAGTAAAAGATGGCAGTATAATTAGATTTCAAAAGCAGACAATAGAAATTCAATGAGAATATAAACATATGTTAATTTAGCTTTTTATCTATTGTATTTTATTGTTAAAATTAATTACGAATTGGTCGACCTTTGGTTTAAAAATCTGGAAGTATGTTCTGTTGTATTCTGTGTTTGAAGGTGGGCAAATGCAATCAAAAACCTACGAGCGGGCTTGTACGGAATGGAATATGTTCATAATAAAACCTTTTTTGAAGAACAAAGGACTAAACCTACAATTCAATTCCAAACGAAATACTTAACACATGGGCCACTGCACCAAACGACAAAATGTTCCTTACCATACCACAACTAGTAAAAAACAAAATAATATTTTGAAAAAATTGTCAGTTGGAAATGTTAATATAAACGTGTTTGGTATATGAATATACACAAAAACTGTTTAATCAATTATTGTTTTTCAGAGACTCGGTAAAATTTCCGACAGGAACGATTTCCACTGTAATTATTGCACAATCAAAGGCATTATAGGGTATATTAAATATCACATATATACATATATATATATATATATATATATACAGGGTGAATTGCTACTCGTGCTACAAACTTCTCCAGTAGATTCTTCACCCTAAAATGAACAAAAAAGTTCATATTGTCCATGGTCCGATTCTCAACCATTTCAGAGTAATTTCGCTTTTTATCGATTTTGAAAGATATCACGTCCTGGCGTCGGAAAATCGTGATATCTTTTAATCTAAACATTTCTCTGAAAATCTAATAGCACCGTTGAAATTC
>NW_019392816.1:311518-312399 GCF_000648675.2 Cimex lectularius
CTACTTATATATATATATATATATATATATATATATATATATAGATTTACGTTATATGCAACTGGAGTAGATATATAAATCTAGATACAGGTTTCGTTCAACAACTATCACTTCAGGCCGAGCAGTTGGTAAAGAGAAGCCAACGGTGACACTCAATGTGAGAGATTAAGGAAGTAGGTAACTAGGATATCGTTATGTAAAGCGACGTGGTAGTTTCTCAAGTTGGGAAAGTTTACATTAATATTAGTCTTCATGGTTAGGATGGATCAAAAGCTTGTAGTGGAACCTTTGGACACCTGTATTTGATCACCTCGGAACAAAGGAATGCTAAGGTCGTTATGTATATTGCGGCAAGTGACGTAGTTAGGAGCTTTGACAATAATTTGACTGAAGACATTAAATTGGAAGGAATGAATTCTCCCGGTACGTCTGAGCTGGTTGCAGTCGTGTCTTAAATAGTTTTTGTCGACTTTTGACAGTGAAAATTGATGTTGGTTCAAAAGTCTTTGTAAGTTACAATTAATTAGGCTTTTTTAGTTGAGATGAAAAAGTTAATGGCACGAGCGGGATTCGATCCACGATCTTCGGCTAGATACGCCGCTGCTCTACCACTTGAGCTATCGTGACCTCCATCCTCTCGGACATCAACTTCCTATCTCAACCCAACCTTATGAGTTTTCCCTCCTTTTGCCATTTTTCAAATGTCGTGTAATCGGTTTTGATATTGGTTGGGTTGAGATAGGAAGTTGATGTCCGAGAGGATCGAGGTCACGATAGCTCAAGTGGTAGAGCAGCGGCGTATCTAGCCGAAGATCGTGGGTTCGAATCCCGCTCGTGCCATTAACTTTTTTTCATCTCAACTAAAAACCTTAATTAATTGT